>NC_134573.1:39540426-39841364 GCF_050947875.1 Dermacentor variabilis | reverse complement strand
GCTCAGACCAGGATGCGGAGAATATCGCTACGTCGTCTAGATACGGTAAAGCGAATTCTTGCTGTCCCCGCAACACTTTATCCATGAGACTTGAAAAACAGTATGGCGCGTTCTTCAAACCAAAACTCAACACTTTAGGACGGAATGTTCCCATTGGTGAAATGAACGCCGCATACCTACTAGCCTCTTCTGTAAGTGGAACCTGCCAATAGCCCCTGACAAGATCTAGGGTGGAAATAAACTGAGCGCTACTAACTTTCTCAAGGCGCTCCTCGATGTTAGGGATCGGATAAATTTGATCCTTAGTGATGGAATTAAGCCTGCGGTAGTCGACGCAAGGACGAGGTTCCTTGCCCGGTACCTCAACTAAAATCAAAGGGGAGGTATAATCACTCTCACCTGCCTCAATAACACCGAGCTGTAGCATTTTCTTTACCTCAGCCTCCATAATATCGCTCTGGCGGGGTGACACCCGATACGCCTTGGATCGTACTGGCTCTGGGGAGGTAAGTTCTATATCATGAGTAAGTACAGAAGTCCTACCAGGCCTCTCAGAGAACAGACCTTGAAACTCTTGTAATAGCTGGTGTAGTTCGGTTTTCTGCTCAGGCGACAGCGGTGCTTTACTGATAAGGTCACTAATGACTTGACCGGTGTCTTCCCTGTTCGTCACTGAGCCTAGTCCCGGAAGCTCGACCGGAAGCTCTTCAGGAACGTTTACCATCATGCACACCACTGCTTCCCGTTGTCTATAAGGTTTGAGCAGATTACAGTGGTAAACTTGCTGTGCTTTCCGCTTTCCTGGCAGACTTACCACGTAGTTAACGTCCGACAGTTTCTGAACAATTCGTGCTGGGCCCTCCCACTGCACGTCTAGTTTGTTGTTTAGCGATGTGCGCAATATCATGACCTCATCGCCAACCTCAAAACGACGGGCCCTGGCTGTCCGATCATAATAAACCTTGGCCCTCTGCTGGGCCTTTGTCATTGCTTCACCTGACAACTCCTGTGCCCTTCTTAAGCGTTCGAGGAGCTTAAGCACGTACTCCACCACGACTGGGTCGTCGCCCCTACCTTCCCATGATTCTCGAAGCATGCGAAGCGGAGATCGAAGCGAGCGACCGTACACCAGTTCAGCTGGCGAAAACCCCGTAGCCGCATGCGGCGCGGTCCTTAAAGCAAACATCACCCCAGGCAGACACAGCTCCCAGTCAGTTCGATGTTCAAAACACAACGCTCTCAATACGCGCTTCATGACGGAGTGGAGCTTCTCAACGGAATTCGACTGTGGGTGGTACACTGAGCTGTGTAACAGCTTTACCCCACACCTTTCGAGAAAAGTTGTCGTCAAAGCGCTAGTAAACACTGTGCCCTGATCTGATTGGATTTCCGCAGGAAAACCAACTCGCGCAAATATGGACAGAAGTGCATTAACTATCTCAACTGAGCTGAGTTCTTTAAGCGGCACTGCTTCAGGGAACTTTGTCGCTGGGCAGATCACAGTCAAAATGTGTCTGTACCCCGTGGCTGTTACCGGCAGAGGTCCCACAGTATCAATAACGAGCCGTCTAAAAGGCTCCGTTATGATAGGTACCAATTTCAACGGCGCCCTTGATTTGTCCCCTGGTTTGCCCACCCGCTGACAGGTGTCACATGACCTCACGAAGTGGTCTGCGTCCCGAAAACACCCTGGCCAATAGTAGTCTTGCAAGAGACGGTCCTTAGTTTTCTTAACTCCTAGGTGTCCGGACCACGAACCCCCATGCGACAAGCGCAACAGATCCTGACGATAGCATTGAGGCACGATCAGCTGATCGAACTCCACTCCTCTTCGGTCTAGATACTTCCGGTACAGGACTCCACCTCTTTCCACAAAACGCGCATTTTTCCTGGCGATACCTTCCTTGACATTGCAGCGCACGTTTTCCAGGCTGCCATCCTTTTTTTGCTCGGCTATCAAAGCCGTCCGGCTGACTTTTAGCAACCTATCAAGTCCGTCTGACGTAGGCGCGATGAGCAAATCAGTAGATAGCTCTTCTAACTTTCCCGTGTCGGGCGTTTCCTCTCCAGTATCTGGCGCCTTTAACGTTACAGACTCAAGTTTATTCAGTTCGGGCGTGCTCGGAATATCAGCTTGCTGCGCCTCTGACCCTTTTTCGTTGTTTGATAACGTCGGCCCCGCAACTACCGCCTTTGCAGCGAGCTCCCGAACCTTCGATCTGGTTAAGGCCTGAACACTAGCTTCACCAAACAAAAGCCCCTTCTCGCGCAGGAGGTGATCGGACCTGTTTGAAAATAGGTACGGGTACTGGGGTGGCAGCATAGATGACACTGCCGCCTCTGTCTCAAGCGCTCCGAAAGGTCCTTCAATAAGCACCTTTGCTACTGGCAGACACACGCTATGAGCTTCCACGGCTTGCTTGATCCATGCGCACTCGCCCGTGAACATATCGGGTTCTACGTAGGAGGGGTGAACTACATCCATCGTAGCTGCGGAATCGCGAAGCACTCGGCACTCTTTCCCGTTCACGAGGAGGTCTCGCATGTAAGGCTCGAGAAGCTTCATGTTCTCGTCAGTGCTGCCTATTGAAAAAAACACAACTTTTGGTGTTGTTTCCGGACACTACGCCGAAAAGTGACCCGGCTTCTGGCACGTATAACACAAGCGCGCTCGCCTCATCTCGAACCGCTTTCTGCGTTTGGCTGCCGCCGTCTCTTTACGTTTGGTCGGACTGCTTTCGCTCGCATCCGCACTACGCGTGTCCCCCTTTGCTCTCATGGGTGTGAACTTCGGCCTCTCAAACTTCGAGCCAAATTCACCCTTTTGACCATCCTTAGCTCCGCGAGCCCGACGCGTCACAAACTCCTCGGCTAGCTCAGCGGCTTTAGCCACCGTACAAACGTCTGGCCTATCCAAGACCCAGTATCGCACGTTCTCCGGTAACCGACTATAAAACTGTTCTAGCCCGAAGCACTGCAGAACTTTATCGTGGTCACCAAACGCTTTCTCTTCTTTGAGCCACTCCTGCATGTTCGACATAAGCCTATACGCAAACTCTGTATATGACTCACTTTTGCCTTTCTCATTTTCCCGAAACTTCCGACGGAACGCCTCCGCAGACAGCCGGTACTTTTTTAGCAGACTCGATTTTACTTTGTCGAAATCCTCTGCTTCCTCTCTATCCAAGCGAGCGACTACGTCGGCCGCCTCGCCGGGTAACAAAGTGAGCAAGCGCTGTGGCCACGTTTCCCGAGAGAACCCCTGCTTCTCGCACGTTCGCTCAAAGTTAACCAGGAACAAACCAATGTCCTCTCCAAGCTTAAACGGCCGCATCAGGTCAGTCATTTTGAACAATACGCGTTCTCCTGCACCGTGTGCCTGACTTCCATTACGAGCGCGTTCCATCTCTACCTCAAGACGCTTCATTTCCAAAGCGTGTTGACGGTCACGCTCTTGTTGCTCTCGCTCTTTCTGTTCTTTACGTTCACGCTCTTCTTTTTCTTTTGCAGTCTCCCTCTCTTCAATAGTCTCAAGGCATTCCGACAGCTCGTCATCCTCAGCCTCTAACTCAAGAATAGCCTTTAGCAGTTCTGGTTTTCTGAGTTTGTCTGAGACATCCAGACCCAACTCTCTTGCAAGCTCCAACAATTTCGGTTTGCGCAACGACTTCAAATCCATGGCTGCTCTGAATGCTGCTTTCTCTACTGCTTACTATTGTCTTGCCGCAAACTAACCCGGCAGCAACGACAACCACAATTACCAGCTCTGTTTCTGACACTAACCAAAAGCCTGGCAAAGCTCAGAAGAAGAAAGTCCCGCACTCACCAAACCTCGCAGGCAGGAATTCCGCGCAGTCGTTCCGCTGCAGGCAACCAGTCGTCACACAGGGCTCGTTGCACTGCTCCCGGATCGTCGTTGAGCTGCTCAGCATACAGTCAACTGCATCTCTTCGCTGCTGGCCTCCGTTGTCGCGATCTCACCGCTGGCAGACAGTTGTTTGAAGTCGGAGGCGATCTCACCGCTGCCAACCAGATGTTTGAAGTCGTAGGCGATCTCACCGCTGCCAACCAGATGTTTTGATCCGGACTGCTGGTACGATCTGTTGGGAACTCGGCGCTGACGCCCGTGGTTGTACCTGGGTCGCAAGCCCCAAGGGTAGCGTTGGCCTGGCGGCCTGGGGTACAACTGGAAGCATCCGAAGGTCCCGGCAAAGCATGAGTCGACTGGTAACAACAAAACAACTTGTTTATTTTAACATCGCAAAGAGTTGGCGGTCAGGTTGACCGAAGTAGAGAGACGGGAGAGCACTTCACTCAGCAGAAGAAATCGGAGCCCTCCCTTTTGCGTCCGGGGGCAGCTGTTTTTATACTCTCGCAGTTGAGGGCAAGAAGGAACCCCTCAAAAGACGAGCACGTGAATGTACAATGGGCTAATGGTGACGCACACTGTCGTAGCGATGCCGTAGCACCATGTCGAGCACGATCTCGTAGCACCCTGTCGTGGCGCTGCCGGTCGGACACAATGACTGTAATGAGAGGATGGTCCCTGCTTTGGCATCGCCTGTTTCGGGCACAATGACTGGAACGAGATCCCTGCTTTGGCATCGCCTGTTTCGGGCACAATGACTGGAATGAGATCCCTGCTTTGGCATCGCCTGTTTCGGGCACAATGACTGGAATGCGAGGATGATCCCTAGGCGGTCGCATCGCCGCAGTCGCGCCTGGAAACACCTGGCGATGAGTGTTGCGGCGACGACGATCGGGCCAAAATGTCTGCCGCCCCGCCGCAGTCGCGCCGGCAAAACCACGTGTCGCAGGCGAAACGCAACAATACGCAAAGTTAAGATAATCAATATGAAAAGCAACTTGCGCGGGTAGCATGTATGCTAACCATGCGCATTGCTGCACTGGGCAAGCCGCAGTTCCTTTCCTTTTGAACGGTGCACTTGTCCTTTTATTTCTGCAGAGCATGTATTTCGCACAATCCGGACACTTTATTAATTTGAGTACATACCTTGTGGTCCGCATGCGCTTTCCCATTCTATAGTGTCACAAAAGGTTTCTCAGTAAAAAAAGTCGCTGTTTGGCCCGGAACGCGAAGCACAGATTGCGATAGCGAATTAGTATATAGCTGTACGAAGTAGTAATAGCAGTTTGATTGGCCGTGTAAACTTCTAAACATTCCCTGACTAACTAAACTAACAATGATAGAATATGTAAGCGCGACTGAACGAAGGCGCAGAAAGAAACACACTGAAACAGCGCTGTCTCTGTGTGTCTTTCTTTCTACGTCCTCGTTCTGTTGCGCACACATTATATCATGGATTCAAACCAACTAGCCCGCCATCGTGTTATAACTAAATTAACAAGCATGGTGTCACGCGCACACATGTAAACATCAACGCACCTCACTTTTTGAGTGCGGAAACTCGCTGTCAAAATGCTGGAGTGAGGAATCGCGGCAGCAGCAGCGAGCGAATTGACCTCCATGCATCTCTCGCTTCAACGCCAACGAAACGCTGAAAGCACAGTGCATACGAAGCTACCGGCGCTAGGGGCACTCTGCAAACATCGCAGATCGCTTTCAAGATGACGCCCACGCGGGCGCGGGAGCGCACGTAAGATACGCCGCCCCTCCCTCGCCCCACCCTTGTGCCTCACGCGCGACATGAGTGGGCGTGCTTCCGGCCTGTCTTCCTCGCCCGCGCTCGCAAAATTGAGCCGCGTTCTACAGCTCACCCTTGCCCGCTTTCACTCGCACATGCAGCATACGGCGCGCGGCGACGATTTTATCGCCCTTGGACTTTATGCGGAAACTTACGGCGATGGTGAGAGCGACGGTGACAGCAGAAATGCGCCTGTAGTGTCCATATAATTGCTATCGCAATAAAAATACCTTACCAAAAAAAGTGCCTTACGTGAAATTTCAAAACCACGATTTACAAAAGTTGCCTGGCGTGCCTGTGCGCTTGCAGTGAACACACAGGATCGGAGACGCATAGAATTTCGGGAAGGTGCTGCTAGCAGGAGCTAGTGCGGGACCGTAATATTTAAGTAAATATGCAGTTGGAAAGCTAGATACCTACCTCCGACGAATAATGCGCAATACAAAGACATTTTTGAAGCACAAATCGTCCTCTGTTAGCGGGAGCTGGTTTATTTGACATGCGGGACTAGAGACAGCCTTGACATCCCTATCGCGTGCAGTGAGAAACCGCTTCCGAAGAATTTTGCATTCCGCAATAAACTGATGATTTTGCATTTGTGCCAAACTTCAGCACTCGCAAGGACACCATCTGTACCGTGAACTTTCACGAATTGCGAAGCATATTAAGGTATGAATACAGTTACTAAGCGTATATAGACTGGACATGTAGGCTTCCATAACATGTGGTTGCTTCACAATCCGGTTCTCTTCTTTACGCAGCTTCTCGGCATTCTTATGCGACCACATGACAACTGCTCGGAGTTCATGTTGTCACCGCCATTGCGCATGACCATGATGCGCCACCACGACACGTGTATCAATATCCAGTATGGATGCCAAGAAATTGCCTGCATCATCGCCTCACGGCACCAAGCCCTGAGCGCTCCCTGTGGGACCTGCAGGGGGCGTCACTATGCCGATACTCTGAAAAAGGGCTTGCAGCAATGGTTCTTGTCAATGGGCACGGCAGCTTATAGACCATGAGGCTACTTCACAATACGGTTCTCTTGTCTGCGCACATGAGAAGACAAATATTTTCGATCTTGTAAAGCATGTTCGCTGGTGCTTCCGTGCCCATTGATGAGTTTTGTATCGCATGTGGGACTTTATTCCCTCAGAATGCTATTATTGTTTCGAAGAGATATTCGAAGGGTTGTTTCGAAGGTCCTGACCTAGTACAAATCGAGAATCAACTGAAATGAATGGCCTCCAACATCAAAGAAAACAAAGGCATACGATTCTCTGCTAGTGGTGTCAAATTGGACACTCTGGCTGTCCTCTAAGAGAACTGTCACTTACAGCGCATACATAGACGAGGAACAAAAAGGACGACGAAGACAAGCGCTTGTCTTCGTCGTACTTTTTGTCCTTCGTCTATGTATGCGCTGTAAGTGACGATTGATACCATGGAATACCAACTAGCCCGTACCCAAACCTAGAAGAGAAGGTCGCTTAACGCCAGAACCAAATTGACCCCATGAGCAACACAATCCAGTCAATTGAAGCACGAATTGGCAATTTGGAGAACCATAGCAGCATATCCAATTTAATCCTTTATGGTCTTCCGGAAGCTGCAAGAGAAGATACTGAATTACTGGAAAAGGCTGTTAATAATGGTATTTTCAGATAATCCTTGAAGTAAAGGACATTGATATAGAGCGCATTCGCAGGTTGGGTGCGCCAAAGACTAGGAAGCACAGGCCCTTAATTCCCCCAAGCAAAGGGACTCGTGGAATAAAATACCTATAAATTGAAAAATACAGAAGTTTCGATTGGTGAAGATTTTTCGAAGAGAGTACTTGAAGTCAGAAAAAAGTTATGGGCAAGCATAAAAACAAACCGCTTAACGCATGATATGCTTCCTTTGGCTTTTGACAAATTGTGTATCGATACCGTGGCCTATGTATCGGATGACAACACAAATTATAAAGTGCTACAGCAAAAAACAAACAAGGAAAAATAAAGGAAACGTCAAACCAAACTGTTGCCTGACACGCAGTTGCATCAAATACAAACCTTAAAAATAAATTATAGCTTTCAAGTCCCAAAACCACGATCTTATAATGAGGAATGCCGTACTGAGGGTCTCCGGATTAATTCTCATCAACTGGGGTTCTTTAACTCGCACATAAATCTAAGTACGCGGGTGTATTTGCATTTCGCCCCCATCGAAATGCGGCCGCCGTGGGCGGAATTTAATCCCGTGACCTCGTTCTAAGCAGCCAAACACCATAGCCACTAAGCAAACATGGCGTGTGCGCAAACCTTGAGGTATCTGAAAAACCAAATCAGCACTTCATCAAGCTTCTACCGTGAAACGGCCGGTCGTTTTACTCATATGTCAAGCCAAAGAAGCGTATCTGAGACTGTTCAATATTAATGCCCGGAGCATTACTAAAAAAAAAGAAAGCCTGGAATTAAAGTTCATTGAACATGACCTGCCCGTTTCAGTCCTACTAAAACTCAATTCCCAGCGACATAGCTGACGACTTAGCCTTTCCTTCTTACTCGTATAGAGCATTTCCCAGAGACAGAGAAACCAGGGTAGGGGCGTGGCAGTCTTTGTTAAATATTCAATTGAGTCAGTAGTACTCGATGACTTTTGCGATCTGGAATGTATATGCATAAAAAATATTTGGCTACGATCATAGTTTTGTGCTGATAGCGTGCTACTGGCCACGTGACTCTGCTCCTGATTTCCTAATTAAGTTACGAGAGTGTATGTATTTCTGTCAAGATAAGAAAGTTTTTGCTCGGTGATTTTTTTTACTGAGCGTTGATTGGGAGCGACTGCAAGGAACAAGCAAATTCAACAAAATAGGAATACTGTATTTGATATTATGTTCACTCATGACTTGGTTCAAATTGTTAGAGCCCAGTCGCATCCAAGGTTCATGTAGATCGACGTTAGGTGTGGTCTCTATAAGCCGTGATTTTACAGAGCACAGTGTCATATAGTTGAAGAAGGTTTATCGGACCACTGTCTTGTATATATGTCAATACTTCTAGTGAAGTTCGTCCCTCATAAAAGTAGTAGCATGCGCTATATTAGAGATTATGAAACAGCAAATGATGCTTCTGTGATTTCGCATAAGGAAAATGGCATGAGTGATTTTGCTGAAAAGCTTAATGAAATAGTTTTGCTATGGGAAAGGTTTCCTGATAAGTGCAATTATTGCTTGAATACGTTTGTATTAAACAAGGGAAAGAAAGTGCACAAACGCACACCCTAGATAACGCGAAAGATTACTCATTTAAAATGGAATTAAGCTATGTAAAACGGACTAAAACGTCTACTCCCGTTCCTGTTGTGATTAAAGATATCAAAAACGCCCTCACACGTGCAATGCGTGATTATGAGGACTTGTTTTTCACAACAACATTTGCGAACTTTATGAAAAATTAACCAATAATATTTTGGGCCTATTTGAGCGATGGTGAGAAGCACGTGACGCAGTATTCGGTTGATGGTTACTCTTAAAGATTAACAGGTTATCGTTCAGTATTTTAATACTTATGTTACTGGTGTGTTTTCTAAAGGAAGTACTTGCGTGAATATAAGTCAGGGGGAACTTTTAGCACCGGAAGTTGATATTTTTTGGTATCATGGTTTAGTCGCAATGTTGGTAAATCTGAAAACAAAATCGACTTGTGGTCCTAACAATTTATCTATTTTTCTTCGTCGTTATGCCAAAACTATTGGTAAATTTCTTGTGATTTTGTTTCGACGTTCACTATTACCTACCCGCCGCGGTTGCTCACTGGCTATGGTGTTGGGCTGCTGAGCACGAGGTCGCGGGATCGAATCCCGGCCACGGTGGCCGCATTCCGATGGGGGCGAAATGCGAAAACACCCGTGTACTTAGATTTAGGTGCACGTTAAGGAACCCCAGGTGGTCGAAATTTCCGGAGTCCTCCACTACGGTGCGCCTCATAATCAGAAAGTGGTTTTGGCACGTAAAACCCCACAATTTAATTACCTGCGAGGCTACTTGATGAATGGAAGGCCGCTCAAGTTATACCCATATATGAAGAAGTTGACCGTTTAATTGTTACTTGAAAATTATTGCCCAATATATTTAACATCTGCTTGTTGTAAACAACAACAAAAACACCTTTCCGGCAGAAATGACGGCCTTCGCTTTCGTTGGGGCTGTTGAATTCAAATGTTTCACTGTAAGCTTTGCCGTCGTATTTGAGGCTCGTAGCAGTGACACCATGATTCGTCCCCAGTCACAATTGCAGACAAGAAGTCCTCACCTTCGTTGTGATACCGGATCACGTGAGTCAAGGCAGTGCCGAACATCTCAGTCTTCTTGCGGTGGTCCAAAATCTTCGGAATCCATTGCGCACACAAGAGCCGATAACCGAGATGAATGATGGTGTGAGCCGAACCGTGAGTGATGTTCACATGCTCTGCCTGTTCATCGCTGCTTATCCTCCGTTCTTGTCAAATCAGCTCATCAACCTTAGCAAGTGCGTTGGGGCTGATTGCATGGTGGTTTTGGCCCGGTCTTGGATTGTATTTGCAACTTTCACGTCCTTCTTTGAACCGTTTTCTCCAACGCTTCACAGCGGCCAATGAAATGCAATGTTCAACGTACACGGCAGCTATACGGCGACTGATTTCTTTTTGGGAAATGCCGTCAACTGTCAAAAAATTTACGGCATCACGCTGTTTAACTTTTGGAGCGTCGTTTATGTCTCGAAACCATGTTCAACACAGTGTATGAGAGCATTAAATAACATTTATCCTCACACCTGCGTGCCACTTTTCTAAATGAGAGATTCCTGTGAGGACCAGCAAACTACACACGCACTGACCGACTCCTGCAGTTGGGTATTGATAATACCCTGGAAGAAATTGCAGAAGCACAAAAAAGGGCACAGATTCTCAGGCTCTCCGGCACCAGGGCAGGTAGACGACTCCTAACAGAGATAGGCGTCCCCCCCGGCCACTGTCGAAGACGCCTATCAGGGCCTTCCGAAAGAGCAGAAAAATAGCATCATCATATCGCCTGCCCCGCGCAATATGCATCCCCAGCGCAACGTAGAAAGAAGGAAGGCCAGGGCGGTGGCGCTCCTACGTCGCGCGACAGAACTCCCTGGCGGCAGCTGCTTCGTTGACGCGGCCCAGTATGGCAACAGCAACAATTTCACGGTAGTGTCGATCAACCACAGGGGTTCGACCGTTAACGCCGCTTCGGTACGAAGCACGTCGTCACGTGCGGCCGAGCAAGTGGCCATTGCCTTGGCCCTCCTGGACGACAAACATGCCAATATCTTCAGCGACTCCAGGGCAGCCATCCGCGCCTTCAGCGTTGGCATTGTAAGCCTGTCGCATCCTCGCCGGCAAAAGCATCGCCACCCACACTCTCACGTGGTTCCCCGCTCACATGGGATCCATCATGGGAGGCCCCACAAACCTCAACGAGCTGGCCCACTCCAAGGCGCGAGGTCTCGCTTTCCGCGATCATGGAGAACTCCAACGCCGGCCCGCAGTGGTGGAGAACAGAGATCAACCGACCACATACAATGAAGTTGCGCAGCACTTTTATCTCGGCAGGAGAGACTTTACCCTTCCACACGAGGAGTTAAATAGAGCGCAGGCATTGACCCTCAGATTATTGGAAACAGGCTCGTATCCCAGCCCGGCTTTGTTCCACAAGCTTTATCCCGACACCTATGCAACTAGCTCTTGCAGGCACTGCAATGACATCGCTAGCCTAGACCATATGCTCTGGTGTTGCCCCTCGTTACCAGGCACAGAACAAATCAATGAGGACAAGTGGCTCTCCGCTATCAAGAGCCCCGATGCCGGGGCGCAACTATGGGCTGTCCAGAAGGCCCACGATGCGGCGGTCGGGCATGGCCTGACTGTCCCAACGCGGGACCGGCCCGCAGCGCGCTGAGTCGCATACCTCAGGACCTTCATTAAAGTTTTGCATCCATCCATCCATATGAGTGCTACGTGCATGCCTGGCAGATAATGAACAGAACCATTATTGTGTGGGGCCGGTTGGCTCACTTTCATTTTGACTCGCCCTCGTACATTAGAAATGCGAAGATACAGTGGAATATACAAATGCGACGATACAGCTTGATAAATGGCAAAAAAGTGCCTCTGGAAACAAAGTTCACTGCACCTATACATAAACCCTCGCAACAAGATATTTAAGTATAGGTATAAGTCTCCAATAAATCTAGGTATCTAAGAAAAAGTCACTGTATATAATACGCCAAACAAGGCAAACAGGCATGTTGCGTAACCACAGATTCCCAGATGACAGCTCCCCTTCCCTCCAATCCCTCTGATGTTCCGCGCGGGAAAGGAGGCGGCGCGCTTCCTCCCCGCCTCTCTCTCTCCCTTGAGCACACAATACTGCTACCACCGCCGGCTCACCCCTGCTACCCCCAACCCACATACGCTTACACTCGCACAAACAGCACGCGGCGCGGTCACGATATTATCGCCCTTGGACTTTATACGAAACATAAGGGCGACGGCGATGGCAGTAATGCGCCTGGAGTAACCTTATAATTGCTGCCTCAATAATATAATAAGAGTATCCGGCAACTGAAGCGTCCCGTGGCCCATTACTTTCCGCAAAAGTAGAAGTGGTAACGAAATCGAACTTTCACCATGCGACAATTTGCTGCCCCACAACGATGCCTTTCTTTCTATTGTAGGGCGGGGTCACGGAAATGAGAAAGCGCAAAGGAATGCATGTAGGCGACAACCGAATGCTTACTTTGGGCACCTAATGTGGCTACCGAAAGAATACCGAAGAATACGTGAGACGCTTGGTCCACAGAGAATCATACGCATACTGCTCAGTATCCTACGCCGGCGAGACAAAATTGTCCGGAGAGGTTGCGCTAAGGCAAACGCATTGAAATCCGTCGAGTCCCCGCAGCAGGGTTGCCAGGTCTCCGGAAGAAAAAGTAGCCGAAAAATCCTGAGAAGTAGCCAAAAAGAGGCCAACTACGGCAAAAGCTTTAATTGGTAGCCAAAAATCTAGGCACAGTGCGACAAACAAACATTTTCCCCTTTTTAACGCGAAAATAAAGAACAGGCGAGAAACACCTGTAGTTTCCTGCTGCGCTGATGACAAACAAAAATAACAGAACAAAATAGTAGTTATCACATAATATTGTATCGTAATTTACCTAATGTATGACCAACTGAGGTCATTTGATAATTTCTGCCACACACTTGCGTGCTTTCTCATAGCCGAAGTGGTTTCGCCAGTTTCGGTCGAATTAACTTGCTGAACGCAGTCCTTGCACACATTGTTATATGAACTCTATGCCGCTATGACTTCACTTTAAACGTTCCCGTGTGAACTCGATGACGTCACATACGTTCTGCGCTCCCTGGTACGCAGTCGCATATTGTCACGTAGACATGGGCACCTGTAATGTCATGGCTGCCATGACGTGTTTTTGGTTGTTGCAGTCGTTTCTGACGCGAAGAGCTATGGTCTTCGAGATTCTATATAGAGGTAACCTTCGCTGGGGTGGTATTAGGACATCATCTATTGCTTCCATCCTTCAAAGGACGCAAAAGCATTGCCCATAAGATTGGTTATTTCCTGTTACTGGGAGGGAGCTGCTTGGGCCTGTTCAATTACGTCAGTGACAGTCCCGAAGTGCCCGAGGCGTTGATTTCAGCCAATGAGCGTTGCATATGAATCATCTCGGGCAGTCCTGGACAGCCCAGAGTCACAAGTAGAAGACGCCCACTGAGCATGTGGTGACTATCATATATTTTCAGCTCCTCAATTTGCTTCCGGAGCTTGCAAGACAAAAAAGCGTAACCTTGAAGATCCGACGTTTGGGCTTATTGCTTCGAGAGGGCCGTCGGGGGGAGTGTGATTCGGCCACTATCTATACCAATTACCACCTACAAAAGTAGCCATAAAGTAGCCAAGTCGCCAAACACGATTTTTGGTCACCAGGAGCTACTAAAGGTAGCAGATTTGGCGAGAAATCGCCACGTCTGTCAACCCTGCCTCGCAGTGATGATGGCGAGCGACCATGCATTGTTTATTTTTCTCGTCTGCTAGCCAGAAAGCGTCCAAAACTTTGTCAGGCGAAAGTACACTCGGCCAGAGAAAAACGAACAAGCATCGAAGTGCGCCGCGCGATGGTCGGGGCAACACGAGGAAAACACATGCGCTCTGGCGGGCTTCGGCAGCTCGCGGGTAGCGAGAACAAAAAGAAAAAAAAGGGAATTTCTCAATGTGTTCACGCGAATAAAAGTCAAAAGAGAAAAATAAATAAGAATATAGTTACCTTTGCTGTCTTTAGTGTTTTGAGTTGGTTGCTTTGGCGCAGGTGAAAAAATTTTTTCCATATTATTTTCTGTGACGTGACGGCAAAAACGAACCATCACAACTCTTTGTCTCATAGGACCTCGCTGCGTGCTTTGTCAACTTCTCTGACAGTGTGTTGATTTGGCTTGTCTCGTTGTATGTTCCGATGTACGACTTTAGACAACTCAATGCACCTTTCACATCAAACGTTTATAACAACATTAAAACTACAGAGTTGCGGAATTGAAAATCTAAAGTACGACTTTGGAAATGTCAATGCACCTTTCTTATCAAAAGTTTACGAGAACTTTACACCCATAAAGTTTCATAATTGAAATCCGTAGGCTCCGTGCATTCCGCGGTCTCCGCGGGAGGCCGCGACGAGCCCGCTCGCCGTCAAAACGCCCTTGAAACTTTGTGCTCGCGTGGGGCTCCTTGCGTTATGGGACTCCCGGTGCATGGGCGTTGCCGCGAAAACCAGCCCGATTTCGCAATGTTCGCGCTGAAAAGTATTTTCGAGCCTGAAAAGCACCCCCATTCTAGACAAAATCCAGAATCATTTCCGGCGCCGGGGGTTGTTTTGGTCGGCAGTGCATGACAGCACGGGGGAGGGGGGCAAAAGGTGACATCGGACGCAGTTTCCAATGGAATTAAAGACATTATAAATATATCTAATTTGAAAAGTATTTTTGGAATGCAAGCTGCTTTATGTGATTGGACGCGCTTGTTAATGCATGGCATGCACTCAAAGAGCATGAAAACATACAGGGAGTAATCGCACGCGCTTGTCTAGTGCCTGTAAGCATGGAATGAACAAACAAACAGACAAGCAAGCAAACAAATAAACAAACGCACACACAAATAAATGATGCACACTTGTAATTTTTCGCGCAATTCCATGCCATTGTTGTGGCTGATCCCTTATGCTGCAGTCAATACGCCGGCACGGTGCACAAAAGACGGCATATGTGGTAGCAGATGACCGTCTCTAATGTGTAACCCAGCGAGCCCCTCATTACACTGCTGCAAGACGGTGGCATCACAGCCAATTAAGCGCTTCAATATGCTGGATGTCTTCATCTGTGTTCTTCGAAGTCTTTCAATCGTCTTCTAACGCTTGCAAATTTGCCCTTGAATATGCATGGAGTGTATTCTGAGGAACAAGAAGGGGAGATTCCCGCAATTGCTGAGATTCTTGCAAGGAAAAGATAAGCACTACTGTAGCTTTCAAAGCTTTTGAATGCCGATGCGCTTTCGTGTGATGTATATTTTTGTGATCTAACACAGCGATTGTCTCTGGTATTAACATATGTCATTGAGAAGAATGCTGACAAGCAAGCACTGCTATAAATGCTAAGAAAACAGAAACTTTCAGCGTTAAGGGCTCTACACACAATTAAAACATGGAGACACGCATCTTAAGCGCATTGCAACACGGATAACAACGCTCCAGCAGACATACCACGGATACAGAGTTTGAGCGCGCACATTATTGCCATACAGCAAAATCTTGCACCTGCACGGAATGTAGAAATAGGCATATTTCTTTAGCAAAGATGGCACACCACACTTTCTCAGAAGTCGCTGCGCGCAGCCTTTTTCAGTAATAGACATAAAATCCTCTGCACTGAAATGCATGTGTTCATCAGCCACATTTCTTAAAGAACCATTTCATTTTCCCTTCTTTTCGAACGTCGTCATTGTTGCGAACGTGCGTCATACCTCGGGCGCCCCCGAGACGCTCTTATCGCTGGCATCACCACCCATTGCTGAGCATGATAAAAAAAAAAGAATGCAAATTGAAATCCAACGTGACAATTGGGCAGCGGCTGTTCATGGCTTCAAGGCCACCATGGCCTCCCTTTCCATGACCTGTTCATGCGGCTAAGAGTTGCACAATGAAATACGCAAAGAATAAGTTTTCAGCAATGCCCAAACGAACTGCCTGCGGCCTTGACATGAAACGGCGAGAAAAGCTGACGGAAGAACCGAACAACGATCCTCGGGCGCACTTCACAGAGGTAATGGCGTAGCAAGACTGGCAACGGGTTTGGACTGGGCTTCGCACGTGCTGGATTATGCCGCCACACTCTATGCGTGCCGTCTGTCAAGCTGCTAGCCATGGCCGGAGTCGCTCATTGGGAAACATGTAGGACCACCTACCGGAATTGGAGAACCTCGAGCACGGCCGCGAAACGGATCGAGTGGCCACTTCTAGCATTTGCCATACGGCATAGGAGTATCTACTGGGGGAGAAACAGGGGTCTCGAAACTGGGGTCATCCTGATAGTCCATTCCAAGTGGATCCGTTTTTCAACTTCCCGGCTAAAATTTATAAATTGTAGTACGTTCCATAAGGTAAATAGTTAAAAACCTAATTAGTAAATGTTTGTTAATTTGACGATTGTGCATTTCAATTTTGTGTGAAAGCAGTGTCCGCCTCTTCGAGTAGACCAGCTCATGGTGCCGAATTGTGCTATCTTCCACAGGCAATTAAAAAAAAGTTTAAAGTGTTCTCTGAAACACACGGTATGTTTATTCGGTGTAGGTTCATTACAGTCTTTGTGGAAAGTTTCTAATTGAAGCGTTGCATGGTGTCTTACTGCCGCTAATCAAAATGTTTCTAGGACTCCTAAAACAACAGCACAAGAGATGGTTGACATTCCGTGAAAACAGAATTTTACACGTAACGCAATGCGAAACTTTCACTTTCCTGCTTTAAATGCTAGTGTTGCAGATAATTACTAAACCCCCGTTTTTCTATGTGTTTTAGTGCGTCATACGAGATTCGTTGTTTATTTCCCCGGCGTCCTCGGTGAGCTAAACATGGCATCTTGTTTATATCTGGGGAAAATTAGAGGGAATGGTATGGCCAATGCGCAGGCAATGTTCTGAATAGGTGTGTTAAATGCGCACTTTGTATTAGTATGCGTATGTAAATGGTCCATAGCGTTATTTGCCTCTCTTACCAGCGGTGCAAAACTTACTCGGCTGCGCTGACATTATTACAACTACAACTGAGGTCACATTTTGCGAACATAAGGGGAACAATAGGCGAAGTTTATGTCGGATGGTAAATGCGTTTTGATCAAATACGGCGTTAAATATTGTAAGCAAGTGTTCAAAAGTACCACGCTGCTGGCATTAGCAAGGTTTCCCACTGTCGAATTGTGTGTTTCAGTTATACTTTGAAAGATTAGGCAGCATTTTAAATGCAACGTATCACGTAGTTTTAAAGGTTCTGGCTTATTCAGAAGCGTTACGAATAATCATTGAACACTCATCTTTTTTTCTTTCTACTTTTTCATGCCTAATATATTAGTTTCGCCTCGTGTCCTCATTGAACAGGCAGCTTCCTTATGTTTGGTGACGGTAAGAACAAGTTAATGAGTGGTGTGTAGGTGAAGTTTAAAATAGATAGGTACTTGTGGCTTTCGCAATAAATTACGTACGTGGGCACTTTAGACTGTTGTGAGCGTGCCTAACGAGCGGGGAAGAATTGAGCCCGCTGCCCTGGCAAAACTATAAAAGCCACCAAGCCCAAATTTAGCAAAAATTGGTGCCACGCTATGGAAACTCTCTGTGCGAAGGTAAAGGTTGTTGGATGAAACAGTCTTTGCACAAAAAATTCTTATTCAAGCGTTATAGTGTGTGATATGGCCGCTATCAGCTATGCATCTCAGTATCCCGACATAGCTGTAGGTTACGACAGGTTTATATTTTGTGGAAAGAGGAGGGGATTCATAAAAAGTGCAATGGGTGACAAAATCGTTACACACCTTGTCCACTTAGAAGCGTTGCAAATAATTATTGAGGCGTCGTTTTCTTTCCTTATTTTCAGGCCTCATAACGTCTTCTGACTATGTTTCAGCGATTTCATCAGTGAACAAAACAATACATTTTGTTTATAATTGGCGAAAATAAAGGAAATAAAGGACGCGGTATGGGAAATATGTAGGTAAACTTCAAAGACAGGGGAATAATTATGGCACTTGCAGTAAATTACGAGCGATCCGGAGCTTTATTCATGTGTTTTGCGAACAAAGAATTTATCCCTTTGCCCGGCGAACTATGAACTCAACCGATACCAAATCTAGCGGGATGGCAGTGGGTGAGGGGGCGGCGCAATGAGGGAGAGAGGACACCATGGTAAATGTTACGGTGAAGTAACATGTCTGTTAATGAATTACTGGCTTTTTAAACATTTTGAACATGAATTGTTCCAAAGCATTACATGCAGGCAAGTTTCAAACGGGACCGCCATATATATACGGGCAGGGTATTAGACTATGCGATATATTTACAAGAAAGTGAAACCTTTATTGCAACTATTCGAAACAAACAGCTTCGCTGGAAAGCGAGTTGCAATTCTCCAAGGTCGCACAGACCTGCGGTGTTATCTTTTTTGGGAATATTGCGTGTAATTTATGTTGATTGCACTCCGTTGCGTATAACCTCGACACTAGTATTACCTGAAGAATTGATAACTTTCTGTTGTGGACTTAAACAGCAAGTACAATTCTTTGTTTACTTATTAAAATTGTTTGTAACAAATGTGCATATCTACGTGCGCTGTATCGCTGCTGCTGGCTTTAGGACCTCTATGAGGCCCTGATTCCCTCTTGTCCCTTCATCATTTTGAGATTGCTTATAGTTGCAAGAAATAAGTGTAATGCTCAGTGGTTATGCTGTTGGGCTGCTGAGCAAGAGGTCATGGGATCAAATCCCGACCACGGCGGCCGCATTTCGATGGGGGCGAAATGCGAAAACACCCGTGGTACTTAGAATTAGGTGCACGTTAAAGAACTCCAGGTGGCCGCAATTTCCTGAGTCCTCCGCTACGGCGTGCCTCTTAATCAGCAAGTGGTTGTGGCACCTAAAGCCCAATTTTTTTAAATAAATGCAAATTAACGTAATTTTTCGGACCCCCATGGTTCACCAAGTGTGATTCATAAATAGGTAATATGTCTATTAAATATTATTATAGCTCACGGAAGTATCTCCGGGCTTTCACTTATTGTAACAGTAATACGCACTGTGTGTATGTATCTATATATATATACACACATGACAAGAAAGGAGTTAACCGAGGGGTCCGATTTTCATCAGTCATATCATAAGACGCCAACAAATATTAACGTCGAGGACAGCATAGGGGAAATTACTTGTGCTTAACAAATGAAATAAAGAAACGATAAATTAACGGAAGTGAAAGTGGATGAAAGAACAACTTGCCACAAGTGTGGAGCGATCCCACAACCTTCACATACGCGTGCGATACTCTACCAATTGAGGTACCGCGGCGCAGCTTACCCATCCCCTTTCTTGGGTATTGATGTTTCCGAGCAGAACCCTGGGAGTGTTAGCCGGCGCCGCCATTCACAAACCTTGGCGGCGGATGTGAAACATCCTTTCTGCTGCAGGCGTCACGACTATATATATATATATATATATATATATATATATATATATATATATATAGAGAGAGAGAGAGAGAGAGAGATCAGACCATTAGCGGTTTGCCCCGCTCCCCCCTATTGAGAAATGATTGGTGCGCCACAGCTATATGGTAGTCTATGGCGGTACCTCCGACAACAGTCTTTTTATCGTTCAAACCGAGCCAAACTCTGTCGATGTCCTAGCAATATGAGAGACTTACATGTTGCAGCTGCCTCTAGCAGCACACGAGGCAAGGAACAACAGCAGCAAGACGTCTCCCGCAGTGCATCATGAAGAGCACCGCCAGTGTTCGTCAATACCTAAAGGAGTACTTGGTTTTAGGAGAAAAATACAGAAGGAGCCAAGTTTTAGCTTCGCATTCGCTTTCCGATTCGCTCAGAGAGGTGCGGGTTCAGCCCGGTGGGGTAGTGTCCACGCAGCCGATCAGCAGCAATGCCGACGTTTGTGTGCACGACGCTGGTGTCAGCAGTAGGAGGCTTCACTGATCCCGCTTCGTAGCCTATCGAGAGGAGCTTGACGCTGCCTCTGTCTGACTCAGTTTCGTAGCCAAACGCGTTGGTGGGTTGTCTGGAGACCTAACGCTCCTCACGTTGGCCGCGCATTCACCGTTGATAGCGCCACGGCATGGCGCCGGCGAGAGCCACGGTGAAAAGACGCGCCAAGTGACCGTATAATCGCTTTCGCCTTAAAAGCTGAATAGCTCGGCAGTGTCGGAAGCCAGCCTGTATTCGGATTTCAAGCTTGTTATAGTACACGGTGTTAGCTTTGGAACGGCACAAGTAAGACCAATAAGTTTGCGGGACACAGGAGAGCCACTGTGCTCTGTACGTGTTTCCGTACTGTAAGCGCTGTTTGAAATGGGAACGTTATCCAACTCGCCCAACTTTGCAACTGAAGCGTTGTAGAGTTTTACTGGCTACGGTCACCAAACACTTGAGGAGCTGGACGTTTATCTCGATTCCACATTGAGTAAAAATTCCTGGCCGACTGTACTTACGCCGAAGCTTGCCTCTGCTGGCCGGCATCGAGCTTTTTACTACGATACTTGTACAGTTCGACGCAAAAAAACACTGACGCAAAAAAAGTATGACACTGCGTCGTAAAACGCTGTCCATTGACGACCCAGCTATTGCAGCTACTGCAATTGTGTCCCGGAAATACACTAACGAGTGCTATTCATGAGCCTGCTAATTGCACTGAACGAGCCAATCTCGACCGTATGCCTACCGCTCCTAACCTTCCCTTATTCGTCACATAAAACTACGCATATTGACCCCACCGTATTTTAAAACGTGACTATAAGTTTTTTTATTCGGATTAAGATCCAGTCTTCATTTACGTTTCGCCACGGCGTGTTCTGTATATATTGAGCACGTAAGCATATACTTCATTCACAATGGAACAGGAATTTCGGTGCATTCCTAAAGCTTATTCACAAAACAACACTTTACAACAAGCTAAAAGTACAGTGACTGCATCCACTTCTGGCGTATTTGTCTATGCTGCGCGGTCGCGGTCACAACGCACTTTGCCTAAAAATATTACGTGAGAGCCTATCTCGCGATGACTGTCGACGGTAATGCGATTCGAGTTCAAGCAATGAAGTGGCACATAGCATTGCTAAAGACACGTTTATTCAAAATGTGTAGCATTGGAATGGAATGGTGACCATTCTGAGAGTTCCGTTGCTTCGGCTATTTGTGGAATACATTATTTTCACTAATGACCTACTGTGCAATGACACTCACACGCAACGGTTATGAGCATGATGTATGATGACGACTGTATGACGACGGCACAGGGACGACGAAGGAATGACGTTGATGGAATGTAGGAGGCGAGCTCATGACGATGGCATTACGACATTGAAATAACAATTCATCAATACTGGCGATGCCTTAACGCCGACAAAGTCACTGCGATGGCATAAGATTGGGATGACGAATACTATATAACGAGGATGGCGTGACGACAGCGGCATACGGAGAGTCAGACGACCAAATTCTAATGACAGTGGAATGATCACGACGGCGTCCCAACGACGCTATGGCAACGAATGTTTGACATGAGCATGACGGCATGAGGACGACTGTATGACGACAACGCAGTGACGACGATGAAATGACGAAGGAATCACATGAAGCGATGAATGCTGTATGGTGTTTGGATCGCACCGCTGGTACGATCTGTTGGGAACTCGGCGCTGACGCCCGTGGTTGTACCTAGGTCGCAAGCCCCAAGGGTAGCGTTGGCCTGGCGGCCTGGGGTACAACTGGAAGCATCCGAAGGTCCCGGCAAAGCATGAGTCGACTGGTAACAACAAAACAACTTGTTTATTTTAACATCGCAAAGAGTTGGCGGTCAGGTTGACCGAAGTAGAGAGACGGGAGAGCACTTTACTCAACAGAAGAAATCGGAGCCCTCCTTTTGGCGTCCGGGGGCAGCTGTTTTTATACTCTCGCAGTTGAGGGCAAGAAGGAACCCCTCAAAAGACGAGCACGTGAATGTACAATGGGCTAATGGTGACGCACACTGTCGTAGCGCTGCCGTAGCACCATGTCGAGCACGATCTCGTAGCACCCTGTCGTAGCGCTGCCGTAGCACCATGTCGAGCACGATCTCGTAGCACCCTGTCGTAGCGCTGCCGGTCGGGCACAATGACTGTAATGAGAGGATGATCCCTGCTTTCGCATCGCCTGGTTCGGGCACAATGACTGGAATGAGAGGGTGATCTTTTGCGGTCGCATCGCCGCAGTCGCGCCTGGAAACACCTGCCGATGAGCGTTGCGGCGACGATGATCGGGCCAAAATGTCTGCCGCCCCGCCGCAGTCGCGCCGGCAAAACCACGTGTCGCAGGCGAAACGCAACAGACCGCCCCGCCGGGGGAATGAGATCCCGATGGACAGGGGACTGCATCCGCTGTCCGGAGGGATCTCGCTCGATGATGCTCATAACCGAAGTCGGGCGTCCCTCGACGTTTCTTGAGCGCAGCGCACAGAGAAGGCCTCGTTCTCTCGTTCAGGTTCGCACGGGACACTGCAAAGTGACTTCGGGAGAGTTCACATTTTTGTTCTCGTTCCCGGCAAGCGTTAGAACTACGCTGAAACTCAACCGCTCAGTCAGCAAGCACGGCACAACCCTCACTAAGCCCTGCCAGGCTCTTTCCCCTTTTTATACCACTGCCTAGTTCCTTACAGTAGTCTAGCATCACTCAGAACGCGTCCACAAATTGAAAAATTGCACTAGAAAGCATATCATCACTTTGAAACACTAAACAAAAGCAATATGTTAAAAAAAATCCTGCCTCAGGAAGAAAAACATCAGTAACAAACAATTTTGAGGCTGATTCCTACGTTAGGGGCTTCGACTTAAGCCATCGGCGTTACCGTTGAGACTCCCCTTTTTGTAACGCACCTCAAAGGAATATTGTTGTAAAGCGAGGCTCCAGCGCAGGAGGCGGCCATTTTTGGGAGAGATGGTCTGCAGCCATTGGAGAGGGCAGTGATCCGTCTCAATGATAAACCTCGAGCCGGCTCGATAGCATGACAATTTCTGAACGGCCCACACGAGACACGCACACTCTTTCTCGGTGGCGCTATACGCCTGCTCACGACTGGTCAGCTTACGACTAGCATACAGGACGGGGTGTTCTACTTCTCCATTTTCCCGTTGGCACAGTACAACGCCCATGCCTCGCTCACTAGCATCGCACTGAACAATGAACCCTGTCGTATAGTCTGGCGATCGTAGCACAGGCTGGCTTGTTAGGGCACTCTGTAGGGCGCTAAAAGCTCTTTCCTTTGTCTCGTCCCAGACGACTGTTTGAGGCTCTGTCTTTCTTAGAGCATCCGTCAGGGGAGCCGCGATATCAGAGTACCTAGGGATGTACCTCTGATAGTAGCCGGCGACACCCAAGAACGACCGAATATCGGTCTTGGTGCGCGGTTGCGGAAAGTCTCGCACAGCGGCCACATTTATTTCAGAGGGGCGGCGACGACCCTGACCAATCACGTGACCGAGGTAGACAACCTCGGCCTGTGCTAACTGGCACTTAGGAGCCTTGACTGTCAAGCCCGCTTCGCGCAGGCGGGTTAGCACTGCCCGCAAGTGTGCCATATGCTCAGACCAGGATGCGGAGAATATCGCTACGTCGTCTAGATACGGTAAAGCGAATTCTTGCTGTCCCCGCAACACTTTATCCATGAGACTTGAAAAACAGTATGGCGCGTTCTTCAAACCAAAACTCAACACTTTAGGACGGAATGTTCCCATTGGTGAAATGAACGCCGCATACCTACTAGCCTCTTCTGTAAGTGGAACCTGCCAATAACCCCTGACAAGATCTAGGGTGGAAATAAACTGAGCGCTACTAACTTTCTCAAGGCGCTCCTCGATGTTAGGGATCGGATAAATTTGATCCTTAGTGATGGAATTAAGCCTGCGGTAGTCGACGCAAGGACGAGGTTCCTTGCCCGGTACCTCAACTAAAATCAAAGGGGAGGTATAATCACTCTCACCTGCCTCAATAACACCGAGCTGTAGCATTTTCTTTACCTCAGCCTCCATAATATCGCTCTGGCGGGGTGACACCCGATACGCCTTGGATCGTACTGGCTCTGGGGAGGTAAGTTCTATGTCATGAGTAAGGACAGAAGTCCTACCAGGCCTCTCAGAGAACAGACCTTGAAACTCTTGTAATAGCTGGTGTAGTTCGGTTTTCTGCTCGGGCGACAGCGGTGCTTTACTGATAAGGTCACTAATGACTTGACCGGTGTCTTCCCTGTTCGTCACTGAGCCTAGTCCCGGAAGCTCGACCGGAAGCTCTTCAGGAACGTTTACCATCATGCACACCACTGCTTCCCTTTGTCTATAAGGTTTGAGCAGATTACAGTGGTAAACTTGCTGTGCTTTCCGCTTTCCTGGCAGACTTACCACGTAGTTAACGTCCGACAGTTTCTGAACAATTCGTGCTGGGCCCTCCCACTGCACGTCTAGTTTGTTGTTTAGTGATGTGCGCAATATCATGACCTCATCGCCCACCTCAAAACGACGGGCCCTGGCTGTCCGATCATAATAAACCTTGGCCCTCTGCTGGGCCTTTGTCATTGCTTCACCTGACAACTCCTGTGCCCTTCTTAAGCGTTCGAGGAGCTTAAGCACGTACTCCACCACGACTGGGTCGTCGCCCCTACCTTCCCACGATTCTCGAAGCATGCGAAGCGGAGATCGAAGCGAGCGACCGTACACCAGTTCAGCTGGCGAAAACCCCGTAGCCGCATGCGGCGCGGTCCTTAAAGCAAACATCACCCCAGGCAGACACAGCTCCCAGTCAGTTCGATGTTCAAAACACAACGCTCTCAACACGCGCTTCATGACGGAGTGGAGCTTCTCAACGGAATTCGACTGTGGGTGGTACACTGAGCTGTGTAACAGCTTTACCCCACACCTTTCGAGAAAAGTTGTCGTCAAAGCGCTAGTAAACACTGTGCCCTGATCTGATTGGATTTCCGCAGGGAAACCAACTCGCGCAAATATGGACAGTAGTGCATTAACTATCTCAACTGAGCTGAGTTCTTTAAGCGGCACTGCTTCAGGGAACTTTGTCGCTGGGCAGATCACAGTCAAAATGTGTCTGTACCCCGTGGCTGTTACCGGCAGAGGTCCCACAGTATCAATAACGAGCCGTCTAAAAGGCTCCGTAATGATAGGTACCAATTTCAACGGCGCCCTCGATTTGTCCCCTGGTTTGCCCACCCGCTGACAAGTGTCACATGTCCTCACGAAATGGTCTGCGTCCCGAAAACACCCTGGCCAATAGTACTCTTGCAAGAGACGGTCCTTAGTTTTCTTAACTCCAAGGTGTCCGGACCACGAACCCCCGTGTGACAAGCGCAACAGATCCTGACGATAGCATTGAGGCACGATCAGCTGATCGAACTCCACTCCTCTGCGGTCTAGATACTTCCGGTACAGGACTCCACCTCTTTCCACAAAACGCGCAGTTTTCCTGGCGATACCTTCTTTGACATTGCAGCGCACGTTTTCCAGGCTGCCATCCTTTTTTTGCTCGGCTATCAAAGCCGTCCGGCTGACTTTTAGCAACCTATCAAGTCCGTCTGACGTAGGCGCGATGAGCAAATCAGTAGATAGCTCTTCTAACTTTCCCGCGTCGGGCGTTTCCTCTCCAGTATCTGGCGCCTTTAACGTTACAGACTCAAGTTTATTCAGTTCGGGCGTGCTCGGAATATCAGCTTGCTGCGCCTCTGACCCTTTTTCGTTGTTTGATAACGTCGGCCCCGCAACTACCGCCTTTGCAGCGAGCTCCCGAACCTTCGATCTGGTTAAGGCCTGAACACTAGCTTCACCAAACAAAAGCCCCTTCTCGCGCAGGAGGTGATCGGACCTGTTTGAAAATAGGTACGGGTACTGGGGGGGCAGCATAGATGACACTGCCGCCTCCGTCTCAAGCGCTCCGAAAGGTCCTTCAATAAGCACTTTTGCTACCGGCAGACACACGCTATGAGCTTCCACGGCTTGCTTGATCCATGCGCACTCGCCCGTGAACATATGGGGTTCTACGTAAGACGGGTGAACTACATCCATCGTAGCTGCGGAATCGCGAAGCACTCGGCACTCTTTCCCGTTCACGAGGAGGTCTCGCATGTAAGGCTCGAGAAGCTTCATGTTCTCGTCAGTGCTGCCTATTGAAAAAAACACAACTTTTGGTGTTGTTTCCGGACACTGCGCCGAAAAGTGACCCGGCTTCTGGCACGTATAACAAACGCCCGCTCGCCTCATCTCGAACCGCTTTCTGCGTTTGGCTGCCGCCGTCTCTTTACGTCTGGTCGGACTGCTTTCACTCGCATCCGCACTACGCGTGTCCCCCTTTAATCTCATGGGCGTGAATTTCGGCCTCTCAAACTTCGAGCCAAATTCACCCTTTTGACCGTCCTTAGCTCCGCGAGCCCGACGCGTCACAAACTCCTCGGCTAGCTCAGCGGCTTTAGCCACCGTACAAACGTCTGGCCTATCCAAGACCCAGTATCGCACGTTCTCCGGTAACCGACTATAAAACTGTTCTAGCCCGAAACACTGCAGAACTTTATCGTGGTCACCAAACGCTTTCTCTTCTTTGAGCCACTCCTGCATGTTCGACATAAGCCTATACGCAAACTCTGTATATGACTCACTTCTGCCTTTCTCATTTTCCCGAAACTTCCGACGGAACGCCTCCGCAGACAGCCGGTACTTTTTTAGCAGACTCGATTTTACTTTGTCGAAATCCTCTGCCTCCTCTCTATCCAAGCGAGCGACTACGTCGGCCGCCTCGCCGGGTAACAAAGTGAGCAAGCGCTGTGGCCACGTTTCCCGAGAGAACCCCTGCTTCTCGCACGTTCGCTCAAAGTTAACCAGGAACAAACCAATGTCCTCTCCAAGCTTAAACGGCCGCATCAGGTCAGTCATTTTGAACAATACGCGTTCTCCTGCACCGTGTGCCTGACTTCCATTACGAGCGCGTTCCATCTCTACCTCAAGACGCTTCATTTCCAAAGCGTGTTGACGGTCACGCTCTTGTTGCTCTCGCTCTTTCTGTTCTTTACGTTCACGCTCTTCTTTTTCTTTTGCAGTCTCCCTCTCTTCAATGGTTTCAAGGCATTCCGACAGCTCGTCATCCTCGGCCTCTAACTCAAGAATAGCCTTTAGCAGTTCTGGTTTTCTGAGTTTGTCTGAGACATCCAGACCCAACTCTCTTGCAAGCTCCAACAATTTCGGTTTGCGCAACGACTTCAAATCCATGGCTGCTCTGAATGCTGCTTTCTCTACTGCTTACTATTGTCTTGCCGCAAACTAACCCGGCAGCAACGACAACCACAATTACCAGCTCTGTTTCTAACACTAACAAAAGCCTGGCAAAGCTCAGAAGAAGAAAGTCCCGCACTCACCAAACCTCGCAGGCAGGAATTCCGCGCAGTCGTTCCGCTGCAGGCAACCAGTCGTCACACAGGGCTCGTTGCACTGCTCCCGGATCGTCGTTGAGCTGCTCAGCATACAGTCAACTGCATCTCTTCGCTGCTGGCCTCCGTTGTCGCGATCTCACCGCTGGCAGACAGTTGTTTGGAGTCGGAGTCGATCTCACCGCTGCCAACCAGATGTTTGGATCGCACCGCTGGTACGATCTGTTGGGAACTCGGCGCTGACGCCCGTGGTTGTACCTGGGTCGCAAGCCCCAAGGGTAGCGTTGGCCTGGCGGCCTGGGGTACAACTGGAAGCATCCGAAGGTCCCGGCAAAGCATGAGTCGACTGGTAACAACAAAACAACTTGTTTATTTTAACATCGCAAAGAGTTGGCGGTCAGGTTGACCGAAGTAGAGAGACGGGAGAGCACTTTACTCAACAGAAGAAATCGGAGCCCTCCTTTTGGCGTCCGGGGGCAGCTGTTTTTATACTCTCGCAGTTGAGGGCAAGAAGGAACCCCTCAAAAGACGAGCACGTGAATGTACAATGGGCTAATGGTGACGCACACTGTCGTAGCGCTGCCGTAGCACCATGTCGAGCACGATCTCGTAGCACCCTGTCGTAGCGCTGCCGTAGCACCATGTCGAGCACGATCTCGTAGCACCCTGTCGTAGCGCTGCCGGTCGGGCACAATGACTGTAATGAGAGGATGATCCCTGCTTTCGCATCGCCTGGTTCGGGCACAATGACTGGAATGAGAGGGTGATCCTTTGCGGTCGCATCGCCGCAGTCGCGCCTGGAAACACCTGCCGATGAGCGTTGCGGCGACGATGATCGGGCCAAAATGTCTGCCGCCCCGCCGCAGTCGCGCCGGCAAAACCACGTGTCGCAGGCGAAACGCAACAATGGCGACGTCGACATGGTGGCAGCGAGATTACGAGTCTGAAATTATGTAGATGATGCAGCGATGACAGCTTGATATCGATGGAATGATCACAATGGGCTGACGACGAGTGCAGTGACCACGATCGCGTTCCAAGGAGCCTATTACGACGACTGTATGACGGCGATGGTGCGTCGGCGATGGCTAAGACAACCGGGCGAAGAAAGTGTATTGGCTACGATGGAACGACCACCACGGCTTGACGCTGTCACTCTGACAACTAATGTATGATGACGACTGCCTGATGATAACGCAACCAAGACGATGTCATAACAACGGCAACGTAATTATGACTGAAGGACCAGATCTTTATTGCGATGGAATGACGAAGAAGAAATGGCGATGATGAAACGGCGAAGATGGTATGACAATGACGGCATGATGGCAATGGGATGACGTTGTGAAGTGATCATGATAGTAACACGACCGCGTAACGATGACAGCGTGATAACGTTGCTATAACGACTGCTGTGTGAAGACGATGACGTGACGACGACAGCACGGCGAGAGTGGAATTACGAAGTTAGAATGACGACGGCGGAAAAACCAAGATTGCATCACGGCGACGTACAACCAACGCATGACGAAGACCGTATGACAAAAACACAATGACTACGATGGCATGACAACAATATGAGCGCGATGAGATGTCGATGACCTCGTGGTGATGACGACCGCATGACGAGAAAATGATGACGAACCGGGAGAGACGACGATAGGGAGACTTCGATGGCATCACGGAAGCGGCATGAAAACGACTGCATCATGACGGTATGACTGCAATGGCGTGACGATGACGGCATGACGACGACGGCGGGATAAGAGTGGAGGAGGAAGCTTGAATGGGTATGATGCAAGGACGACGACGGCATCCCGACCATGACGACGACGGCACGATTAACGGTCCAAGCTATCATACAACTTGGGCCATTGGGTCATGTAAGAGGTGTGGCTATGACGGCAGGACAAGAATACAATGATGAAATTGAAAACAAGACATAGTAACGACCATGGTGGAATCATGACCACGAGCACTAAACTAGTGGCCCAAGGTGACAGACACTTCAGTCAGTGCGTTGGCTTCAGAGGCTATAAATAGACATAGGCACAAAATAATACCGGAAGTAGGCAAATATTCCCACCAATGGCAACACACACACACACACACACACACACACACACACACACACACACACACACACACACACACACACACACACACACACACACACACGCACGCACGCACGCACGCACGCACGCACGCACGCACGCACGCACGCACGCACGCACGCACGCACGCACGCACGCACGCACAGATGGACGGATAGATAGATAGACAGTCGCAAAATGCCTAAAGTCTGCGAAGAAGGCTAATCGCATTAAAATTCGACGAAAGAGGGCAGTGCGTCGGCTTCGTGCCAGGGTAATCAGCTTTTCTTGTTGGAACGCAGCAATTAGTTGTCACAAGTAAAAAAAATTGTGAGCTACAATCTAATCTTCTTGAACCATGTAATAGGAATGGGCTGCCGATAACTGAACCAAAATTACATAACTGTATTCAATGGGGCCGACGAGACCATTGCAAAGAAGTCGACGTGTCAAGGTGATCATGCGCGGGTCTAGGGGGGGATGTTCGGATGTACGTGCAGAAGGAGAAGCCCCGCCCGATTTAAAAGGCTGTCACATTGCACGTGATAGACACATAAAGTCCTTCTTCCCAGCTATTACTTTTCAGTTGTTCTGCAGAGACTAAAAAAAAATGGTTTAATCATTATCGAAGCGATTTCGCCAGCACATAAGAAACGCATCGTCATCATCAGCCACCATCTCAATGGTGGTTGATGAATTTAGCGATTCTCGCAGCAAGTTGCCTTGCACTTTGGGAATGGCGGTGTCACGGCATTTCGTGAAATGGTAAAATGCGGTTAACCATCGGCGGCGTGCATCTCATGTAGCAGCTCTACCGTTTTAATATCGAACGCTTTAGCGCGCTTCGACACGTGTGCAAATAGGCTCTAATCAAAAATGGGTCGCCGCAATTCGATAATCAAGAAGAGCGCGGCCTGTACAAAAACAGCAAGGACAGAAAGCCAGCCTGAAGAATTGCACATCAATTGAATTCGTCATGTGGTAAAATAAATGAAATTTAGCGGTATACACAAACATAGTGCGCGAGGACAGCGCCGCAGCGCACGTGCGAGTGCGTGTTGTGTACGCGTCGACGCAACCAGTGTCAAAGCTTTCTGTCGGTCTCCCAGATAAGCCCACGTTGACAGTGAACATATAAGGCCACGTGGTAGTACTGGTCGACACGACGGGACCGCAGGCGAGCACAGCCTGGCAGTTCACGCTTTCCGCGCGGCTATTCCGCAAGCAGAGCGGCCCGCCGTCTGCTTCGTCGGACGGGGAGGGCCCGCCCACTCCGGGCTCAAGCGAGGAGCTGAAGCGACGCCTCTCGCGAGTCGCTGGCCGACGGCGCCGCGCAGCTCCCCGGCGGGGGTCGTCGCGGCCGAAGCCGCGTCCTTGTCGTCCCCCTCGCTCTTCGTCGCGGCTGAACTAGGAGTCGGCATTGGTGCCAGGCCGAGACTGTTCCTATCCGGATGGAACCTTGTCGGGAACCGCGATCCGTCGCCGAGGCTGGTGAACACTGGAACAAGCCACAGGTCCGCTCGTGAACCGAAAACCTGGCGGAGGAACGAAGATTCTGGTCACACGTTGACGATATTTCTAGTTCGTGATTTACAGCGTAAAAGGACGGAGACGAGCAGGAATAAGGGTCTTGGTGTCGTTTCTAAATTTTACGCTGTTATTCGTGAATCTGTTCGAAGTCGCCAAGTTTTCCATTATTATTAGATATTTTTTGTCTTTGTTTACTACGCAGAGACGTAAGCAGAAACAGCTGTGCTGGGGACAGCAGCCGTTGCCCTGGTTATCATTATTGAAACTTCTGGTTGGTCGCTGAACTTTGCGCAGCAAACATGAAGGCCACTTCACGCATTACATAATTGCTCTGAATTAATAAATGAATGAACAAATAAAGAAAGAACGATGCACCTCGCTGTTTAATATTAAACAACTGACGCTTTATAAAAGCCCATATTTGTGCGTATGTACTTCTGCATTGCAGCTCCAGTGGAAAGCCGCCAGCATGAATAGCAATAGAACTCCCAAACTTATGCTGAGTCAGTCCAGGACTGGGCAAAGATACTTTGCAGTTGTATCATGATACAATGCAAGACACTCGGGCAACAAGTACTTGAGATAGAGATACAACATGCTGCCACAGTTATTGCATCCGATACGATACTTCCCACTTCTATCTTAGGATACCTTGATACATTCGCAAATTTCATATTATAGATCTATTAATGTAGCAGCAAACGCGTATGCACAAATATGCTTGCTTGGAAATTTCTTAACTCCGACCAATGTTGTTGCATATGAATGAAATGTCTCTTAGTATCTCAAAATTATTTTCTTTCTTGCTCAAAGTATAATATTTTCATTCCGAAACAATTCATTAGGGTTGCTTTAGCTGCTTAACACGAAAGCTTTTTATAAGCTGCGCTGTCAGCGGTTTTTGCTTATCGCTTTTGTAATTGATGGGAGTCGCTGCTCTCTTTGTCCGCAAGCTAGCGTGTCGCCATCTAATTTCAAGAGCGTCAATAAGAAGCATCGGCACGATGGCGCAAACACCACTGAGAAGTTAGCTTGTCCTTAAACGTATTACAATTTACACATGCAACGTAGCCCAAAAATTGCTTTTGGTTCTTGCTAGCAACATTCACGTACACAAAATAGCTGCCTTATGCAGAAGTCTCCCGGAAGTTGCGGTTTGGCTCGCAACAGCCAAACTAACATCCACAAGATCTTTCAAATCGATGATTGTGTAAACCACTACACTCTAAAAACAGCTGCACCCTTTGGGATGTATATTTGCCATGCAACAATAATCATCGTCTGCCTTGTCCGCATTTCCTTTCTTTAACACAGCGAGCCCGGTACTTTCCAGTAACGAACGGCATGCGCGTTATCAGCATGAAATACCATTCCCGGCACGATGATGAATGTGGCGTTTTGTGGCGCAAGAGCCAAATGTGGCCAATGAGCGCCAGGCCGGTGGTAATGCGTTCGCAATGGAGGTATGAATAACGAAGGGCAGATGTTACGGTGGCTGTAGAGGGGCCTAAAAACAGTCGCTCTAAAGTGCATAAAACCTATACAAGATAAAACTATGCCTATAGTTAATGGGCTGTACAATGGACACTAACTACACATTGTGAAATAATGTCGATTTAGTGAAATATTTCACAGATATACTTTTTGCAATAGGCACTACTGCCTTAACAGAGTCCTTGGGATGCAAGGGCCTGTAGGCATGCGCTATGCAAGACTACCATCACAGCGGCATCCTCTAGAAAAAGGATGTGCTATGAATTTCTGGGGCTAAAAACTTGCAAGTCGACATCGTTCAAGAAACCCAGAACTGCTTTGGTGTCAAAGAACGGTTCTTTACCAAGAAAGATTGCTGGATGGAGAGGGGGTGTGCTGGCGATATACAAGCGGAAAATGTCTCTTTCTCTCAGCTTCGGCTTCCCGACACTTCAGGAGGACGTGGAGTACGGTCAGCCTCTCACCACATTTACCACACGTTAGAGGCTCATTTCCGGTCAGTAAAAAATTGTGGGTGTCATGGGTGTCTGCTATCCTGAGTCGACAGATCAGGACATCAGTTCATCATGTTTTCGTTTTCGGGGGCCAGAAACCTAACTTTGGCTTAATCAAGTGAAGCTTATTCATAGTTTCCATGTCCCACAAGCGTTGCCAGTGGCTTCGCAGATTCTTCCGTAAGAGAAGCTTCAGATCTGTGACAGGGACAGCAGCCGTAGGAATAATAGCTTGCGAGGTGATTGATGTAGCCATTTCATCAGCTAGTACATTCGCCTCGATGCCTCTATGGCCAGGTACCCAGCATATAGTGGCATGCTGGTTAGACATACGCTCCACAGAGAATGGAATAGAGCTCAGGAAGTACGGGGTTTCTGTGTTTACAGAGTGACTTCAAGGCTTTTACGACGCTTAAGGAGTCTGTAAATATAATTATTTTTTGAAGATTTGATTTTCTGATATGTTTCCCAGCCGACAATAGTGCATGGGGCTCAGCCGTAAATATACTTGTTTCAGGGTGCAGTAAACCGGATTCCGAGAGGGATGGCCCAATGGCTGCGTAGGACACCCCGGCATGCGACTTAGAAGCGTCTGTGTAAAACTCTGTGCACGAGTACTTGTACTGGAGCTCCAAGAAATTCATTTTGATATGTGTCTCTGGCGCATATTTAGTGACCTCTACAAAGGATGTGTCACACTCTATCAGCTGCCACTGCCATGGCGCTAACAGTTTCGCTGGAGCCATAAGACCATGTTCAAGCACCGGAACAACCATTTCCTCACTGAGGTTCCTTGCACGCAAAGAGAACGGTCTTCTCGCTGCAGGTCGGTTATTGAAGAGTATGGCATCGGTCATATCGTTTATGCATGAATAAGAGGGGTGTTCGCGGTTAGAATTTCCTTTGAGGAAATATGTAAAACTGCTATATGATCTCTGAAAATAGAGTGACTATACATTTGCTTCTGCATAAAGGCTTTGTACGGGGCCTGTCCTGAAGGCTCCGGTCGCGAGGCAGATTCCTAAATGATGGACAGGATCCAACATCTTTAAAGCACTTGGTGTAGCGGACTGATATACTAGAGCGCCATAGTGAAGATGCGAGCCGACAAGACACCTATACAAGTTCAAAAGACATTTCCTGCCACTGCCCCATGTTGTACTTGAGAGAAGTTTCAGTAAGTTCATTGCTTTGAGGCACTTAGCCTTCAAGTATTTAATATACGGGATGAATGTCAGTTTCGAATCCAGTATGATGCCGAGAAACTTGTGCTCGGCGCTTACAGGTAAGCTGCTACCAGAGAGCTCAGTAGCAGGACGTGGTACTATTCCTCTCTTATTCGCGAAAAGAACACAGGTACTTTTCCGTGGACTCGACCTGAAACCGTTTTCGTCAGCCCATTTTGCCACTTTATTTAAGGCATGCTGGACATGTCGTTCGCAGATAAGTTGCATGATTTAAAACCAAGCTACACGTCATCTACATATACAGAGTACGACATCGTTCGTGGGATAGCCATGCCAAAAGAATTCATTTTCACAATAAAGAGTGTGCAGCTTAGCACACCTTGTGGAACACCAGTTTCCTGGGTGAAAGACCTTGACAAGGCATGGCCTACCCTAACACGAAATGTGCGGTTAGAAAGGCAACTTTCAATGATACTTAACATACTCCCGCGGATACCCATAGCGGAAAGGTCTCGAATAATACCGAAGCGCGATGAGGTGTCGTATGCTTTCTCCAAATCAAGAAATACGGAGAGAAAAAACTGTTTGTGTATGAAGGCATCCCTCATATTTGCCTCAATGCGGACAAGGTGGTCTGCGGTCGACCTGCCTTCTCTGAAACCACACTGGTAAGGATCTAGTAGTCTATTGCTCTCAAGGATATAGATTAGGCGCCGGTTTATCATCTTTTCAAAGAGCTTGCAGAAACAGCTTGTCATAGCGATAGGCCTGTAACTAGAATGTATGGACGGGTCCTTACCTTGTTTGAGTATGGGTATTATTACAGCTTCTTTCCAAGAAGATGGAATATACCCAGCGGCCCACATGACATTAAAAAGTGAGAGGAGTGTTTTCTGTGTTTCAGAATGCAGGTACTTGATCATTTCATAAGTGATACGGTCACCACCTAGTGCTGAGCTGTTACAACAAGCAAGAGAAGTTTTGAGCTCAGCTAAACTGAACGGGCGGCTGTAATCTTCATTTTGGGCACATTTCTGATCAAGGCGCTGTCGCTCTGCGCGTTCTTTGAACTTCAGGAATGACTGTGAGTAATGCGATGCACTGGAGATATGCTCAAAGTGTTCCCTCAGACAGTCTGCCTGGTCTTCCAGGCCATTTCCATGGGTACTTACTAAGGGCAGGGGGTTCGTCTCCCGGCCTTTTAGTTTATTCACCCTATTCCACACTTTTGCCTCGTCTTTGTAAGTATTTATTCTAGATATGTACCGCTCCCAGCTCTCTCTCTCTCTTCGCACGTCGACGTATTCTCCTGCCTTGAGATTTGACTTGTTTGAAATTAATAAATTAATAAGGTTTTCAGTTGTTGGAGAATTGCGAAGCAATCCCTAAGCTTTGTTTTGATTTTTGCGTGCTTTTCGACATTCGTCATTCCACCATGGGATGCCGCGGTTCTTTGCCAGTCCGTTAAATTGTTTAATGCATTTTGTTGCAGCGTCAATAATAAAACCAGTTAGTTTTGCCACAGCATCGTCTATATTAAAATCAGAAATGTCGTCCCATCCTAAACACGTGAGTTCTCGAAACAGTTCCCAGTTTGCTGATTCGAGGTTGCATCGAAGGAAATGCGGCGAGCATGCATCTGGTTTGGTCAGGTTTAATGTAATTGGGAAGTGGTCACTTCCATAGGGGTTCTTGAGAACAGACCACTCCAGGTAAGGAAATTGTGAACTCGAAACGATGCTCAAGTCTATGGAGGAGTATGTGTTATGTGTAACATTGTAATAAGTTGGTTCTTTTTTGTTCAATAAACATGCACCTGAAAAAAACAGAAAATTTTCTATCAGGCGCCCACGCGCATCGAAACGCGAGTCGCCCCACAGGAGGCTATGTGCGTTTAGATCACCAACGACTATGTATGGTGGAGGAAGTTCATCGATAAGGCTTTGAAACTCTGCTTTAGAAAATTGACAGGAGGGGGAGACGTATATCGAACAAACTGTGATTAAATTACCAAACAGCACGACTCGGACTACAACAGCCTTGAGGAGAGTTTGGAGTTTGATTTGCTGACATGCAACGCCCTTATCGTCTATTAGGGCTACACCCCCTGAGGAGGTGAGTGCATCTTCGCGGTCATTGCGGAAAGTGGTATATTGCTTTAGAAAGTTGGTCTGTGTTACTTTTAGGTGTGTTTCTTGGACACACAGCACCTTTGGAGTGAATTTGCGAAGGAGTTCTTTAACATCATCAAGATTGTGAAGAAGTCCTCTCACGTTCCATTGTAATATTTGGGTATCCATAACGGGAACGAGGTTAGTGCTGTGTGTCTAGAAAGAGAATTTAGGTTACAGGACCCTTTGCCGGTCCTGTAATGCGATGTTTCTCTTTTTTGAAGGGGTCGAGCGATTCTCGACGCTCCTTAGGCGCTAGTGGCGCCATTTGACTTGGTGTCGTGTCCATCGCCTCCTGCGAAGCGCTGGGCACCCGCTCTTGTGAGCGATTTGTTTGTTGAGAAAGCCTGTCAAAGGATGAGGCCCTTGAGGCCACCAGCCCGGAGGTCGATGTCCCCTTCTCGGATGACGGAGCAGCGCTAGCCGCAACCGCCGAGGGGGCAGGTGACGTCACTTCGGGCTCACTAGGTGTGGTCCGGACAGCCGCCGGAGGCCGTTATGGCGCTGCCCCTGACGCGCCACTTCGGCAAAGCTATTCTTCGGTAAGAAGGATACGCACATGCGTGCCTCCCTAAACGAAATATTCTCTTTGGTTTTGATGGCCACTGTTTCCTTTCTTTTCCAATGTGGGCAGGACCGCGAGCACGCGGGATGCTCCCCTTCACAATTCACACAGTGTGGAGTGTTCTTGCATGACTCGGACGGATGTTCATGGTCGCTACATTTGGCACAGGTATGTCGGCCACGGCAGTTCTGGGAACTGTGGCCAAACCTTTGACACTTAAAGCATCGGAGGGGATTTGGGATATACAGCCTCACCCTGATCTTCACATAACCTGCCTCGATTGTTTCGGGCAGAACATTTGAACCAAATGTAAGAATAAGATGCTGAGTCTGAATTTATTTTCCATCGCGCCTTATTTTGATTCGTTTTACACTGATCACATTCTGGTCACTCCAACCTTCAAGTAGTTCAGCCTCTGTCAGATCAATTAGGTCACTATCAGATACAACACCACGGCTGGAGTTGATGGTGCGATGCGGTGTCACATTCACTGGAACGTCCCCAATCCCCAAAAGAGACAGGATTCGGCAGCTTTTCAAACTGATTTTGCGGTTTCCTTCGAGTGAATGACATGAAATTTGGGAAGTTTTCATTAGGACGGCGATAGAGCCTAAATACTTCTTCGGTGCGCCCTCGTTTATGAGGGCGATCAGGAAGGGGTAAAAAAAAAACTTGCCATAGATATATGCGGAAATTCGGCAGCACCGCCAGCCACCCACCATGGAGCCCAACAAGGGGACGCTGTAGGACTGTGAAAAGACAGGGCCTGCACGCGCCAGCTGTACGACACTACTATAGACCAGAACGCGATAGCCTCGCACCCAGACTATCCGAACGCATACTCTCGCACCTGGGTTGCCCGGTCGACCAGCGCCATTTTGTACTGGGGTGCCAAAGTGTGTTCGCCGGTGACCGGTAGACATGGCAAGCGCCAGCTCTAGGACTCCAAAGTGCGGAAATGTGCCCGAAGTCATCAGGGCATCATTGCGTCTTGTTTAGATACCGAAACAACCAGCGCAAAAGGAGCAGGTTGCTTAGCGCTGTTTGCGAAGAGCAGAACACACGTAGGGAATCGTGCCGGTGCGGTGTTTTCTGCCTGCACCGATTTCTATCCGCAACGAAGAATGCCAAGCTGCGCCACCGCTGGATAGCTGCAGTGAATAGGAAGAACTACCAAACCAGTGAAAATGCACGAGTGAGTATTCGATCTGTGTATATTTTGGTGCCACGTTCATCTTTGCGCATTACGAACGTAATATGTGGAACACACAGGTTTGCTCCGAGCACTTTCTGGACAACAAGTCTACCGAGCAGAATCCCGTGCCGATGCTTCGCCTTGGCTATAATAAAAAGGCAAGCCTTTTCGTGTTTTCATTCATGCAGAGCTCCCGACGGTTAAGCGGAACAGTTGAGCTTGCGGTTAGCGATACTTGCAGCTGGTGCACGGCATGACCATTAAGCGTGAACGACAAGTTGTAGGCAATAGAATGTTGCCCTGCTGGTGAGCCTTATTGCTAAGGAAAGTAAACCGAAGTCTGCTCGTCACGTAGCATGCATCCACAAAAACGTAAACGACCACTGCTCGTCGCCGAAGGTGTCCTTGCAGCGCGCCTGTCTACGAGCTGGTGTTGCAGGTATCATTCGTAACGAATTCATTTGAGCCTCATGAGCTCTAAACTGCGTGCGGGCTGTTATGCGAAGCAAAGCGCAAAATTTTTCCATTCATATAGCGAGGAAAATAAGGTGGTTAGTTATTGTTGTATTTTGTAACAAAATTTTGATCGTTCTCACCAGTTTTTTTTTACTGTTTTCTTTTCTAAGGGAGCGCCAGCAATTCGATATGGCCGCGCACAAGCGAAACAGGTCTGATACCAGGTAGCTGCAGTTGGTGGGGCTAATTTCTTGGAATGCAGATGCGGTTGTTGTTTTGTACCAAAGGGGTCCCGGATGCAGCATTAAGTAGGGATGGTAATTTTATGTGCCCTGTCATGGTTTGTGCAACTACTGTACAACACCTACATCTGTCATGCTCACCCTGTTATACGGGCTTTGACTGCACATGTAGTTGAGCATTATAACTATTGTAGTTCCTCATTTTCCAATGAGTGCAGGTTTAGCATCATATGCTGCTTGTTCGAGTGCTGTAGGCTTGTGTTCTGAATGTTGTACTCCTATATGGTTGCACGATACAATTGTCCTGGTGTATTTTCTATTTCATTTTAGAGGACTTTATATCTTCGCAGCAGTGATGGCATGCGAAAAAACTACAGCCCTTCTTACTATAACATATATTTTGTTTTCAATGTGCAGGTGGTGACGGGCAGGCGTCTGCTAATCAGGCAGGCTGTAATCCCAGTGAAACGACCTCGCCAGTTCGTTGCCAAACGCGGCCAACCCAGTAGTGATCATGACAAACAAGACCGAACTGAAAGTGCAGAGGACAATGTTCTGCGTGCTTTAATAATATATGGCACGAACACAGTGCTGTATATTCCTTCGGAGGTTACGTGCCAAACATGCGGAGATATTACAGATCAAACGTGTTCTAGCATATAGCGCGCGGTTTGTACAAACGTAATAGCGTACTTACCCGATGCATTCGCTTCTGCAGTCTGCACAGCACTCAGTGTGGCCATTGCGGACTTGCATGAGGTCTTGAAGTTTGATTGAATCGAGACAGCGAAAATGGCAGGTTAGAAAAAACGCAAAACACGCCTTCCGCCCAGCTAAAAAGCCCAAGTTTCGCTTTTGCGCCGGGTCGCATCTGCCGGCGTGGCAGCCCAGGCCTGCTACTTCGCGGCGCTTGGGATAGATGGCGCGACCGGCGCTCATCAATATGGCGGCGCGCTTTGAACTCACCACGGAGGAAGGAAACTAAGGAGAGGCCCTACCCCCTCCGCGCGCTAGGAGAAAAGTGTGGCGGAAATGACGTATAGGTTCTCATTTTTTTGCTGCTTTTTTATTTTTTGTTGTTGTATGGCCACGCCTTTTGGGCCACAATGGCGGCGTTGTTCTGATTTTGAGCGCTCACACGTGTTGCTCTGGTAGGTTTCGTGCCGTGGCAAAGGCGCTGTGTGGGCGGGTTTGCGTTAGTCACCGTGTCTTGTTGCGCTGTGTTACCTGCACTGTGCTCTGCCGGATGTTGCGCGAGCGTGCGCGAAACCACGCGCAGCGCGGCGTGGTTTCGCGAAAGATGTAAACAAGAGAGGAGGGTAGCACAAAAGGCGGAGCATCGCGATGAGCAACGCCAACTTCCGGCTACACTTTTGCTTCACAAAGAGTGACGTCAGGGCCTCTCCTTAGTTTCCTTCCTCCGTGGAACTCACGGTGTTCTGGTGTATAACCAAATCTGTTGTAACCAAGGTTGGCTATAACACACAAGGTTAACCCTTGCTCCCTGGGAAAAGTGGAAATAAAAAGGAAGCTAGGAGGAGACAGGAGAGACCGAAAGCAAGAGAAAGACGAATATTAGAGAGGAGGATAGGAAAAGGCAACTACTGGTTTCCCCCGGGTGGGTCAGTCCGGGGGAGCCGTCTACGTGAAGCCGAGGCCAAAGGGGTGTGTTGCCACCGCCGAGGGGCCGTAAAGGTCCAAACACCCGGCATTAGATCAACCCCCAGGGTCCCCTTTTCCCCGGGCACGGCTAAGCCGCGCATGGTTAGACGCGGGAGAGTCCGACCCTCGTGTGCTCGGGTACGTGGTGTCGCAACACACCAAACGCCTGTTGACGCAGACGCCTTTGCGGGGACCATTCCCGACAGGAAAGTAACGAGCGCAGCGTTTTAAAGAAAGGAAATGCGGGCAAGACAGATGAAGATTATTGTTGTATGGCAAATATACACTCCGAAGGGTGTAAACTTTTCTTAGAGTGTAGGCGCAAGGCAACCCTATTCTCGCATTCTTCCGACTTCGTAACAAAGCACCACGCATAACGACACTATGGCAGCCTTAGAATTTGCGCGATAGGCGCCGCTTGTAATGGCACACCCAACACAGTATGGTGGCTATTTGCAGCGAGAACTTGGAGTGGCGCCCTCTCGCGAGTGACATCACGGCCAGGACTCCGCTCACTCCGGCTCGCTCGGCTGCCGCGCGCGCTCATTCCCTTCGTGCATGCTTGGGGCACGGGTGGCTGGAGCCGTACTTACGGATGGATGTGTCGGTTCCTTTCTGCTGCCATGCCTGAACCACACAATTCCTTCTTCAAAAGGGCGTGAGTCGAGAAAATTTGCGGATTGGATATGGCAAGCTATGCAGCGTTGAAGGGGCCTACCGGTTTCGCAATGCATACATGCCCTGTGCCTGTCCGTAAATTTTGCGTAAAAAGCATGTCTGCAAATGTAAAACTCCAAGTTGTGTATGCTGCTTCCCTGAACACTTTACATTTCCTTAGTACTTAGCTATGAGAGATATTGCATTTCACATGGAAGAAAAATTTTGGTAATTGGTGTCAACATGTTATCTGTGGTAGAAGGAGACTGCCCAGCGAAGGTGTCACCATGTTTCTTATCGCTCTGGTGAGTTGTTCTAGTCAAATGTGGCCACTTTATTATTGCGTAAAAGAAATAAGCGTCCATTTCGTACAAAAAAAAAACAAGCTTGCTGCTACCGTCAACAATCTCTGAAACAGGCCTCCAAGAAAGGAATTGCACATGGCTGCTAACACGATGGCGTGTCATGTAGAATATTTACATAGCTAATTCACAATTAACATAGTAGCAGCCGCCTGAAAGAAAAGTTTCGTGGTTAAAATCGATAGCCAATCAATTGTAAGCAACGAAATGTTTTATGGTGGCCCTCAGTAGGCTTTATCGACAACATGGCACACCCCTCACGCAACTGTAGGAATCGACCGTCGTTATGGCGAGACACGCATTGTTCGCGAAACCAATCAGTTCGCTACAATTTCGAATTGAAACCATGAAGCAGTTTTCTACAGCGCCAATTGCAATGCCTAAAGTATACTCGAGGTACTAGAGCGCAGCTTATAGGCTGCCTAGAAAAGAAAAATTCAAGCACCTTCTGCTTCACCTTGTCTCGATCCAGCGTTGTTTAATCATACAAAACGGAGAACTATTCGCTTCGTCGGTACATAAAAGAGAACCTCGTAAAACTTCGTTAGGAAGACAGCACAAGCATTACATATTTCACTTCATTTTTGGCCCTCCACCGGGGAATAACGATATTTTCAATATGTCCCATACTATTAAGGATTGACGCTTCGGCTTCTTTCTGGCTGCAGCCGTACAGCCGAAATAGCATACTTCATTAAAAAATTTGGGCCGAGCAGCCTGTGTCCGTTCACCAAACAGATTCGTCATGTATATTCCTCAAACAACAAGCAGCAGTAAATTGCTCGAGTTGAACGTGTTGCACGAAAAGGGTATATATATATATATATATATATATATATATATATATATATATATATATATATATATATATATATATATATATATATATATATATATATATATATATATATAAACGAGAAGAAAGGGGGTTAACCGAGGGGCCTGATTTTTATTAGTAATATCATAAGAAGCCAAACAACACTGACACCAAGGACAACATAGGGGATAGTATTTGTGCTTAATAAATGAAATAAAGAAACGATAAATTAATGGAACTTAAAGTGGATGAAAAAACAACTTGCTGCAGGTGGGAACCAAACCCACAATCTTCGCATTTCGCGTGCGATGCTGTACCAATTGAGCTACCGCGGCGCCGTTTTCCCATCCACTTTTTTGGGTATTTATGTGTCCTAGACCCCCGTGGGTTCTGCCTAAACCTGTCGTTTTATTGCAGATCCCTGGAATTACTAAAGAGTCATTCGTTGCATCTATTGGCCTCAGGCAACTCACCCTGTTGCACATTTCTACAGAGTACGGAGATACTGTACATGTGTATACCGATGGCTCTGTTACACCATATGCCTCCACTGCAGCCTTCGTCATTCCTCATATGATCATCGCTCGGCGGTTTAAACTAGACCATAGCTCAACATCAACTGCAGCAGAACTTGTTGCTATCCGGGAGGCACTTCGATTTCTCTCCGAGGAGCCTCCTCACGCATGGACGACATTCCGCGATTGCAAGCCAGCTCTGCAAGCGATTGACTGTGTCCTCAGACGGGGCCCGTATTATTCTATGGCTATAGAAATTACAGAGTATCTACACCACGCAACTAGAAATGGCCACAATGTCACCTTTCAGTGGATACCATCACACTGTGGCGTGATGGGGAACGAACAGGCAGACGCTGAAGCGAAAACTGCTTTAGATAATGCTTGTGAAGTACGCATTCCGTTCTCACGAACAGACACAAACGCCCTACTTCATCGCGTAAACCGCAACTCTACGTTGGAACACTGGACTCAACCAGATCGACGACACAAGCGATTACACAAATGGGACCAAGAAATGAGATTTCGTATGCCTCACAAGTTCAAAAGAAACCACACGAGCATGGTGCACCGGATTCGCCTTGGTGTAGCATTCACCAACCGTTATAGAAATATGATAGGTGCCAGTGATACTAGCCCAAACTGTGAGTGCTGTGAGGTGCCAGAAACACTTGAATATATATTTTGCGTGTGTCCCGCGTACGCGCAAGAACGGCAGCAACTTGTCTCTTCCATAGCAAAGATCCATGAGAGACCGCTATCGGACGACTTTCTTTTAGGTCCTTGGCCTAATGCAACCAGCGCAGCCCTGGTAACAAGAGACGCTATAGCTTTTCTCCAAGCCACTGGGCTGGACGCATGGCTTTAGAGATGCCACAACTCTGTGAATTTGTATATACGCATCTCTTCCTTACACCATCATCATTCATCAGCCCTTTCCCTCCCCGTCCCTTTTCCCCAGAGTAGAGTAGCAGGCCAGAGCAAGTTATAGCTCAGGCCGACCTCTCTGCTTTTCTGTAAATAAATTTTTCTCTCTCTCTTCTGTGTCCTAGTAGAACCCTGGGAGTGTTAGACAGCGCCACCACTCACAGACCTTGGCGGCGGACGTGGAACGTCCTTTTTGCCGCAGGCGTCACGAGAACGTGATCTTTTTGGGTGAAGGCAACTGGTCAATAAACCCACATATGCTAGCTGAAGGTATCAATGTTGCCGGATTCGAGACCCTCGTTATGTAATAAACGAGAAGAAAGGGGGTTAACCGAGAGGCCCGATTTTTATTAGTAATATCATAAGAAACCAACCAACACTGACACCAAGGACAACATAGGGGAAAGTACTTGTGCTTAATAAATGAAATAAAGAAACGATAAATTAATGGAAATCAAAGTGGACGAAAAAACAACTTGCTGCAGGTGGGAACCGAACCCACAATCTTCGCATTTCGCGTGCGATGCTGTACCAATTGAGCTACCGCGGCGCCGTTTTCCCATCCACTTTCTCGGGTATTTATGTGTCCTAGTAGAACCCTGGGAGTGTTAGCCAGCGCCACCACTCACAGACCTTGGCGGCGGACGTGGAACGTCCTTTTTGCCGCAGGCGTCACGAGAACGTGATCTTTTTGGGTGAAGGCAACTGCTCAATAAACCCACATATGCTACCTGAAGGCATCAATGTTGCCGGATTCGAGACCCTCGTTATGTAATAAACGAGAAGAAAGGGGGTTAACCGAGGGGCCCGATTTTTATTAGCAATATCATAAGAAACCATCAAACACTGACACCAAGGACAACATAGGGGAGAGTACTTGTGCTTAATAAATTAAATAAAGAAACGATAAATAATGGAAATTAAAGTGGACGAAAAAACAAATTGCCGCAGGTCAGAACCGAACCCACACTCTTCGCATTTCGAGTGCGATGCTCTACCAATTGAGCTACCGCGGCGCCGTTTTCCCATTCACTTTCTCGGGTATTTAAGTGTCCTAGTAGAACCCTGGGAGTAGAACTCCCAGGGTTCTACTAGGACACAAAACTCCCGGGGTTCTACTAGGACACAAAACTCCCAGGGTTCTACTAGGACACATAAATTCCCAAGAAAGTGGATGGGAAAAGGGCGCCGCGGTAGCTCAATTGGTAGAGCATCGCACGCGAAATGCGAAGAGTGTGGGTTCGGTACCCACCTGCGGCAAGTTGTTTTATCGTTCACTTTAATTTCCATTAATTTAGCGTTTCTTCATTTCATTTATTAAGCGCAAGTCCTTGGTGTCAGTGTTTGTTGGCTTCTTATGATATCACTATATATATATATATATATATATATATATATATATATATATATATATATTGGTACATTCCATTTTCGTATTCTGCTAACAGCTGCAAGCATCAAACAGCTTTACCTAAAACTACCTCCACTTAAAGTAAGCGCTTGAAGAACCGCCTATTCTTGAGAAGCAGTTTAAGAAGCAAGTGGTGCTGGTAGAATCTAAACTGCAGTGTTAAGTCATCGTGTTACTGCGGAGCGTTTCTGTGAAGAAATGCAACAAATCGATATTATACTGTAAACTACTCGTCGTGAGAAAATATGTTTTAGCGGATTAAATTCAAGGTAAGTATTGTAGAAGTCATATATAGCCAGCGTTTGTGATATACTTGCTGCACCACGGTATGTATGGTATCATAGCTGGATTATTATATGCTATGTTTTTGCAGTTGTTGATCCGCGCATAAAAAACCTGCAATGGGATGGTCTGCGCTCCTTCGGCTGGCACTGTAGCGTTACCGTTGATAACTGTATTGTCGTCTAAGAAGTAACTGTGAATAAATTTTCGCCAGCGAAAAAGACGTCGTAAAAATGTATTTCAGATGGCCGCCATATTTATACAAGCAGGGGGACGAGGGCGAACAAAGCAAAACACTGCAGAAGGCGTCCGGACACCGAGCAAGCTGCAGCAAACGACAGGCGAGAGTCCGTGCCCTGACGTCACCCGATCGGTGCTCGCAGCGCGGCTGTAATTCGTTCTTGGGGTCAGAGATGCAACTAAAAGCAATATATATATATATATATATATATATATATATATATATATATATATATATATATATATATATATATATATATATATATATATGAGAAAAGAAAAAGTCGGTGGCGCGCTTGTGTTTGACGAGGCGGCGCGAGCGCCACCACGTGACTGCTCTACTAATAAGGACGTGCAGCCCTTAACGCCTGCCCTCGCTATAGGGCTCTAGCGGAAAGCTCAAAGAATGTCACTGCCTTTATGGTTATATTGCGCTCAGTTTTACAAACACGATATTAAGGAAGGACAGGACGTGGACGGACGAAGCGCAAACTGCCAACTGTTTGATACTGTTCAAGAACGCGCTTATATACAAGGAGATATGGTGCGGGGGGGGGGGTACATATAAAAAGATATGACAAGGTGACGACATGTGATTATAGTTTGGGTCAAGCATACATCCTTCACATGCACCCGTTCGCCCTGGCAAACTCGACCTCAGCTTTGATAAGCGCGATGGACGGAGTGCTTACGCACGTCTCTTTTTCTTTAGCTATCGCAAGCGCCTCCCATATTTCTCGCTCCGTTTTTGTTTTTGATGTTCCGATGACTGTGGTGCTTCCTATTAGCGGGGAGCATTTGCACTGTTTGCAATGTGCGGCCAAATTGCTAGGTGCTGTCAGAAGCTGGCACGTGTATTTGTGCTCCCGCAACCTATCGTTTAGACAACGTCCAGTTTGCCCAATGTATACTTTCCCGCAATCTAGTGGGATTTGGTAAACAACTGAAGTAACGCATTCCACGCACTTTTTCGCGTGCTTAGTCTGACAGACCGTAGCACTAGGGTTGGCCTCTTTGGATCCTGCGTTCACCTTCTTGCACATGCCTTTTAGCTTTTGCGGGGCGGAGAACAGAACTTGAACGTCATGGCGTTGGGCTGTCTTTTTTATCCGATGTGACAAGCCATGGATGTAAGGCAACACCACGAGTTTTTTCAATTTTTTCTTCTGTGTTTTCTGCCTTTTCCTGTTGGCTCTGATTTCGGGCAACAAGTTTTCACAGATTTGCACCACCATGCTGTTCGGGTACCCACTGTTTCTTAAGCGGCTTACTTGCAGATCGATGCTCTCCCTCACAGCATGGTGGCATGATTTTTCAATTGCTTGACTGATGCAAGCCTTGGCGATGCCTCTTTTAATGATTTTAGAATGGCAAGAGTCGTACCTCAGGATTTCTTTTTCTCCTCTAGTTTTGTAGCACCAGCACATGTGGGAGCCTCTGATCCTAATGTTTATATCAAGGTACTGCAATCGACCTTCGGTAGGAGTCTCGTACGTGGACTCTAAACCTTCATGTGCTTTTTTGAACATGCTGATGACAGTTTCTACGCTACATGGATCGGTTTGGTTTTCTTTCATGCACACCAAATAATCGTCAACATATCTGAAACAGGTAGTTATGTTCGTTTCTCCAAACAAGGCGGCAAGTTTCCTGTCTCCCACACTCAAAAATAAGTCGGAAAGCACGGGAGCTATACAAGAACCAATGGCGATGCCATCCTTCTGCTCATACACACTGTCACCATATTCGATAAACGCACCATGTAGATACAGTTTTAACAAATTCACAAAACTAGAAATACTGCACTTGCACACGTCCTGAAATTTGGTGTAGCCCAACGTGTCGATGGCTTCTTCTACTGCTTGTACCACCGCTTGCCTCGGGACACTGTAGAACAGGTCCTTCACGTCGATTGAAATCAGAGCCAACAGGAAAAGGCAGAAAACACAGCAGAAAAAATTGAAAAAACGCGTGGTGTTGCCTTACATCCATGGCTTGTAACATCGGATAAAAAAGACAGCCCAACGCCATGACGTTCAAGTTCTGTTCTCCGCCCCGCAAAAGCTAAAAGGCATGTACAAGAAGGTGAACGCAGGATCCTAAGAGGCCAACCCTAGTGCTACGGTCTGTCAGACTAAGCACGCGAAAAAGTATGTGGAATGCGTTACTTCAGTTGTTTACCAAATCCCACTAGATTGCGGGAAAGTATACATTGGGCAAACTGGACGTTGTCTAAACGATAGGTTACGGGAGCACAAATACACGTGCCAGCTTCTGACAGCACCTAGCAATTTGGCCGCACATTGCAAACAGTGCAAATGCTCCCCGCTAATAGAAAGCACCACAGTCATCGGAACATCAAAAACAAAAACGGAGCGAGAAATATGGGAGGCGCTTGCGATAGCTAAAGAAAAAGAGACGTGCGTAAGCACTCCGTCCATCGCGCTTATCAAAGCTGAGGTCGAGTTTGCAAGGGCGAACGGGTGCATGTGAACGATGTATGCTTGACCCAAACTATAATCACATGTCGTCACCTTGTCATATCTTTTTATATGTACCCCCCCCCCCCCCCCCGCACCATATCTCCTTGTATATAAGCGCGTTCTTTAACAGTATCAAACAGTTGGTAGTTTGCGCTTCGTCCGTCCACGTCCTGTCCTTCCTTAATATCGTGTTTGTAAAACTGAGCGCAATATAACCATGAACGTTCACCAACTAGCCCCCTTCATTGAATCACTGCCTTTAGCTTTATTCGGTTGGCTTAGTGGCATCAGTGTCAGCCTGAGAAGCGGAGTTCAGCCAACTCTTATGGTTTCGCGCAGGGATGTTTCATGCCTGGAAATACAGATACTGATACACGTCTTCCCAGATGTATCATGATACGGATACAAGATATCCAAAGAGTATCAAAGATACTACCTAAGATACATGTGTCTTCGATACTGCCCATCACTGAGTCAGTCTGTAAAAAGGGTGCATAACTGTCTGTTGCCACACGGTTTAAGCAGCCTTATGTTTACAGAGTGATGATTTGGAATATTGCGTTATGCTGTGTTTATAGGCTACATTTTCATAACAGCAGAAACAAGTTTTACCGTGGAGGAAGGCTTGGTAAGCCAGTAATGAATTGATAGCGAAAGAAGCGCCACTACATGACTTCGAAAGTTTGGACAGAGTCGGTTTGGGTCACGTAAATGCTTTATTATTAAAGCCTGTAATGCATTTTAAAGGAATCAGTCACACCGAATCAAGTTTTGACAATGGTAATGTCCTAAGGCGGCTTCAAGGAAATAATTTGGCATGCCGGTAGCACAGCAAGGTACCGGCGCTGTCGTTAAGTCGCAATAATGAAATATTATTGGATATGCAGCTACTGCGGAGCAGAGCGGGTAATTGATACGTCGTCTTTGTGCTGCTGAGGGTGTAAAGAAAGATATTTGGGCACAGAAAGAACGTAACCAAATATCATCAGCAGCAGCCTATTTTATGTCGTCTGCAGGACGAAGGCCTCTTCCAATTACTCCTATTTTGCGCTGACTGATTCCAACTTGCGCCTACAAATGTGCTAGTTTCATCACCTCACCAAGTTTTCTCCCGTCCTCGGCTGCGCTTCCCTCCCCATGGCACCCATTCTGTAAGTCCCGCAGCACCTTGAGATTGAGGGCCATGGGACCTGTTACGGCTGCCACAAGTGGTTACGGGGACGGGGTTCGGCGACCTTCAACATCGTCTGCTTGGAGCTCGAACCAGATTGGCCATTGCAGAGGGTCAGTCAGGGAAGGCGACAAGAATTTGATACATAATTACAGGCGAGAAGTGTGCTCCAAGACAAAAGTACAGAAAAGTTCGGCGTGCGTGCTCCTGCACGCAAGGACGGAGAAGATGTGTCTGTGTCGTCTGGCTAGCCTTCTTATACCCTCCACCACCCGGGCAACCTAATTCTCTCTTGTTCCCCGATAGAGAACCTTGTCAGCACACTAGTCTGCCCACACAGAGGAATACGGAGAAAAATCATTCTTTTGGCGTGAAGGGATTGAACGCAGGTCGCGCCGTGTCATCACACTCGTCAGCAAACACAGAAGTCGGTGAGAAACCACTCACTGGCGCAGAGGTGGAAAGCGTAGGTCACGCCGGGTTACACTGGTCAGCCCAAACAGAGGAATTCGGAGAAAATTACTGCTGTAGAGGGGTTGAACGTAGGACAAAAGAGAGTACGATCTGCACTGGTGCATAATCCCCTCGCACACACCTGACGGAGAAGTCTTTTCATATTGACGAGCATGACGATTGGGCCCGTCGTGTCTCAGTCGTTTGGCATCCGTTTTATTCATGGCCACATAAAGTGAACCGCAACAGCCCAAATTTACGAGGGACATGTTTCACACAATTCAAAGCTCGCATCGATTAAGTGATGATACAATTAATGGGGCTCGTTGTTTATTCGTAGTGAGCCTTGAATGGTACCCGCGAATTGACATCCCTCTTTCTCGCTACCCTACTGTCTTCAAGCCATTTATGGGGCCGATGTGTCGAACTTAGAGGCGCCATAGTCCAGCAACCGTCAAATTTCTGCTGCAAATTGCACTCTCGCAAGCCTTAAGACATTTTGATGAGCACAGGTTTAAGCCGTATGGGTTACGCATTACTATGTAAGTGTGAGCAGCCTTAAACGCTACCCCTCCCGCTCTGATTGACGCATCTATTGCCAAGTTGTGGCTCTGGGAATGCCGGCTGCGAGTTAAAATTAGCCTCCAATCGCGTCACGTGTGGCGCGACACCGACGCCATCTGTGCACGGAACGCATGCATTATTGAAAGTTACCTTCTTTCTCTACGCAAGGATACAGAAGTACTGCGCTTGGCCTGAATGGTTGCGGCAATGTAAGCGACAACTGTGTAACACGTTTACGCTGCATGCTGTTTTAGAAGGCGACCACCTATGCTGACTGAACTGTAAAATGTTTCCCGTTGAAACTCTAAAAATTTCCCCTATGCTTGTCGAATCGAGCCTGCGTCATGTACACGTAGACAATGCTGTCTGAATGTAGATTCAGATACGCGCCACTGACTGATTGCGTGGCGGCGTGCTAGATGGCCCAGCGTATCGAGAGGTAAACGAGATAGGGGCCACCTGGCTACGGTACCTGCCTTAATACAAGTATATGGACTGTGAATTCAGCGGTAAAGTCGACCTTCTGTTTATGTAACCTAAAATTACGGACGGCAGTTCACACCCGGCCTAATGAACTTTCCGGTGCATCCACCAATTTCAGTTGATATGTCTGAATCACGACCAAATAATCTCTTTTTCCCCGAACCCGCGGTCCGTATACGTTTGCTCATGGACTCACATTACGCGTTCCGGCGGCGGTATTACGATGTGTCGCTGCGTTGCCTAAATGCTCAGTGAATTAACGTCGACGTTCATCGTGAGGCGTGTTCTGAATTTTTAAGCGTGCTCATGCATGATGCTGTTAAGGTAGATCCTGTCAACTTGATGTGACGAAAAGGCGATTGCATAAAAAAAACAAAGCAGTGTCATCAGCGTATAAATACATGTTTGAGCATAGTCGTAAGTATGCAAGATCGTTCATATATATATAGTTGAGAGTTAGCGCTCGTCCTGTCTGCTCCTTTCTGTGTACGTGTTCACTTTGCGCTACAATCCAAGATCATGCTACGTTGGTGTTGTCTTTGCGGTCCGGGCTTGGTTCACGGCTTGTTGGGGGCGGCTGGTACATGAACGAAAAGCACCTCCACCAGATTTCGTGTGGCGGTGACGTTGAAGAACACAGTAGCAATACTGTGAAAGAAAAAAACTTACTTTTATTGGCCAAACCTGTGCCCATAAAGACAGGCTACACTAATAGCACAGCGATAGCGGCGAACACGGTCTGCGATCGTCGAAAATCTCTTGAGCGGGTCAAACGCTTCGGCTTTTATACATCAGTCGTCGAATGTTCCAGAGTAATCGCTGGGACCCGCGTGCCTTCCACAAAGTTCTACACCATTCACGTCGCGCATACATGAAGCCAGATTACACAAGGTTCGGTGACAACAGACAGCGGATGGACCCATAGATAACATTCCAGAAACTTCCGACACATGCAGGTGCGTCCTGCGCTGTGCTATAACATTTGTTAGGCGGTGAAACGTGTCGCCCGATAAAGATTAATGCACCTGCCGCTCTGTCCAATGTGCATTAATATTAGACTAAAAGAACACAAACATTCACTAAACAACCGTAATGCATCACATTTAGCGTCACATTGTTTCAATTGTGGTTGTAAACCTTTCTTTGAAGACACACAAAAATTCTTTCCAGACACAAATGCCAAACAACACGGGAAATAATCGAGGCATTCCACATCAAAAGATTAGGAGACACTTGCGTTAGCCATGCATATTTGTCTTTGTTAGATTGCGAATTTCAGTACCTTCACAATACACAGTACTACTCTGAAGTAATCTTTTTTGTGTGTTTCCTTCTTTGACTTCCGTACCTCCTGATATGTTTAACTGATGTTTTTTTTTACCTTGTCATATATATATATATATATATATATATATATATATATATATATTCTTCGTCTTTATAAACATTTAGTTGATAGTTAGCGCTCGTCCTGAAGGGTCCTTTAAGTTAGCTAGCCAACACAACGCGTGATGGTCGCTGACGACTTTGAATGGCCTACCATAGAGGTAATAATACATAATACCATATATAATGTTAAGGATGTGGAAAACGAAGACCGCTGAACGTGCTTGCGGTCCCGAGTGGGGGAAAGAAGAAGAGAACGACGCTGAGTTCATCAACCAGCTGGCCGCTCTTGCACTCACCTTCGCGACCTAAAATAAACGGCCTCCTTCATCCGTAAGGGTGATAAACGGTATCCTTCGAGCGCAGCACAGTGGGGAAGGTGCGGGGTAGCGCTCGCAACAACGGAACCGTCCCTGCCGCAGCTTCGTCAAAACCGTCGGCTTGCTGGCCTCCCGCCATCAGCCGTGACCGTCTAAGACATGCCAAAATAAGTAGCCGCTCCGAGGGCAGCGCCTAACAGTCCACTGTCATACTACCAAGTTCCACCCACCTTTGGAGGCCGACGAGTGGCTTGTCCGCTACAAACAAGTGAGCAGGTGCAACGGGTGGGATGCAACTGCTCAGCTCACCAATGTGGTGTTCTCCCTGACCGATACCGCACTCGTGTGGTACGAGAACCATGAGGACACGCTTACGACGTGGGTGTTGACGAGTTAAAGGCGTGTTTTGGGGATTCAGTCGCCAAAAAGAAGCGTGCGGAGCAGACACTGTCGCAACGGGCGCAGCTACCACATGCACCATATATATCTAAGTGTTAAAGCTGTGCAAGGTGGTCGGAAGAAGATAAAGTTGGACATTTGCTGAAAGGAGTGGCTGAGGATGTGCACAATTTTCTAATTGGAAAGGAAAGGCTCAGTTCTGTGTCCGACGTCATTCGGCATTGCAGAGCTTTTGAAACGCTTGAGATGCGTCGAATTTCGCCAAAGTTTGGTCGGTTGGCAGACGTTACGACGGTTGCCAGTGTGGACAAGAGCCCTTGCCTCGACCTTCTTTCGGCCATCCGACAGACTGTCCGCGAAGAACTTTCCCGCCGCGAAGAGATGTTTCATTCAGCTGCTGACCACCATGGCGTGTACACGTCTCGTGAGGCTATGACTGCGCCACATTCGGCCCCTTGGCAACCGATGGTTAGCGCAGCGGCCGTACAGTACAGCGCAGCCCCACAGTCGAGGATGGCAACACGCCCTCCGCCTCCGCGCTATGACTAACGTGCTCAGCGCACGCCTTCTCGATGCCCGATGTATCGTCGTGACACGCCACGAACCAACCCGCTACACGAGGGAAGATGATAATATCCGGTGCATCGACGAACAACCAAGGTTTCGACCTCTCTCGGTGCGTTACTTCTGTGGTGTCCTGTGTCATATATCGCGGTTTTGCAACCAGCGTATGACCACGTGGTATGGCCAGACCTCAGAGTTTTCTCGGCTTTCCGAAGGGCCCCACGGTGTCCCGTCGCCAGCACACGTATTATCTGGCGACGAGTATTGGCCGAGCGGCTCCCAGAATCGCTCCCCGGCATCTGACAGGAGTTTGACAACCCCACCGCAACGTCGTGCTCCATGTTCTCCCTCACCGCTGCGTCGTACCATGTCCCCTTCGTCACCGGAAAACTAGCTAGCGCGGCAGATGGAGGTAAGGTCGCTGGAGACGTGCTACTGACAGAAATACCTACTGTGTTGATGCTTAAAAACAAAGTGCGCTTTCTTGTAGATAATGTGCCTGTGATGGCTCTGGTGAACACAGGCGCAACAATTTCGGTCATGAGTGTCTCTTTTAAACACATGTTAGAGCGAAAGGTTTTGTTCAAATGGGACAGAGATTCAAAGTTCTGTGGAGTGAATGGCCAGCCGCTGCGACCTATTTGGGTGTGCAGTGCTGACGTGTTTTTGTGAGGCCATGTTATTACGACAGAGTTTGTAATTATTCCTCGGTCGACCCATGATGTTATTCTCGGCATGGACTTCTTGCGGGCGTGTGGTGCTACTGTCGACTGCCGCATAGGGAAGGTATTCATAAGTGGCAGGATTCTGTCAGGACTCCTGGAGAACCCTGTAGATCGAGAAACTAGCATCGCGAAACGGGCAGGACATGTAATGAGAAGGGTAGATAACCGATGGTCATGAAGGGTTACGGACTCGATCCCAAGAGAAGCGCAGCAGGGGGCGGCAGAAAGTTAGGTGGGCGGAGGAGATTAGGAAGCTTGCAGGGACAACATGACCACAATTAGCACATGACCGGGGTCGTTGGTCATGTGCTAATTGTGACCAGAGTGTTGGGTATGGGAGAGGCCTTTGTCCTGCAGTGTTCGTAGCCAGGCTGATGATGACGATGATGATGATGATAATACTTTCGTCCTGCTATCGCTGAACCCAAGGGCTTCAAGTAGGCCAGAGGTGCCTAAATCGACCACTTGGCAGATATCTTCACATTTAATAAAACATGCTCCATCGTTTTCTTAGTTTTGCCGCAGCAAGCAAATGCTTCTTCCTTGTTGTATCTCGCTTTATAAGTGCGTGTTCTTGATGTTAGCGCTGGTCTTGTCAGACGAGCGCCAACATCTTCCTGCGGCTGCTGCACTAAGCTACACGGCATTCGTTGCGACACCCTGGCTGCACCACTCGGCTACGCTGAAGTCGTCGCGACCACTCAACCACTCTCTCCAAGTATGTCTCACCGCTATGGCAACGTCGTGGCGAGGCCTCCACCGCACACCACCATGCAATCATATCAGCAGCCACCCCGTACTACGCGTCCTGTGACATTCATAGGACTTGCCCCAAAGAACCGGTGGCGTACCCCCGACAACCGGTCCATATTCTTTGCGCGCGGCGATGCCGGTCATATAGCGTGTTATTGTAATCGCGTGCAGTCGGCAACCGCCGCAGAACTTTTCACAAGCCAGCCCAACCGTTTATATTATACGGTCCCCCGTCGGCTATGTCACCCAGGTTGCGTCCGATGTCAACTACCCGCCGTTCACCATCTTTTCGCCGTCGCCCACTGTCGCCGATGCGACCTCGCCCCGTTACTCAGGACTAGGAAAATTAATCGCCGCAGTCCGAGAGGCATGGGCTGCGACTCCGTCGAAATGTGAAAGGCCTCAACGCAATCCCTCGAACTTAATCGAAGTGTTAGTTGACGGTGTTCGGGCATCTGCATTCGTGGACACCGGAGCCGTGACGACGCTCCCTTCTGGGCTGTCCCTCCGCACAGCGGGTGCTCAGCACATTCCCCCCTTAGCAGCTTGCACTGCTCGTGTTGTCATTGACGAAGTTCTATACGCCATATAATTCATCATCCTGTCCTGGTGCTGTAATGACATTATCCTCGGCTGGGATTTTCTCTCGCGCCACAGAGTCGTTATCCATTGCGCACGGGCCGAAGTATAACTCTCGCTGCTGTTAGATTTGCCGCTCGCTGACAATTCTTCGCCTTCGAAGAAACTACTTGTCCAAGCCGACACCGCGTTCCTCCGAACGCGTCAACGGTCGTGCCCATGTACTGCAGCGAAATCTCAGATGCTGCTGCACTACTGTTTCCCTCTGACCTCAGCTTTCTCACTCGGAAAGGTCTGCTGCTAGCTCTTGCGACAGTGAACGTCAAAAAGGGCTACATCACCGTTTCCGTTTGCAACCCGTTCCCATACACTGTGGTACTGCTGCTAGGCGAATGTCTTGGCAGTGTAGAAGCCAACGAAGACGTGTAAGTTATGGACGTGCCCAATGACACCTACTGTGCTAGTTCCAGTGCGTTCAGTGCTGTTTGTACGTGTGATCTATCGCCTAGTGTTGTGTTCGGTGTTTCTATTGCCGATGAATTGACACCGGTCCTGCGGTTTCACCTTTCGTGCCTCTTAGAACAATTCCATGCTTCTTTCGATGTAGGGCAATTTTGCCTAGGGGTGAACGTCAACTGTTACACATCGCATCGACACTGGCTCGCAGCCGCGTTACGGCACCGTCCATATCGTCATTCTCCTGCGGAACGTTGTGTAATCAACAAACAAGTCGACAACATGCTTCGCCGCGAGGTGATACAACCTTCCGGCAGTCCATGGGTATCCCCTGTAGTCCTTGTTACGAAGAAAGATGGTTTTCTGCGGTTCTGGATGCACTAGAGTTGTAAAACTTCACGATATTTTGAGGGGCGTGATAAAGTTGGTTTCTTTCATGTTTTCTTTAACAAAATATGAAAAATGAAAAAAAATGACACAATTGTGCACAGAGCTATGAAAAACCCAACACACTAATTTCTCAAGCACTGAAAAGAATATAATTGTTACATATTTGCATCACAAAGTCCCAGCAGCGCTTCCGGGTTCAAATTAGAGGCACGATTTCACGTCAAGGTCTTGAGTTCACATCAGAGCTTCAAGACAGACATCTGTATCAATCGGTGTGCGATTCACTTCCGCTTGACACGTCAACGCTTCGCTGTACAGTGGACGCAACACTGAGGTTCGAGTGCGCGCACTCAAGGTTTTGTGCGCGATCTCCTGCGAGCCTGTTGCGTAACTTGGTGCGCGCATTTCGAAACTCGGAGCAGCTTCTTTCACATGCCGCTAAAGGGGGAATCTGCCGTACGCGACAAGCGAAGAGGCTCAAGGGTTGGTTGAAGGAAAGTCCTTGCCACCACGTGGATGGATCCAAGAGCTTCTGAGGCACCCAAATTCCTTCTTTTGAGATAAATTTTAAAAGGAGCCGCATCGCAAGAGAAGCTCGGCGGGAAGCTCTGTTTATTTCTTTTCCAATTTCATCAGCGTTGAAAAAAAAGAAAACCTGTTCTTTTTCGAAATTTTAAATGTCTTTTTGGACACCTTACGTCTCTACTTTGGACCTCCGAGGCCTTAGCAAACTCACTCGCAAGAAAGTCTACCGTCTCCCGCGCATAGACGATGCGATTGACAGTCTACAAGGTGCAGAATTATTTTCGTCTCTCGATTGGCAGTCGGGGTATTGGCAAGTACCCATGGGAGACCACGATTTCCCGAAGACAGCTTTCGTCACACCAGGCGCATTAGATAAAGTTAACGTAATGTATTTTGGACTTGGTAATGCACTCGCAACTATTGAGCGCATGATTGACACAGTTCTGCGCAGCTTGAAGTGGCACACGTGCTTGTGCTATCTTGACGACGTTGTTGTTTTAGCTCCTGACGTCACCGCGCACCTTCAACGGCTGCGGTGTGCGTTAACGTGTTTACTAAACGCTGGCCTACAACTAAACGTAAAGAAGTGCCGATTCGCAGCTCGACAGCTGACAATTCTAGCTTACTTCGTATCCAAGGATAGAATTTTCCCTGATCCAGCCAAACTTCGGGCCGTCGCCGAATATCCTAAGCCAACGTCCGTCAAGGAATTGCGCAGTTTCATCGGTCTGTGTTTCTACATCAGACACTTGATTCGCAATTTCGCCGCTATCATATCGCCCCTGCCGAAGCTACTTAGACGCAACGGGCCTCTCAATTCGTGGTCGTCCGAGTGCGACGAGGCCTTCACAAAGCTCCGTCGTTTGCTAACGTGTCCGCCAATTTCCCGCCCTTACCACCCGACAGCCCCTACAGAGGTGCACACAGATGCCAGCGGTGTTGGCGTCGGCGCTGTTCTTGCCCAGCGCAAACAAGGATTTCCTGACTACGTCATGGCTTATGCAAGTCGCACGCTTACGAAAACTGAGACAAATTACACTGTGACAGAAAAAGAATTCCTGACCATCATTTGGGCTCTTACTAAGTTCCGGCTTTGTTTGTATGGCCGTCCATTTGATGTAGTCACGGACCACAATGCGCTATGTTGGCTGTCGTCCTTGAAAGATCCCTCAGGCCGGAAAAAGAAGCCCCCGAATACACGTAAAATGCCTCGAGCGGCTAGTCGCGCTGTAAGTTTGCGTGTATCCACGGGTTTCTTTCACGCTCGGAAAAACACTTTGTGTAACGCGTATTGAGCAACGAAAAGCTGTATCTGGAGTTTTCATATTGCTCGACAATGTTGCAATTCACACTGTTCCTTTATTTACATTATTTGAGAAATTGATTAATTATTTTTACTATTTGTGTAATGAGGCGGAATGCAAAAGATAATCCGAGTATCTCCAAGCGACGGTAAAATACATTACTTTGGTTCTGTCCTCGTATATGGCAGTTGCATATTTTAAAATCTTGGTGCATGTATTTCATTGCAGACTCAGTATATTGATGAATATGATAAATATGGATAAAATGCAGGCCCACTCAGAAATACAATACCATACACATAACCTCGACATTTCGGCCGAGGTCTATGACGGCCTAACCCTGGCCACAAAGCGGACATTAAATATTTGTTTTTGCTTTCCACTTGCGCCTGCACATCTTGCGAATTACTAAACGCCTTATACGAAAAACTATGTTATATACATATATATGTGCGTGCCAGTGCGCGCGCGCGCGCGCGCGTGTGTGTATGTATGTATGCATGTATGCATGTAAACATGTATGTATGTATGTATGTATGTATGCATGTATGTATGCATGTATGTATGCATGTATGTATGCATGTACGTATGCATGTATGTATGCATGTACGCATGTATGCATGTATGTATGTATGTATGTATGTATGTATGTATGTATGTATGTATGTATGTATGTATGTATGTATGTATGTATGTATGTATGTATGTACACTGGGACGTACGTACGAAAGCAACCTTATTTTCGAGTGTTTCGGCGTAACTAAGCCAGTGCCACACCCCCGCCGAAATGTCGTAACAAACACGTTTTCGGTAAGTCTTCCTTTAAGTAAATGTTTATGACCCGTTCCAAATTTCCGAGTAAAGCCTGCTCGTGCGACAAATAATCTCAGCATACAGTTCACGAGTGAATCATGTCGCATGAAAATTTTGTCATTTGCGAATGTGTTTCGTCCTGTATTTGGTATTTCCCAGCACCAATAACGCTACCTTGGATCTCTCACTGCGGCGACTGGATACGACCACTTTTTCCGCATTCCTCCTGAACTTGAAATTTTGCCCTAGGGAAATGCCACAGACCACTATCCCCACTTCTCACCCTAATCAGCGGGAGGTGCTTATTCTTGGGAATTGTAGATCAAGGGCCCTATAACGTAAAACTATTCCAATATGCTTTTCTTCCAATCTCCTGACGTCAAAGTCGCAAGCATCGGGCGGTGACCCGCAGGGTTGTCTGAACAGACCAATGAAACGCTTTCCTCGATCATAGGAGGTCAGAGGAGGTTGTTTGCTTGAAAAACGAACATTGCCTACACTGAGCGGCTTGCTTGTCTAATTGGCTGACGAGAGGCGAGGAGCACACTCAAGTGAAGAGAGATTCCATGGGGCCGAGGCAGTGGGGCACTGAAAATCGATAATCGGATAAAGAGAGTGGTGCCGGGGCAATTGGTCCGCTTTCCCTTACTTAGCTTGCGGTGGCTGGTCGAAAATCTCGGTGGCATGCAGCGGAAGCTTAAGAATGACGCTAAAGCGGAGCCTCAGCAAAGAAGTGTTGGCAGAACGAGGACGTAAACGTGCCGAAAGTGCTCGAAAACATTACACGGCCACGCAGAAAGCTTTATTATACGTAAATAAACTCGTGCTCTCCGGCAGGTGCGAGTAGCCAGGGACTGAGTGATTGGCGGCAGCCATCTTTTATTACTTTAGGAACGGGGCAGCCTGTGGCTATTCAGAAGAAAATTCAGCTTTTTTCAGCATATTATTGCATCTTTACCACGTATAGGTCACTTTGACGCGGAGAGTTGTCGTGGTTTTATGACGACGCGTGACAGGCAGGTGAAGTGGGTGCAGCCCGAAAATTCTTGACCAATAGCCGAGGGCTAATGGGGAAAAGGCGTTGAATTACAAATAACAGTTTTTCTTTTGTTCGGCCAAATCATGCATAATCGGTGTGGACACGTCATATCAGATGGGCACCTATCGCGGTTTTCGTAACGTCGTGGGACAGACAGGTGAAGGGTGGCCCAAAAAAGTTTTGGGGCAATCGCGGAGGGCTGATTGCGCAATTGGAATAGAAAAGTTTGGAATAGCTTTACGTTATAGGCGTCTCTACATTCGTCCGGACGCTGCTGAACAACATGTCACAGTACCACGAAACTGTCCCAAAAACTGCGCGCAAGCATATCACACGATATGTCGAGAAAGGAGAAAGCAATCCTGCTATTTCGCATAATATTTGAAGGTAGGGCAGACTAATATGCCTTTGAAGAATGAGAGCACGACCCGCCACCGAGATCCCGCACTACTAAGCATGAGCTCAAGAAGCTGATCGAATTTGCTTGGCTGTGACCTTCTTTGTGGCCGCTTTAGTTTTGTAGTCTACAAAACTCATATAAACAAGTTTTTATGGCAATCTATTTCCCCATCAGTCAGAATTTCGGAAATCATCAGTTAAGAAGTGCCCAATCTCTGCGTGCGGAACAAAACTTATAGCAAGAACGAACTCTGCATAGCGCACATGTTGGAATAACGAAAAACGAAGACAACAGTAACTTGAAGAAAATGACATTTGTGTTCGACCAGAGTACATTGATAGGCGGTGAAGGTATGCCTGCACAATCAGTCATCTAAAACAAGTGGACCTTATTGGTTTGAACGTAGTCCCGCTATCATTTCGCCACCCTAGTTTCTCTTGCTCACCTCGACAAAGTAGTCTATAACCGTTTTTCCTAAAAAAAGCAGTTGCTGTAATCACTCAGCAAGAATGTCCATCAGCTAACGTTTCCATGCTACATAATTACAAATTAGGCAATTAATGCACTTTTCAACTTTGGAAAGGTAGTTCCAGGCTTGGCGAAGTCTCCACAGGCTCTGTAGGCGTAAGAAACGAGAAAACCAAACGTGGACAGAAAGAGCACCGAAGTTGCTCGAAATCTCTCTTTGCCGATCCTTATGGCGGCAGCACAAGTTGAAGTGCACATTTAGTGGCGCGAATGAAGCCGTCTCAACCAATTGTCCTGCTCACCTCGGCGAAATTTCTGGGCCTGCCGAGGTCGAATGAGTCGCCATGTTCCTTGAAAGTCGGCGCTCGGGACGACTCTAAGGTGGTGCAATTGCGTGACACCCAGATGATGTGCACGCAGAGGAAGGAGCCGACCGCAAGGAATGCAGCCGCTCCGACAGTCACCAGGAACATCGTGTGCAGCGACTGTGACAGTAGGCGGTGGTGCCTGCTTTGACGCCACATATAGACGGACACGCTGAAGAATACGTAGACACACAGGACGCCGATGTAAAACAGCGTGAGCAGGAAGAACTTGTACGTATTGAAACAGACGCAGTTGTTGAACCAAGGGCAGTGGTGGTCCATCTTCAGGATGCATCTGTGAATGACCACGTGGCATTGCAGACAATAAATTTTAGTGGCGCGGTAATACACACCAGCACAGACGAAAAATGTAGTACACATCTGAATAATTGATAGGCCGTGGTTTACTATCTTCCGATAACGGACGTTCCTAATAAATACAAAGACCTATGTCACTGAAGTATCAGTGAAAAAGAAAAAAAAAGCGCGTGTGATCGATCGTGCATGTTAGCAGCAAGAGAATGCCGTTGATTCGAAACTTGAGTAAGCCTATAATTGGGTCATCTACGTCTACCGAGAACCTACAAGTTGGTTATAGTGTCTGCGTCATACCTCAGTTCTGCGCATGCGCAAAACGTTTCCCTTTTTTCCCCTCGCCTCCACTTCACTTCCCACTTCGCGGATCATACCCAGAAATTCCGGACATCACTTCTAGTTCACAGTTTTCCCACCCCGTGGCGCACGGACCTTAAAGAATTAAAACTCGCACGATGACGCGCACTGTGTAGTGGAAAGAAACAATATATATCAATAAAAACAGCAAAACCGCGATAGTACCTTTCACAGTCGAGCGTGAGCCAATAATCACCGATATATAACCGCAACGCAGACGAGCGTGCAGCTGCTCAACTGTGAATCAGCAGTTTCGTTGTAATTTAGCGGCGTATTCAAGTTGATCTGTACTACTTCGACAATGGAATCTCCAAAGGGCATTCTGCCTTTGCTCTAATTCTGTGCCTCTCCGATATGCTTCGGCCGATTGTATTGTCGTCTGTTTCCCCGGGTTTCTTAAAGAAAGCAAGAACGTCATTTTGTTGTCGTAGTTTCCTGGATCTGAAAAAGCTAATTAAAAGAAATACTACAGGCGTATAAAATGGAGAAGATGGTAGCGAGATTCAAATTATGCAGACACAGGCTTGACGCCCCTAATTTCTCTTGGTCGAAATATTTTATTTTCTTATGCACATGCAGCGCTACCTAAACCGCCCTCGCCTGTCTTCTACGCGTTGGTGAAAGCGTAATGAGGCAGAATAGATTGATTTACACGACCGTGAAACATCCCTCGTTGCCTTACTGGTTATGCTGGTCTCAAGATTTATATAAAGTCGTGGTTTAAAAACGGGTTATTGATGCCATTCTTAGCAGAAACAAAAGAAACGTGTTTGTATCTTTGCATTGTTAAGCACGTTAAAGGGCCCCTCGCATGGCACCATCGAAAATTTTGATTACACGCTGAAAGTTTTCTTTTACTCATGTGAAGAAGGGACCCGTAAAGGTCTGGAAGCGTTTTTTTTTTTTCTGAGGTGAGTATTTGTTTACCGCAAGGATAATCTATGTCCCTAATCAGACGATGTTTTGTCGAACCCTGTAGTATTTCACTTAAAGTAGTAAGGTGCACGGAAGGCAACGTTTTATGAATTTTTGTTGGGAAATTAATAATTGGGAGAGTTGCAAGATATTGAACTATTCAGTTGCCGGGCCGTCAGAAGGCCAATATCACTGTCAACGCAGGGACTCTCCGCACACGATCTAATATATATATATATATATATATATATATATATATATATATATATATATATATATATATATATATATATATATATATATATATATATATATAAAGTGGCCCACGGCGGCTTGCAGCGACGGCACCGCACCCCCTGCGGCGGGAAAACCTTGCAGACTGCTGTACCGAACGAGGACAAGGATCAGCGGAGGAGGCAACGTTCTAGTCACCAAGGTCTTCCGGGAACCCAGATGACCTAAACCTGGCTGGCTTCCCGCACGTTTACTTCGCGAAGATGTGGCAAACTGGGTGGTGGAACCTCCGAGTTGTCGAGGTATGCAGGAATCAGAAGGCATTAAACCATTCCCGGAGGCACATTTGGTCCGGTCTTCTTCCCCGACCTCGTTCTGGGGAGTGCACGCAGCATGTAGCCCGAAGGTGCAGCCGCATGCTTACTGTCATGCCACCGCACAGAGACCAGGGCCAGCCACCACAGGTGCGCAGGTAACAGGATGGGAAGATTGCAGGCTATCATGATCGTTGCTCGAAGAGTGCTGCTTCCACTGCAGTTGACAAATGGCCTCAAGCACCCGCGATTTCGCTGTAACACCAGGCACCATGCACCAGGTCCTCTCGAGCCAGCCTACTGTGTGGACGTCCCCGCATTACATCGCCGAGGGACGCAGCCACACACGGAGGTGATGTCGACGCCATCGGGTTGATGTCACCCACGCCGGTAGCGTGATTCTCCAATGACGGCGCCGAGAGCTGCCGCACCGCGCAGCAGACAACGACGCCCCGAAGTCCCATGCCAGACCCGATGACGGTGACAGAAGAGGAGCCAGCGGAAACGCTTCTCAGCGAACGCCAGAGCTGCGTCTCGTACCGCGGAGATGGTCACGCACCAGGCCAGGCAGGCATCATTACTGGCTGTGGAACGGGGCCACCCGCCTTCCCCACGATCATGGTCCGCCCCGGAACGCAGCTGGGGTCCTACGTTGTTCACCAACGTGTGAACGGTGCCGTTCCTGTTAGGAATGGCCTGTTGAGGTGTCAAGATGCAAAGTTTTGCCAGCCAGGTGCAACAGCGGCGTCGACCTTTTCTGGAAAGCCACCTTCATCCTCTAGCTAAACGGCGCCGCTAAGTCTACTGTGTGCGGAGGACAATACGCCGCGTCCGCGACTTTCCGTCGCGGTATTGCCGAGATGAGTTCGACGAACCAGGCTTTGTGACTGAACACGCCACCGCCGGCCTGGTCTGCCGTGAGTGGGGGAGTTCCCGAGGGAATGTATCTGGCGGCAACGTCCCACGCGCCCTTCAGGACGCAAGACAATGGAGAACCGGCAGCCACGCTGCGAGGGTCAGCTTGGGGAATAAGAGGCGCCTATTTTGGTCAAGACGTAAACCCCGAGTTCTGCGAAGCCCGTCTGGCCTCGGTGGGGGCAGTGAAAGGTGTGCGTACGTGTGTGTGTAAGCCATCTCGCTCAAAGGCGGCTCGGCTTCGATGACTGGTCGAATGGTTCTCTCACGTAGGGATCTAGGGAGCACGGAGTGTTTAAAAGCAGCTGTTTGTCGGCTGCTAGGGTGTGCTCGTCAGTGATCGTGCTCGTAAGCAGTGTGCTCTTGCTCAGTGCTGCGTGTTGGGAGCTTCGTGCTCGTATGCTGTATGCTTCGTCTTGTGTGATCCATTTGGGAGTCACACAAGACGTCGAATGTCGAATGTCTCTTGATCTAATGTAAAAAGATGTAAATAAATCCTGCTCACTTAGTCCTGTCCCCCAGAGTTATTCCCTACGACCTACAACTCCTACAACTGGTGGCAGCGGTGGGATCGTCCTCCAACGCTGACAACTGGTGTCAGCGGTGGGATCGTCCGACAACTCTTACAACTGAATGGCAGCGGTGAGATCGGCCTACGACTTGTAGAGAGGAACGGCAACTCACGGACTTTGGGACATGATGACCGACCGGTATCCCGATCAAGTTGGAGGCGACTTGGGATTGACCACCTCTTGCAACTGACTGGATACGGCGGAGGACTGGTGATATGGTGCTGCTTTTGTGGGTATGCGTTTGGTTTTGGCTGTAAGATTTGCCAGGCTTCAATTTATGTGTTTGTAGGTTTGATTCGCTGGGGATCTTTTACTTGTATTCTGATTTGTGTGAGTATCGCAGCAAGTATTGTGTGACAGCAGAGCCAAAGCTTAAAGTAGCGACCATGGTCCTATTATGTTTGACGAAAGCTGACCTGTTGTGCTTGTGTGAAGAGGTCGAGGTTAATGTAGAAGAGGACTTGGAATCAGACATTCGTAAGACCATTCTGCAAAGTGGCAGTGGCTTGAAATTGCATACTGAAAATTCATCGAAAAAATAGGTAAACGAATTCTAAGCAAAAGACAGGAACGGGAATCAATTAGGAAAAAGCGCCAAGAGCGTGAGAAAAAGCGGCAAGAGCTTGAAAAAGAAATGGCAGCAGTGAACAAACAGATACTAGATTTGCAGCAGTTAAACGCACGAAGTTCACAGCGGCTTGAGAAATCTGTAGGCTGGACGCAGCAAAAGTGGGAGGAAGTCGACAGCAGATTTTGGTCGAAAGCCGAGAGAAGGAGTAGCACCTGCGAGATTAGCAGCAAGTTCGTAAGTGAACTCGAAGTGCTAGCAGTTAACGATGCCTTAGTAGCAGCAGAGGGCGTTAAAGGCCAGAGTGACAGCGACGAGGTGCTGTGCCAACAGAGCACTGTACAGGCCGCTAGGCCAGTTGCGAATGAATTGGCACAGTTACCGCGCGTGTGCGTCGCTTGTAATGTCAGCAAGGTTGCTAACGAAGTACAGAGTACTGCGTACCCGACAGACGCGAGCACCTATGTCGAGTCAGATCTGCGTGCCGAAGTGAAGTGCCAGCTGGACGATGCAGTTGAGGGCAGTTCGCAGGATTGCGAGCTCCGTAACTCAAGGGAAGACTACTGCATGGTTCAGGGATCGGTGCAGCTCTCCGCCAGTCTAGGTAGCCAAGAGAGGGATGATTTAGTTAGGAATCATTCGGACTGTGCGGGTGAGACAGCGATAGAGACCAACGGGCTGTGTGCCGATGCACAGCGTGAGCTGGGCAATTCAGTACAGGGCAGTTCGCAAGAGTTCGAGTTGCATAGCTCGAGTAAAGAGTACTGCATTGTTCCAGAGTCGGTTGAGCTGTCCGCTAGTCAAGGCAAAGAGGTAGTCGATTTAAATGAAAATCACTCAGACTGTGCGGGTGGGAGAGCGATCCGGGCCGACAAGATGTGTACCGGCCAGCACGAGGAGCGCGAAGGCGGCATGAAAGTGAGTGCGAGAAAAAAAAGCGCCGTAGAAAGAAGCGCCGTAAAGGTCAGAATGCGGCGAATAATGTAGCGCAGCCAAAGACTGCGGCAGACACAAAAAGCCAGGGCGCGAGGAAAAGAAAGGTGCGGTCGTCATTGACGATGTTAGTGCATCAAGCACGTTCGAGCCACCGGCCAAAAAGAGACCGAGGAGCATGTTCTGCACTGACGCGGACAAAGGGCACGGGGCAGTTACGTTCCTCGTCGTTCCGTCGTTCTTTTCGCAGTGTAGCATGTAGTGCGAAGGACCGCAAGGTGGCGAGACGAGACAAGGTGTAGGGAGTAGTGACGCGGTCAGTCGAGTTTATGATGAAAGCCATGCATCAGGACGCAAGTTTCCCAGAGACTGTAACGTCTTGACGGAGCTGATAGTGTGTCAGTCCTTTTGTTCTTCCTGGAAAGCCAGAATAGCGTTCGAACCGCGAGCACCTCGAGTACGGCTCAAAAGTATGAGTCCGTCGTAAACGTTTGGAACGGGAGGCCAAGAGAGTTTCCGTAAAAGTGAAACTTGTTTTGCTTTATTCTTGAGCATTTTGAAAATTTTCGCGATTGGAGGCTAGAATTTCTTTCAATAAGTAAGGTAAGAGCTTTATGTTTTGTTTGAGAAGCTCAGAAAATTGAAAGAGGCGTTTTATGTAAACCTTTAATTTCGCGAGGAATTAATTAATGAGTAGATAGGATTTTCGTGTGTGTGTGTGAGTAATCTGAAGGTCAAGGTTATCGTTGAGAGGCCTATGGCAACTTGCGTGTGTATTAGTTAACCGTCTTTTCTTTATAAGTGTTTTTGACTTTTCTAAGGTTAATCGCGTAGGTTTTCAGTAAAATCACAGTTTGCACTGAGAAGCGTTCGTAGTTCCATTAGCGCGTGTCCTGTGCGGACGGATGGAAGCAGATGGTTTATGACTGGGTTGCTCGTGTGTGTTTAGGGCGGCCGTGTTCTGGCTTCTCTAGTGAGCGTGCGTGGAACTAGTTGTTAGAAAACGTATTTTTTAAAGGGTTCTGCGAAGTGCATACGTTACGCAAGTTTAGTTGCTCGTTTAAGGTACGTGACCTGTATTGACCAGAGAAAGACACGTGAGTAAGCGTGATGGAATGCTTACGTACGACGCAAGTACGCGTTCTGAATAGAGACCGCAAAGCTAGCGCGATTGTGATTACGTACCTGTGGAGTTGACCAGACAGTTCAGTGGCACCAGAACGTGAGTTAAGCACTCCACTGCGTTAGGGTAAGAAAAGGCTGTTCGTGAAGTTAGGCTGCTTAAGTTATGTTTAGGTATTGGTATTTGAGAGCCATCGGTTTAGTTCTGCGTAAACCTTTACTCTTGTGCAGCGCGACGGTCAGGTTTGGTCGAACGCAAGGGGAACGTGAACGCTCGCTTTGGCGGCACGAAATTTTGGGGCAAAATTTGGGGTTCCCAGTTGAGTGGCTTGCATTGAGATTTTGATGGGAAGCCTGGTGGGTTAACAGCGTATTCCGGGCGTTTGCACGCTGAGTGGTAGTGTGTTGCCGGGATCGACTCTTCTGTGCCGGTTGTTGTAAGATGGTTGAAGGGATTCCAAGTGCGCAGGGGTTGCAGAGAGCAAAGCCATAGTCTTGCTCGCCAGCCATTTTCTTCTTGCCCAGCGGTTGTGAGCACCGGCCAGTCGAGATTTTCCGGGCCATGGAGGAGCTGTTAGGAATGGCCCGCTGAGGTGTCAGCATGCAAAGTTTTGCGAGACAGGTGCAACAGCGGCGTCGACCTTTCCTGGAAAGCCACCGTCATCCTCTAGCCAAACGGCGCCGCTAAGTCTACTGTGTGCGGAGGACAATGCGCCGCGTCCGCGACTTTCCGTCGCGGTATTGCCGAGATGAGTTCGACGAACCAGGCTTTGTGACTGAACACGCTACCGCCGGCCTGGTCTGCCGTGAGTGGGGGAATTCCCGAGGGAATGTATCTGGCGGCAACGTTCCACGCGCCCTTCAGAACGCAAGACAATGGAGAACCGGCGGCCACGCTGCGGGGGTCAGCTTGGGGAATAAAAGGCGCCTCTTTTAATCAAGACGCAAGCCCCGAGTTCTGCGAAGCCTGTCTGGCCTCGGTGGGGGCAGTGAAAGCTGTGCGTACGTGTGTGTTAAGCCCTCCCGATCAAAGGCGGCTCGGCTTCGATGACTGGTCGAACGGTTCCCTCACCTAGAGTACAAGAGAGCACGGAGTGTTTATAAGCAGCTGTTTATCGGCTGCTAGGGTGTGCTCGTCAGTGATCGTGCTAGTGAGCAGTGTGCTCTTGCTCTGTGCTGCGTGTTGGGAGCTTCGTGCTCGTATGCTGTATGCTTCGTATTGTGTGAACCATTTGGGAGTCACACGAGACGTCGAATGTCGAATGTCTCTTGATCTAATGTAAAACGATGTAAATAAATCCTGCTCACCTAGTCCTGTACCCCAAGTTCCTCCCTACGACCTACAACCCCTACAACTGGTGGCAGCGGCGAGATGGTCCGACAACCCCGACATCCCTAAGTCCTCGCCAGTAGGCTCCACTCCTGGCCCGCCGCGCTCAAGAGCGCCCAGCGGAGCCTCGAACCACCACTCGCGCTCTCCAGTCCTTTTGTCCTCTCCTTCTTCGACAGCTGGCTCCGTACCCGAAGTTCCGATGATGCCGGCGGCTCCGATGGTGATTATGGCAGAATTCCCATGACACACACACACACACACACACACACACACACACACACACACACACACACACACACACACACACACACACACACACACACACACACACACACACACACACACACACACACACACACACATATATATATATATATATATATATATATATATATATATATATATATATATATATATATATATATATATATATATATATATATATATATATATATATATATATATATATACATAATGGAAGATCAGGAGACACGTAAAAAATGTCTGCTTTATTAACATTTCGGACTGTGTGCCAGCCTTCTTCAAAATGAACTCAGTGCATAGTATCCGCCCACTATTTAAGGGTGCGAAGTTTCACGCTGTCACGCAGTATACCACATCCTGGAGCATTGCGCATTGCTAATGACTACTGACAACAAACTGTCACTGCCAAGTGCGAGAAACATATTAAACAACGATTAACACCAAGTGGGCTTGGCAGCAGCACCTCAGGCACAATGCCCAAGAACCCATTTTGCTTCATTGCGCAGGTTTTGACCCTCTTGCTGCCCGCACAACCGCTTTATCTCGGTGAAGGATTCGCCCGATCTCCCTCTTACCAAGCAAATGACGTTGGTTTCGGGCATCCAGCACGAGCTGATTTTTGCTTGATCAACGACCTCATCATGACTTCCACCAACGTGTCTGCGCCTGCGCTGTCAACGGCGACGTCACATCATGGGGACACCATGCCCTATATAAGAAGCTTCCCATCGCCGGTTGCAACCAGTGGGCTTGGCAGCAGCACCTCAGGCACAATGCTCAAGAACCCATTATGCTTCATTGCGCAGGTTTTGACCCTCTTGTTGCCCGCACAACCGCTTTATCTCGGTGAAGGATTCGCCCGATCTCCCTCTTACCAAGCAAATGACGTTGGCATCGAGCATCCAGCACGAGCTGATTTTTGCTTGATCAACCACCTCATCATGACTTCCACCAACGTGTCTGCGCCTGCGCTGTCAACGGTGACGTCACATCATGGGAACACCATGCCCTATATAAGAAGCTTCCCATCACCGGTTGCAACCAGTGGGCTTGGCAGCAGCACCTCAGGCACAATGCTCAAGAACCCATTTTGCTTCATTGCGCAGGTTTTGACCCTCTTGTTGCCCGCACAACCGCTTTATCTCGGTGAAGGATTCGCCCGATCTCCCTCTTACCAAGCAAATGACGTTGGCATCGAGCATCCAGCACGAGCTGATTTTTGCTTGATCAACGACCTCATCATGACTTCCACCAACGTGTCTGCGCCTGCGCTGTCAACGGTGACGTCACATCATGGGGACACCATGCCCTATATAAGAAGCTTCCCATCGCCGGTTGCAACCAGTGGGCTTGGCAGCAGCACCTCAGGCACAATGCTCAAGAACCCATTTTGCTTCATTGCGCAGGTTAGTAACTACTTATCGGCCTACTGCTATCGTAGCGACAACCGCTTTTTGTTGCTGCTGCCCAGCCCACTACGTATAAAGAGTGTTTGTGCATACCTTTTTTCTTCCCAAGACGATCTTTTAAAATGCGGTGATATTGAATCAAACCCAGGCCCAGACACGACTGAAAGGGGGAATGCTCCAGCAGATTCTATTAGGTCAAAGTTCCCTGAAATCATCTGTCAGTGATATTCTTGCAAAACAGGGCTCATTTGAGAAAAAAATAGATGGTTTGACCGAGAGAATCAAAAATTTGGAAGACAAGGTGGCAACTATAAAGACCGTAAAAGCAGAAGTAGAGCACGTGAGGTCAACTATTAATAAACTGGAAGCCACTGTATCACACCTGTTAACTAAAACTGACGACTTGGAAAATCGAAGCCGTAGGAATAACTTACTTATTTACGGCATAAAAGAAGAGGAAAGGGAAACAGAAACGGAACTTACGGACAAAATAACAAAGGACATTCTTAGCGAAAAACTTGGAGTTTCGATAAAGAGCATGCAAAGATGCCATCGGATAGGTAGGAAATCAAACAGGAATCGTCCTGTCATCATAAATCTACATGACTACCGAGAGAAGACTTTAATAATGAAGGCATGCCCGAAATTGAAAGGTTCAGAATATTCAATCGGCGAAGACTACTCGAAAAGAATTCGTGATGTCAGAAAGAAATTATGGGAAAGCGCATCACAGGAAAAGGTTAATGGTGCTAACGTTAAGCTGGTTTTTGATAAGTTAAGCATTAACGGTGATATGTTTGGATGGGATAATGCAAAAAACAAACGGTATAAAATCCCGAAGAACCATAAATGACACCACAAAGACACCAGCCCTGCATTCAAAATCTTAAACCTAAACTGTCGTAGCGTCGTCAATAAAGCTGCAGAACTTGAGGGCATGCTGTTCTCGCATGATGCAGACGTTGCCATGCTTACAGAGACGTGGTTGAGCAGTGAAATATTTGACAGCGAGTTTGTTCCTAAGGGCTATAAGGTATTTCGGGGTGACCGTGACAGAAGAGCTGGAGGAGTGGCCATTTTGTACAAATCATCAATGCAACTCTTTAGTATGCCCGATGCGCAAGATATTGAAGCTGTCTTTTGCAAAGCATACATCAACAAGGCCCGCTTCATCCTTGGTGTTTTTTATAGACCTCCAAACTCTTCTGCTGCGGTACTTGAAAACTTAAGGGAATATATGCACTGCCATGTAAAATCAGATGACAGAATACTACTGGCAGGGGACTTTAATTTACCAAACATTGATTGGCACACCTTTTCATTGCATTCTGCTCACAGTATTGATAACACAATCTTTGATATTGTATTCACGTTTGATTTACTGCAAATGGTAAATAATTTCACGAGAGTACAGGGAGCCGTATGCTCAATTCTGGACTTATTTTTTGTAAGTGGCGCCATCCGAAATGCGATAACCTGTGAAGTCACAAACGGGATTTCTGATCACAAAGCTGTCTTGTTGAGCTTGTCAAATGTCTACCCTGATCACAAAAACGGTGTTCATTTGTTTCCCAATTTTTTTCGTGCTGATGATGAATCTATTCTGGATATGCTTGCATTCTACTTTGTTGACTTCAGAAACAGCACTTGCAATGTAAATGACTTGCGGCTTTCTTTTAGGGGATTTGTCTCTGAATGTATCCAACGATTCGTTCCCACAATTGCAAAATCTTCTGCGCACCGTAACCCATGGATTTCTCGCGAGACGTTACGCTTACAGCGAAAGCTTAAAAGGTTAAAAGTGAAAGCAAGAACAAATGTAACCTTAAAATCTATTGTAGAAGGCACTTCAGAACAACTAAAACAGAAAATAATTTGCGACAAAGAAAAATATTACGGAACGATCCTGCCTCCATTTATTAAAACGTCTCCCGAAAGATTCTGGCGCCAAATCACACCTAAATCTTCTTCTACCAGTGAGTTCATGATAGACGGCAAATGTGTAAGTGATGAGACTGTCGTTTGTTCTGCTTTTAAGAAATTCTTCCAGTCGGTATTTACCAAAGGTAATGGTTGCCTTCCCAACTTTTCTATATCGCTTCTTTTGATATCTGACGTTGTCATTTCTGAGAGCGGCGTTTTTAATTTGCTATTGAACGTTGATACTAAAAAGTCACCAGGACCAGATAAAATACCAAACGCGTTTTTAAAGCGTTATGCGGAATGGTGTGCCAAGTACCTGTATGTCGTATTCACCAGATCTTTACGCGATGGTTCCCTACCGGATGACTGGAGGACGGCCGAAATCAAACCTTTACATAAATCCGGGAACAAAAGACACATAGACAATTACCGACCAGTATCTCTTACATCTACATCATGCAAAATTTTAGAGCATATAATTCATAAACATATATTAAGTTTCTTAGAAGAGCACAAGGTACTTACAGATGTCCAAGATGGTTTCAGGCATAGGTTTTCTACATGTACTCAATTAGTTGAGACTGTTCACGATCTCGCACAGGCAATTAACGAAGGGAAGCAAACAGATATTGTGTTCATGGATTTTCGTAAAGCATTTGACAAGGTATCACATAACAAATTAATCCATAAATTAGAGTATTATATAAAAAATGAACAGATACTTACATGGATCAGAGCCTATCTTACTAACAGACACCAATTTGTCACCTTAAACAATACTTCTTCTAACAATACAGAGGTTGCGTCTGGAGTCCCCCAGGGATCAGTTTTGGGACCACTTTTATTTCTATTACTTATAAATGACATATTCGCAGAACTTTCAGTTTCCGTGAAACTTTACGCAGATGACTGTATTTTGTATGAAATGATATCTTCTGTTGATGATCAGGTGCGTCTAAATAATGACCTGGCAAAGGTCACTGCTTGGTGCGAACAATGGCACATGTCTATTAATTTTGAAAAAACTGTTTTTATGAGAATCACACATAAGAAAGAACCTCTTCAACTTGCATATAATGTTGACAACGTATCTCTATCAGAGGTAAGAGAGTACAAATATTTGGGCCTATGGATAACCAATGAGCTTTCCTGGACGAAGCACATAGATACTGTTGCGAATTCTTTGCGTAAACTGTCTTTCTTGAGGCGCTCACTGAAATCATCTACGTCTGGTGTTCGTTTACTGGCGTACAATCCCTACATTCGTCCGTTGTTGGAGTATGCCGTAATTATTTGGGACCCATTCACTTTAACCAATATTAAAAAACTGGAACGTGTACAGCATAAGGTAGTTAGGTTTGTTTTTAGTTCAACGGCCGCGCGTCTGTTGGTGAGCTCGTAAGGCGCAGTGGATTACCCCCGGTGACTGTGCGCAACCGTATCTGTCGATTAAAGTTCCTCTTTCAGCTTGTAAACGGCCATTATAAGGTTAACACTTCCAAGTTCTTTACTTACTCATCAGGTTATAACACGAGACGAAGGCATGCTTTATCGATAACCCCCATCAACGCACGGAATAACTGTTTCAAATATTCCTTTTCCTAGGACAATAACAGACTGGAATAATCTTAATTCTGATACTGTTACCCAGAATTCCTTATCAATGTTTGAAAAATGCTTGCAAATGTTATGAAATCGTGTGTGTTATCTGCTAGTGTGTTTTTTTCTTGTATGTTATGTATTCTTCACCAATGTCTGAAAATGCCTGCATATGTGATGGATTTGTATGTGTTTACATGCTTGTATATTTCTATGTATACCCACCCTGCTATGATCTGATTTCAGATCGCAGTATTTATAAATAAAATAAATAAAGAACCATTTTTCATGTCACACACTTTTCGTGCCATGCTGAAAACGAACGTAGGTAAAATTTGCTTTACCATAAATGCACAATGGTGCGGTTTTATTATTTTTATGACTAGTCTGATGATCCAATTTCATCGGTTAAGACGGTATAAATTCTGTTATTGAGTAATTTTGTCCGCTGGCTGAATCGTCTCGGTATAACCATGCTGCGTGATCAGAAATACGTAGCTATTTGTCTGTGTTTGGATGTACCTGCAGCAGCTCGTGGGATCGAATCTCTGAGAATTAAATGGACAAAAAATTCTTCAATAATCATTGTATAATTTCTTTCTTAGATTAATTTCTCAAATACTTCTATACACACACGAGACGAAGGCATGCTTTATCGATAACCCCCATCAACGCACGGAATAACTGTTTCAAATATTCCCTTTTCCTAGGACAATAACAGACTGGAATAATCTTAATTCTGATACTGTTACCCAGAATTCCTTATCAATGTTTGAAAAATGCTTGCAAATGTTATGAAATCGTGTGTGTTATCTGCTGGTGTGTTTTTTTCTTGTATGTTATGTATTCTTCGCCAATGTCTGAAAATGCCTGCATATGTGATGGATTTGTATGTGTTTACATGCTTGTGTATTTCTATGTATACCCACCCTGCTATGATCTGATTTCAGATCGCAGTATTTATAAATAAAATAAATAAAGAACCATTTTTCATGTCACACACTTTTCGTGCCATGCTGAAAACGAACGTAGGTAAAATTTGCTTTACCATAAAAGCACAATGGTGCGGTTTTATTATTTTTATGACTAGTCTGATGATCCAATTTCATCGGTTAAGACGGTATAAATTCTGTTATTGGGTAATTTTGTCCGCTGGCTCAATCGTCTCGGTATGACCATGCTGCGTGATCAGAAATACGTAGCTATTTGTCTGGTGTTTGGATGTACCTGCAGCAGCTCGTGGGATCGAATCACTGAGAATTAAATGGACAAAAAATTCTTCAATAATCATTGTATAATTTCTTTCTTAGATTAATTTCTCAAATACTTCCATACACACACTAGCCCTTCAAAAGGATGGTTGGGAAAGTAATTCTGCACCATAAATCCGAGCGACAAATTATTGCCTGTTATTTAAAGGCCCGTTTCGTTCAGTGTATGTTGTAAACGCATCAATACATATTATTCACTCGGGGGCACAACACCGCTGCAGGAATGGCGCACTCACCCTTAATCATGTTTCAGGTGGCCATGCTGACGATTGTGCCCGTGGCTGCGTGCCCGGCAGCTTCAGTGACTGCTACTGCGTGCACCGCGGATGCATCAACAAGCTGGCCTCTCCCGGACCCTTTCAACTATTGGACGCCACCAGGGCTTTTTGGCCGGACATCCCACGATAGCTGGCAACCTGTACCTACATCTACCGCTTCCGCTATCAATCGTGGCCTCAGACTACATAAGGGTTCCTCGGCGAGCACTTCACTGGGGCACAACACCGCTGCAGGAATGGCGCACTCACCCTTAATCATGTTTCAGGTGGCCATGCTGACGATTGTGCCCGTGGCTGCGTGCCCGGCAGCTTCAGTGACTGCTACTGCGTGCACCGCGGATGCATCAACAAGCTGGCCTCTCCCGGACCCTTTCAACTATTGGACGCCACCAGGGCTTTTTGGCCGGACATCCCACGATAGCTGGCAACCTGTACCTACATCTACCACTTCCGCTATCAATCGTGGCCTCAGACTACATAAGGGTTCCTCGGCGAGCACTTCACTGGGGCACAACACCGCTGCAGGAATGGCGCACTCACCCTTAATCATGTTTCAGGTGGCCATGCTGACGATTGTGCCCGTGGCTGCGTGCCCGGCAGCTTCAGTGACTGCTACTGCGTGCACCGCGGATGCATCAACAAGCTGGCCTCTCCCGGACCCTTTCAACTATTGGACGCCACCAGTGCTTTTTGGCCGGACATCCCGCGATAGCTGGCAACCTGTACCTACATCTACCGCTTCCGCTATCAATCGTGGCCTCAGACTACATAAGGGTTCCTCGGCGAGCACTTCACTGGGGCACAACACCGCTGCAGGAATGGCGCACTCACCCTTAATCATGTTTCAGGTTAGATACCTTGATTGTTTTTCCGTTCGGAGTAGCAACCGTTGCCTATTCTTGGTGTTGTGCCCCACTGAGCTCTCTAACTCGTTTAAGCGTTGTAGCAGCTGCGTAGCAATGTGCGTTAAAATAATGACTCTGCTTCTATCTGGCGATGTCCAGACAAATCCGGGACCTTCTACAGAAGAATTGTTAACTGTTTTGGAAACCGTAACAAGGATTGAAAGCGGGCAGGCAGATATGCGTAACGATTTACACGCACTTAAGCACTGGCAAGCATCTGTCAACGAGGAACTGCAACAGCTATCTTCAAGAATACGTGTTCTTGAGGTTGACACGTCATCGCTGAAAAAAAGCCAAAGTGCATTGCCACTCCGCTCGCCTGAAGCTATTAATTCAATATCTCAGCAAATTAAGACTATTGAATCAAGATGCGATGATACGGAAAATCGGCTAAGGCGATGTAATCTCCTCTTTTTTGGCATCCCCGACGATTCCAATGAAACATGGTCAGCGTCAGAAGGCAGAGTCATTGATATTTGTTCAAAAGAGCTTGGCGTTACAATCGAATCTTCGCAAATCGACCGTGCGCATCGTCTTGGCAAATATCAAATGGGTAAATGTAGACCGATTATTACTAAATTCACCTTCTTCAAGGATAAGCAAAGAGTAATAGAAAAAGGTTATAAGTTCAAAAATACAAATTTTGCTGTGCGCGAAGACTTTTCATTGCAAACACGAGTAGCCAGAAGAAAGTTAATAGAATTTGGGAAATCCAAAAATGTGCCGTTTAAGCTAGCCGTCGATAAACTGCGCATAGAGATTACCGTGTTCACGTACTGCGCTGACACTGACAGTGTTATTAAATCATCTAGATAGCAGTTTCGAAGGCTGGCAGACTCATCTGATAGTAATCCACCTCCTAATGCAAGTGTCCATAATGATGTAGCGCAGATTTCGATATCGTTCACGAATATGCGCAGTTTACTCCCAAAACGTGTCGAAGTTTGTTCGCATCTAGAAAATAGCAATTGTGATATTCTACTAGTCACAGAAACATGGCTCCACTCCGATATCACTGATGACGAAGTCCTACAACCATCAGTTGACTACAGCATCTATCGTAAAGACAGAGACGGAAGAAGGGGAGGCGGGGTATTGATAGCCGTAAAAAAAGAGATTACTGCCTTTCCACTTGAAATCCCAAGTCCACTTGAAATAACCTGGGTCTGCATTCCATCTTCGCATTCAAAGAACGTATTTGGAATATGTTATCGACCACCAGACAGTGCAGAAACATTCACGTCATATTTGTATGAAAATCTTTGCGAAATTACTAAGAAATTTCCTAAAGGTAACATATTTTTATTTGGGGATTTTAATTACCCAGAAATTGACTGGGCTAACCTAACGTCACCCTGCCAACACTCCAACGATTTCGTAGCGCTTGCACTTGACTTTTCTCTAGTGCAAATGATTCAGAAACCCACTCGTGGCAATAATGTTCTTGACCTCGTTTTCACATCAATCCCTGAAACAGTTGCATCGGTTTCTTTGATGCCTGGTTTTAGTGATCATCTACTCATTAACCTCACAATAGAACTACCATTATACAAACGCACTACAACACCTAAGCGCATATTTAATTATAAGAAGGCTGATTTCACTGCCATCAACATAGGTTTAGAGAATTTCTACAGCTCGTTCATACGTAATTTTGTTTCCCGACCTGTTGAGGAAAACTGGAAGCTCTTTAAGGAAACACTAATGCAGCTTATACATGCTCATATTCCACTAATTCACTTCCGGGTAAATAGTTCTAAACCATGGTATCACAGGGCGCTGCGCTCACTAAAATATAAAAAGAAACGCCTGTTCAGAATTGCTAAGCGTCAAGGAACCGCAGTGGCGTGGTTAAAACATAAAGAGTCCGAAAAACATTACTGCTGTAACATTCGTAGCGCTAAGCACAAATTCTTTTCACACGACCTGCAATCCATGATGCAAAATAACCCTAAAAAATTCTGGGCAGTGATTTCCCCTCGAAAAGACTCGAGCCGAATTTCACTCCAAGACAATACCGGAGCACCTATTTCAGAAAAATCCTCAGTTGCTTTTAATAATTTTTTCACCTCGATGTTTACACGCGAGGATTACTCTACCATTCCCGCAATTGCAGACGTAAACTACAGGTATATGGCACCAATAAAGATTGATGCCGCCGGCATCTCATCCCTAATTAAAAAACTAAAGGTCTCTACCTCAGCCGGCGTTGATGGTATAAATAATAAAATTTTAAAGCATACGTCCACATATACAGCCCCCATTCTATCACGTATTTTTGAGCAATCCTTATCCTCAGGGGAACTACCATGTGTCTGGAAAATCGGGAAAATCATTCCCATCTTTAAGTCGGGCGATAAAAGTAGGATAAGTAATTACCGACCCATATCATTAACAAGCATTCCATGTAAATTACTGGAGCATGTGATAGCATCTAATATTGTGCAGCACTTAGAAGCTAACAATTTCTTCTATCCGAAGCAACACGGTTTTAGGAAAGAACTTTCCTGTGAGACTCAACTAATTGAATTCACTAACGAGCTATTCACATACATAGACAATGGTTTCCAGATTGATAGTATCTTTATTGACTTTGCCAAAGCCTTTGATCGCGTTCCCCACTCTAGATTAATAGCCAAATTATCATCATTACATTTAGACAGCCTTACAATATCGTGGATAAGGAACTTCCTCACATCCCGCAAACAGTTTACGTTCACTGACAATCATTCTTCTTCCTTGGCCGATGTGTCATCTGGTGTACCTCAAGGTAGCGTACTGGGTCCGCTATTGTTTCTCATCTACATAAATGATTTGCCATCAAACATAACATCACCAATCAGATTATTTGCTGACGATTGCGTAGTTTATCGCCAAATTAAGACACCCGACGATCACATAGCTCTTCAAAAAGATCTAGATAAGATTACAAGCTGGTGCAAGCTATGGCAAATGTCACTAAATACTGAAAAATGCAAATTAATGACTGTCAGCCGAAAACTCTCTTTACACTTACTCGCTTAACAACAGTGCTGTCACTGTCACCCCCTTGTACAAATATCTCGGTATTCATATTACAACAAACTTATCATGGAAGACGCATATACAACATGTTACAGCAAAAGCATCTAGCACACTTGGTTACCTAAAACGAAACCTACGTGAAGCCCCTTCAGCCACTCGTGCAATAGCGTACAGAACCTTTGTTCGTCCGCAGCTTGAATTCGCTTCCGCCATCTGGTCGCCACATCAGGAATATTTAATAAATTCTCTCGAATCTGTTCAAAACCGTGCCGCGCGTTTCATCGCGAAAGATTACAGTAGGCATTCTAGCGTGACTGCTATAAAGAAATCACTATCACTCCCATCTCTTGAATCTAGAAGGAAGATAGCCCTGCTTTGCTTACTGCACAAAATCACTCACAGTCAACACGCAACTACATTACCCCTTTCCCGCCCATTTCGCACATCTCGCCGCTTATATAACGCACACAGTTTCACACGTGTTTTCGGCCACACAAATGCATTTAACAAATCTGCATTACCTCTGGCAATAGCAGCTTGGAACGATCTTCCAAGCCACATTGTTGAAATTAATAATCTGGACACGTTTAGAGAAACATTAAAAAAATTGATTCCGTAGTTATGCGCACGTTTCATTTATACCATGTCACTTGACTGTCATTCTGTGGACAGCATGTCACTTGACATGCACTTGCAGTTCTTTGCAGGAATTTGATGAGCCATGCGCGTTTCTGATCGTCCAGAGTGTTTTTGTTCTTCGTTCGCTTGATGTTGTTCGGCGTATTTCGATTCAACCTTTGTTTCAATTGTTTGATTTGTTGTTAGCTATGTTGTTTGCTCCTGTTTTCGACATGTTGTTTCTCTTACCCCCCTCACGCAATACTCCAGTTGGAGCCTGTGAGGTATGTGTATAAATAAATAAATAAATAAATAAATAAATCCTCAACTCATTTTTTCCTGCAGCACAGCATGGTACTCGTCCATAACAATCAGCACATAAGCCTCAAACTTAATGTCATAACATGGATATAATTTTCACCAATTATTTGCTCACAATATGTTTTTGCTAATTATAACTGTTCTGTGCGAGTGGTTGCATTCTGGTGTACCGCAAGCTCTATTCTACGGACTCTTTCACGTTTCGTATTGTCACGTTTTTGTGATGGTGAAGCCTTCAGCAGGTAGGGCGTCAAACAAAGATTAAAGTCTTTATCTGGAAACACAACTCTTAATTTATTGTGCTGTACATTGATAGAGGCTCGCCGCAATCATTGTACTGTGAGTCGTCGGTCGTCGAAAATGTGATCTACGATGAAATGCATCGGTTCTTTATACTAAACTTTATACATGCGTCATCGTACAATCCGGCGCGTCGGGGACAAACAAAATTTAAAGAGTGCTTGTTTGTTAGAACAAAAAGTTGCAGTTTCACCCGAAATGGGAAGCATCGATTGCGATAGCGAATTATTACACGGCTATGCAACGTAAGTATAGTAGCTTTATCGGCCATATAAACTTGTGAACAATCTCTACTAATTAAATTAACAAGCACAGTATGACGCACGCACAGGCAAACATGAACACATTGCACTCGATGACCGCGGACACTCACTGTCAAAGCGTTGGCGTGATGGGGCGTAGCATCAGCAGGGAGCGAATTGACCTTCGTGCTGCCTCTAGCTTCAACACGAACTAAGCGGCGAGACAACAGTGCACACGAAGCTATCAGCCCTCAGTGGAAGCAGACTTGTGCTCCCCACTGAGGATCCCTTTCAGGATAGGACCTGCGCGGACGCGCTCAGCCGCACCATATACGCAGCCGCCAGTGGAGTAGAACGAACCCTCCCCCTACTCCGGTGCCTTCCGCGCGATGGAAGATGGTGCGCTTCCTCTCCGCCTTCCTTCCTTGCGCACGTGAGATCAAGCCACGATCCTCGGATGATGCTCCCACACTTTCACTGGCACACACAGCATGCGTGGCCAAGATGTTATCGCACTTGGGCTTTATACGGAATATCACGGCGACGCTGGCGACTACGGTGGAAATGCGCCTGGAGTGTCCATATAATTGCTACCGCAATAACTACAATGTCCTAGTGCAGGGATCAATTATGGGACCAGGGTCTGTACGGGGTGGTCGCTCTACAATCAACGCTAACTGCAAGGCTAACAGATGGCAGAGCGAGACTGATTTATTCATCAATTCGTCGAGCTGACACTACTTTCGCACAGGACTTGCCTCAAATTAAGGAATAATTTGAATAGTGCAGGGATCAATTATGGGACCAGGGTCTGTACGGGGTGGTCGCTCTACAATCAACGCTAACTGCAAGGCTAACAGATGGCAGAGCGAGACTGATTTATTCATCAATTCGTCGAGCTGTCACTACTTTCGCACAGGACTTGCCTCAAATTAAGGAATAATTTGAATAGTGCAGGGATCAATTATGGGACCAAGGTCTGTACGGGGTGGTCGCTCTACAATCAACGCTAACTGCAAGGCTAACAGATGGCAGAGCGAGACTGATTTATTCATCAATTCGTCGAGCTGACACTACTTTCGCACAGGACTTGCCTCAAATTAAGGAATAATTTGAATAGTGCAGGGATCAATTATGGGACCAAGGTCTGTACGGGGTGGTCGCTCTACAATCAACGCTAACTGCAAGGCTAACAGATGGCAGAGCGAGACTGATTTATTCATCAATTCGTCGAGCTGTCACTACTTTCGCACAGGACTTGCCTCAAATTAAGGAATAATTTGAATAGTGCAGGGATAAATTATGGGACCAGGGTCTGTACGGGGTGGTCGCTCTACAATCAACGCTAACTGCAAGACTAACAGATGGCAGAGCGAGACTGATTTATTCATCAATTCGTCGAGCTGTCACTACTTTCGCACAGGACTTGCCTCAAATTAAGGAATAATTTGAATAGTGCAGGGATCAATTATGGGACCAGGGTCTGTACGGGGTGGTCGCTCTACAATCAACGCTAACTGCAAGGCTAACAGATGGCAGAGCGAGACTGATTTATTCATCAATTCGTCGAGCTGTCACTACTTTCGCACAGGACTTGCCTCAAATTAAGGAATAATTTGAATAGTGCAGGGATCAATTATGGGACCAGGGTCTGTACGGGGTAGTCGCTCTACAATCAACGCTAACTGCAAGGCTAACAGATGGCAGAGCGAGACTGATTTATTCATCAATTCGTCGAGCTGTCACTACTTTCGCACAGGACTTGCCTCAAATTAAGGAATAATTTGAATAGTGCAGGGATCAATTATGGGACCAAGGTCTGTACGGGGTGGTCGCTCTACAATCAACGCTAACTGCAAGGCTAACAGATGGCAGAGCGAGACTGATTTATTCATCAATTCGTCGAGCTGACACTACTTTCGCACAGGACTTGCCTCAAATTAAGGAATAATTTGAATAGTGCAGGGATCAATTATGGGACCAAGGTCTGTACGGGGTGGTCGCTCTACAATCAACGCTAACTGCAAGGCTAACAGATGGCAGAGCGAGACTGATTTATTCATCAATTCGTCGAGCTGTCACTACTTTCGCACAGGACTTGCCTCAAATTAAGGAATAATTTGAATAGTGCAGGGATAAATTATGGGACCAGGGTCTGTACGGGGTGGTCGCTCTACAATCAACGCTAACTGCAAGACTAACAGATGGCAGAGCGAGACTGATTTATTCATCAATTCGTCGAGCTGTCACTACTTTCGCACAGGACTTGCCTCAAATTAAGGAATAATTTGAATAGTGCAGGGATCAATTATGGGACCAGGGTCTGTACGGGGTAGTCGCTCTACAATCAACGCTAACTGCAAGGCTAACAGATGGCAGAGCGAGACTGATTTATTCATCAATTCGTCGAGCTGTCACTACTTTCGCACAGGACTTGCCTCAAATTAAGGAATAATTTGAATAGTGCAGGGATCAATTATGGGACCAGGGTCTGTACGGGGTGGTCGCTCTACAATCAACGCTAACTGCAAGGCTAACAGATGGCAGAGCGAGACTGATTTATTCATCAATTCGTCGAGCTGTCACTACTTTCGCACAGGACTTGCCTCAAATTAAGGAATAATTTGAATAGTGCAGGGATCAATTATGGGACCAGGGTCTGTACGGGGTGGTCGCTCTACAATCAACGCTAACTGCAAGACTAACAGATGGCAGAGCGAGACTGATTTATTCATCAATTCGTCGAGCTGACACTACTTTCGCACAGGACTTGCCTCAAATTAAGGAATAATTTGAATAGTGCAGGGATCAATTATGGGACCAAGGTCTGTACGGGGTGGTCGCTCTACAATCAACGCTAACTGCAAGGCTAACAGATGGCAGAGCGAGACTGATTTATTCATCAATTCGTCGAGCTGACACTACTTTCGCACAGGACTTGCCTCAAATTAAGGAATAATTTGAATAGTGCAGGGATCAATTATGGGACCAAGGTCTGTACGGGGTGGTCGCTCTACAATCAACGCTAACTGCAAGGCTAACAGATGGCAGAGCGAGACTGATTTATTCATCAATTCGTCGAGCTGTCACTACTTTCGCACAGGACTTGCCTCAAATTAAGGAATAATTTGAATAGTGCAGGGATAAATTATGGGACCAGGGTCTGTACGGGGTGGTCGCTCTACAATCAACGCTAACTGCAAGACTAACAGATGGCAGAGCGAGACTGATTTATTCATCAATTCGTCGAGCTGTCACTACTTTCGCACAGGACTTGCCTCAAATTAAGGAATAATTTGAATAGTGCAGGGATCAATTATGGGACCAGGGTCTGTACGGGGTAGTCGCTCTACAATCAACGCTAACTGCAAGGCTAACAGATGGCAGAGCGAGACTGATTTATTCATCAATTCGTCGAGCTGTCACTACTTTCGCACAGGACTTGCCTCAAATTAAGGAATAATTTGAATAGTGCAGGGATCAATTATGGGACCAGGGTCTGTACGGGGTGGTCGCTCTACAATCAACGCTAACTGCAAGGCTAACAGATGGCAGAGCGAGACTGATTTATTCATCAATTCGTCGAGCTGTCACTACTTTCGCACAGGACTTGCCTCAAATTAAGGAATAATTTGAATAGTGCAGGGATCAATTATGGGACCAGGGTCTGTACGGGGTAGTCGCTCTACAATCAACGCTAACTGCAAGGCTAACAGATGGCAGAGCGAGACTGATTTATTCATCAATTCGTCGAGCTGTCACTACTTTCGCACAGGACTTGCCTCAAATTAAGGAATAATTTGAATAGTGCAGGGATCAATTATGGGACCAGGGTCTGTACGGGGTGGTCGCTCTACAATCAACGCTAACTGCAAGGCTAACAGATGGCAGAGCGAGACTGATTTATTCATCAATTCGTCGAGCTGTCACTACTTTCGCACAGGACTTGCCTCAAATTAAGGAATAATTTGAATAGTGCAGGGATCAATTATGGGACCAGGGTCTGTACGGGGTGGTCGCTCTACAATCAACGCTAACTGCAATACTAACAGATGGCAGAGCGAGACTGATTTATTCATCAATTCGTCGAGCTGTCACTACTTTCGCACAGGACTTGCCTCAAATTAAGGAATAATTTGAATAGTGCAGGGATCAATTATGGGACCAGGGTCTGTACGGGGTAGTCGCTCTACAATCAACGCTAACTGCAAGGCTAACAGATGGCAGAGCGAGACTGATTTATTCATCAATTCGTCGAGCTGTCACTACTTTCGCACAGGACTTGCCTCAAATTAAGGAATAATTTGAATAGTGCAGGGATCAATTATGGGACCAGGGTCTGTACGGGGTGGTCGCTCTACAATCAACGCTAACTGCAAGGCTAACAGATGGCAGAGCGAGACTGATTTATTCATCAATTCGTCGAGCTGTCACTACTTTCGCACAGGACTTGCCTCAAATTAAGGAATAATTTGAATAGTGCAGGGATCAATTATGGGACCAGGGTCTGTACGGGGTGGTCGCTCTACAATCAACGCTAACTGCAAGGCTAACAGATGGCAGAGCGAGACTGATTTATTCATCAATTCGTCGAGCTGTCACTACTTTCGCACAGGACTTGCCTCAAATTAAGGAATAATTTGAATAGTGCAGGGATCAATTATGGGACCAGGGTCTGTACGGGGTGGTCGCTCTACAATCAACGCTAACTGCAAGGCTAACAGATGGCAGAGCGAGACTGATTTATTCATCAATTCGTCGAGCTGTCACTACTTTCGCACAGGACTTGCCTCAAATTAAGGAATAATTTGAATAATTATAAGTGGTAACATAAGAGCTCCCATTGCTGCGATCTGTAGATCAATTTTTTATATTGCTCGTACGTCTAGTTTAAGAACTTCTTATGGCGTAGATAATTGCTCTTTATAACAATGAATTGCCATGTACGCGGTTTTCCCAAACAACGCAAGGCAGTGTTTGGGATCGGACCGCTGGTACGATCTGTTGGGAACTCGGCGCTGACGCCCGTGGTTGTACCTGGGTCGCAAGCCCCAAGGGTAGCGTTGGCCTGGCGGCCTGGGGTACAACTCGAAGCATCCGAAGGTCCCGGCAAAGCATGAGTCGACTGGTAACAACGAAACAACTTGTTTATTTTAACATCGCAAAGAGTTGGCGGTCAGGTTTGACCGAAGTAGAGAGACGGGAGAGCACTTCACTCAACAGAAGAAATCGGAGCCCTCCTTTTGGCGTCCGGGGGCAGCTGTTTTTATACTCTCGCAGTTGAGGGCAAGAAGGAACCCCTCAAAAGACGAGCACGTGAATGTACAATGGGCTAATGGTGACGCACACTGTCGTGGCGCTGCGCACGATCTCGTAGCACCCTGTCGTGGCGCTGCGCACGATCTCGTAGCACCCCGTCGTGGCGCTGCGCACGATCTCGTAGCACCCTGTCGTGGCGCTGCCGGTCGGACACAATGACTGTAACGAGAAGATGGTCCCTGCTTTGGGCATCGCCTGTTTCGGGCACAATGACTGGAACGAGATCCCTGCTTTGGCATCGCCTGTTTCGGGCCCAATAACTGGAATGAGATCCCTGCTTTGGCATCGCCTGTTTCGGGCACAATGACTGGAACGAGATCCCTAGGCGGTCGCATCGCCGCAGACGCGCCTGGAAACACCTGGCGATGAGTGTTGCGGCGACGACGATCGGGCCAAAATGTCTGCCGCCCCGCCGCAGTCGCGCCGGCAAAACCACGTGTCGCAGGCGAAACGCAACAGACCGCCCCGCCGGGGGAAGGAGATCCCGATGGACAGGGGACTGCATCCGCTGTCCGGAGGGATGTCGCTCGATGATGCCCATAACCGAAGTCGGGCGTCCCTTGACGTTTCTTGAGCGCAGCGCACAGAGAAGGCCTCGTTCTCTCGTTCAGGTTCGCACGGGACACTGCAAAGTGACTTCGGGAGAGTTCACATTTTTGTTCTCGTTCCCGGCAAGCGTTAGAACTACGCTGAAAACTCAACCGCTCAGTCAGCAAGCACGGCACAACCCTCACTAAGCCCTGCCAGGCTCTTTCCCCTTTTTATACCACTGCCTAGTTCCTTACAGTAGTCTAGCATCACTCAGAACGCGTCCACAAATTGAAAAATTGCACTAGAAAGCATATCATCACTTTGAAACACTAAACAAAAGCAATATGTTAAAAAAAATCCTGCCTCAGGAAGAAAAACATCAGTAAGAAACAATTTTGAGGCTGATTCCTACGTTAGGGGCTTCGACTTAAGCCATCGGCGTTACCGTTGAGACTCCCCTTTTTGTAACGCACCTCAAAGGAATATTGTTGTAAAGCGAGGCTCCAGCGCAGGAGGCGGCCATTTTTGGGAGAGATGGTCTGCAGCCATTGGAGAGGGCAGTGATCCGTCTCAATGATAAACCTCGAGCCGGCTAGATAGCATGACAATTTCTGAACGGCCCACACGAGACACGCACACTCTTTCTCGGTGGCGCTATACGCCTGCTCACGACTGGTCAGCTTACGACTAGCATACAGGACGGGGTGTTCTACTTCTCCATTTTCCCGTTGGCACAGTACAACGCCCATGCCTCGCTCACTAGCATCGCACTGAACAATGAACTCTTTTGTATAGTCTGGCGATCGTAGCACAGGCTGGCTTGATCCACGCGCACTCGCCCGTGAACATATGGGGTTCTACATAAGACGGGTGAACTACATCCATTGTAGCTGCGGAATCGCGAAGCACTCGGCACTCTTTCCCGTTCACGAGGAGGTCTCGCATGTAAGGCTCGAGAAGCTTCATGTTCTCGTCAGTGCTGCCTATTGAAAAAAACACAACTTTTGGTGTTGTTTCCGGACACTGCGCCGAAAAGTGACCCGGCTTCTGGCACGTATAACAAACGCCCGCTCGCCTCATCTCGAACCGCTTTCTGCGTTCGGCTTCGGCTGCCGTCTCTTTACGTTTGGTCGGATTGCTTTCACTCGCATCCTCACTACGCGTGTCCCCCTTAAATCTCATGGGCGTGAACCTTGGCCTCTCAGACTTGGAGCCAAATTCACCCTTTTGACCGTCCTTAGCTCCGCGAGCTCGACGCGTCACAAACTCCTCGGCTAGCTCAGCGGCTCTAGCCACCGTACTCACGTCTGGCCTATCCAAGACCCAGTATCGCACGTTCTCCGGTAACCGACTATAAAACTGTTCTAGCCCGAAACACTGCAGAACTTTATCGTGGTCACCAAACGCTTTCTCTTCTTTGAGCCACTCCTGCATGTTCGACATAAGCCTATACGCAAACTCTGTATATGACTCACTTCTGCCTTTCTCATTTTCCCGAAACTTCCGACGGAACGCCTCCGCAGACAGCCGGTACTTTTTTAGCAGACTCGATTTTACTTTGTCGAAATCCTCTGCTTCCTCTCTATCCAAGCGAGCGACTACGTCGGCCGCCTCGCCGGGTAACAAAGTGAGCAAGCGCTGTGGCCACGTTTCTCGAGAGAACCCCTGCTTCTCGCACGTTCGCTCAAAGTTAACCAGGAACAAACCAATGTCCTCTCCAAGCTTAAACGGCCGCATCAGGTCAGTCATTTTGAACAATACTCGTTCTCCTGCACCGTGTGCCTGACTTCCATTACGAGCGCGTTCCATCTCTACCTCGAGACGCTTCATTTCCAAAGCGTGTTGACGCTCTTCTTTTTCTTTCTGTTCTTTAAGTTCGCGCTCCCGTTTCTCTTTTTGCTCTTTAAGTTCGCGCTCTTGTTTCTCTTTTTGCTCTTTAAGTTCGCGCTCTTGTTTCTCTTTTTGCTCTTTAAGTTCGCGCTCCTGTCTTTTTGACCTCTCCTCAATAGTCTCAAGGCATTCCGACAGCTCGTCATCCTCAGCCTCTAACTCAAGAATAGCCTTTAGCAGTTCAGGTTTTCTTAGTTTGTCTGAGACATCCAGACCCAACTCTCTTGCAAGCTCCAACAATTTCGGTTTGCGCAACGACTTCAAATCCATGGCTGCTCTGAATGCTGCTTTCTCTACTGCTTACTATTGTCTTGCCGCAAACTAACCCGGCAGCAACGACAACCACAATTACCAGCTCTGTTTCTAACACTAACAAAAGCCTGGCAAAGCTCAGAAGAAGAAAGTCCCGCACTCACCAAACCTCGCAGGCAGGAATTCCGCGCAGTCGTTCCGCTGCAGGCAACCAGTCGTCACACAGGGCTCGTTGCACTGCTCCCGGATCGTCGATGAGCTGCTCAGCATACAGTCAACTGCATCTCTTCGCTGCTGGCCTCCGTTGTCGCGATCTCGCCGCTGGCAGACAGTTGTTTGAAGTCGTAGGCGATCTCACCGCTGCCAACCAGATGTTTCGGATCTGACTGCTGGTGAGATCGGTTGGGAACTCGGCGCTGACGCCCGTGGTTGTACCTGGGTCGCAAGCCCCAAGGGTAGCGTTGGCCTGGCGGCCTGGGGTACAACTCGAAGCATCCGAAGGTCCCGGCAAAGCATGAGTCGACTGGTAACAACGAAACAACTTGTTTATTTTAACATCGCAAAGAGTTGGCGGTCAGGTTTGACCGAAGTAGAGAGACGGGAGAGCACTTCACTCAACAGAAGAAATCGGAGCCCTCCTTTTGGCGTCCGGGGGCAGCTGTTTTTATACTCTCGCAGTTGAGGGCAAGAAGGAACCCCTCAAAAGACGAGCACGTGAATGTACAATGGGCTAATGGTGACGCACACTGTCGTGGCGCTGCGCACGATCTCGTAGCACCCTGTCGTGGCGCTGCGCACGATCTCGTAGCACCCCGTCGTGGCGCTGCGCACGATCTCGTAGCACCCTGTCGTGGCGCTGCCGGTCGGACACAATGACTGTAACGAGAAGATGGTCCCTGCTTTGGCATCGCCTGTTTCGGGCACAATGACTGGAACGAGATCCCTGCTTTGGCATCGCCTGTTTCGGGCCCAATAACTGGAATGAGATCCCTGCTTTGGCATCGCCTGTTTCGGGCACAATGACTGGAACGAGATCCCTAGGCGGTCGCATCGCCGCAGACGCGCCTGGAAACACCTGGCGATGAGTGTTGCGGCGACGACGATCGGGCCAAAATGTCTGCCGCCCCGCCGCAGTCGCGCCGGCAAAACCACGTGTCGCAGGCGAAACGCAACAGCAGTTAGTCTCTGCCAACATGTGTAATCCTTGCGAATTATTGCAATTCAACAGATTATTTTGTTGCATATTGCCAGTTTACTAATTGAAAAGCAATTTAAAGTCAAAAAGACTAAGGCTAGGTGAATCCTTCCTTTATCCATCATTTCAGGCTGGATGGATCACGGTACTGGGAGGTTCCGTTTCTCCTTCTGCAATGGTGGCCACTATGTGTCACACATATTTTTTAGCAATTTTGCGTGAACGTGGCAAAAATAAAAACGCCGAAAAGCTGGGGTGTGGGTGAATCTATCCCTCTGCTGAGCCACTTTATGCTAGTTCATATTAAACTGGAAATTTTTGCTACATACTACCACTTTACTGAAACCACTGCGATGTCCTTGACAGACCGTTCGACGCGCGGTGTTCAGTGAGCAATGGTGAAGTCGTAGATTTTCTTCCTGATACGCCTTGAAGCTAATAGCATGCACATCTCTTTTGGCCGGCTGTTGAACTGTCTCTATGAAAAGGAAAAAAAAAAAAACGCCACGTTGCCGACTCTACTTTAGGTCAGTATTCAGTAACTCCATGTAAGAGAATTTACCAGAAAATCCAGACGGAATCTACCGATAGAGTGGATCGCCCCTAACTTGGACCGAAATTAACAAAAAAAAAAGTGCGAGTGCCACGTATTTCGACCGAACCAAGGTAAAGTTGTTTGCCTTTTCTTGGAGCAAATCAGACTATTTTTTGTACGTTGCGTAAAACAGTTATTTATTATCAAGAGTTAAGTTATCAAATAATATAACCTGATAAAAATTTTTACTAAGAAAATTGCAGGCAATCATAAAATGATCCCGAAAGGACTGACGGGCGACTAGCGGCCCGGCACTTTTTGCGGCATTTGACGGGCTTCTTTCAGGCTTAGAAAAATCTTTTATGTAGCACGTATTGAGCAACATTAAGCTGGATCGGGAGTTCTTCAGAATGGTCCAGAATTTTCTAATTGATTCTTTAGCTCTGAGTATAGTATTTGAGAAGCTGATTATAAAAAAAAACTAATTGCGAAATTATGCGAAATACAAAAGATCGTCTGACTTCATCCAGGCGATGGCAAACAACATTACCTCGTTCTGTCCAGCTAATTGGCACTCCCACATTTTTAAATTTTGGCACAAGTTTCGAGAGGCATCCTGTACATAATCTTTGTTTTCTTTGAAGAAAGCCTGCCCTATCTTGAAATATCTTTTTTTGACACGTTTATTGACAGTGCTTCCGTAATAGGAATTGCAGGGGACGTACACTAGCGTCATAGTTTCTTCTAGTAGCTTTCGTCAGGAAACTCCTTGCTGCCAGTCCCAATAGCGCAGCAGAAGAGAGAACAGCTCAAACGTAAGTGATACTCCCATCTTTGATATCGATAACTGGACAATGCCTATATTCGGCGCGGGAAAGGTAATGTCTATATATGGCGGTTGAAAAAGTAAAAAAAAAAGGAAAGAACGTGGGGAACACATTTCTATCGCCAGCTGAACGATCGTGATGAAGTGGGAGTGTCTATAAACCTTAACAATGCAGGAAACAAAGCGGGATATTCTGGATGATTCTGTACGCCCTACGCTTAAGGCACGCGGGTCGAGTTTGCGTGATTTTGGAGAGAAAGACCTCTTTGCTTATTTAACCTGGGCGAGGCCTACCCGAGGTCTAGGTGGTTGTAACCACCTCAAGATAAAAAAAAAAGATAAGAAAGGGTTAATAAAGGGCCGACGATAAAGATGACAAGATCGACGTAATTGCGCGTCGAATTCGATATGATTAAGATACGAAACGAAGTGAATAGCGATCACGAAATGTACACAAAGAAGAAATGTAGCGATACATGCAACAATTACTCATCGAATCATTATTCGCCATATACTTCAACCTTCTCTTTCTTAGCGTCGACAATTAGTTTACCTTTCTTTTTTGTTAGTAGGATAATTTTTTGCGATTGGCCGGCCGGCCTAAGTATGCCCAAGATTACGGTTGTCTGAGTCCTGAAATCTCTAAGTAGAATAATTTTTTTTTGTGAATACGGGCGCCTTTTGTATATACATTTTGACCGCACCGATTTGGTCTGTCTGCCATGCACCGCTTAAGGTCTCCCTAAGTGATCGACCCGCTCAGGCCGCGTCACCCGGTTCACCTTTCGCAGGTCGAGCAGTGGTGGCATCGGTCGGGCTTGATCCGCTGGCACGGGTCGCAGTAGTTGACGCCGCCGCCGGGGACTCGCGTGAGGACGCCCCGCTTGGTCGCCATGGCCTCGAGGAGAGCCTCCCGGCGAGTCGGGTTCCGGGCAGCGTGCGCCAGCTCCCGGCGCTCGTCGTCGCCGACGTGGAAGTAGGGCGGCACGGCCGCCGGGGACGTGAACGCAGTCTGCGCGAACGACCAGAGGCAGAAGAAGAGCAGCAGGTGGAACACCGTGGCCAGTGCGAGGCACAGGGCGTCCTCCCTCACGACCGCACCGCAGAAGACGAACACGTAGGCGTAGTACGCCTCGGCGAACAGCGAAAGAGCGAAGACGACCGGAGTCCACAAGCAAACGGACTTGACCGCTCGAAACACGGCTCCGAGCAGTGAGCCCAACATTCTTCTTTTTCCTCGTGTGACGGTTTCGCTACGGCGCACGTGGGCACCGATTCCAGCATGCGATTTTGAGAATGACGACGGCTAACGAGACTATTGGATGAAATAGAATTGAAATAATGTACCACGAATTCAATAACGAAATAGTAAAGTACCTCCAGCAGTGCAACTCGCACCAGTATATATCTCAAGATGTTCTACATTCTTCAAAACTAGTTTGCCAAGATATTACCAACATTAATCTACGACCTTTCTGTCAGCTAGCTCCTTGAACCGACCGGCGAATATACGGCGGCAAAAGGCTGCTTTACTGGAAACTTTTTTTCCCTCACTCGTAGACAAAATTTCTCTTAGATCGATCGTTGGCCCGTAGTGAAGTACCCAGGGGCTGAGTGTCTTTTAATATGTTTTGCTCGTATATTACACGCAGGAAAATATTTAGCTGATGAAAATAGCAGAATGGTTCTTCTCACAAAATACTCGGCAAAACCCATTTCACGATTACTGTCGACTGCATTGCGTTTAGAATTGAATCAATATTGCACCCCAACGTGTTCTCCCCGTCAAAACAAGACATGTAGGAAGTGTTTAACGCAGCAGGACGCCTCTTTCCCGATTCCTTAAGAACACTCGGTGCCATCAAGCGGTACCACCGCGAAGCTGGCCGTGGCTTCCGAAATGCATTGCGCGCCAGCACACGCGAATGCTGAAGAACGCGTCAAGTCTGTGCACATGCTGCGACAGGAGCAAAAGAAATCGCTGCAAGCGCAATGCGATTTTTACACTGCTCATTCACACGATTGCGATTTAGACAATGCGGCTGATGCGCCGCCCAGGGTTGCTTGCGTCCTTTAGCCAGAGCAGGATTTGTGCGCGTGCACTTCCCTGGTGCTGAAATTCCATGCGCTTCAAATGTTCGACAACATTTTAAGACGCAAATGGTGAAATGTTCTCGTTGAACGGAATAGGCATTATCATACTCACAATGGGGTCAAGGTAGAGAGCACACGAGATGGAATCGTCGTTGACGGATTGGTTGCGTTCGTACAGCGTCAATCTCTCCACGGGCGTCAATGCTTCTTCGGGATTTATATTGAGTCGTTGGAATAGAGGGAGTAGGCCTTCCATTTGCACCTCGCACGCCTAGAGTGCCAAGAATTCTGAAGGCTTTACATGTTTGTTGGATTATACCGAAGACGCCTTGTTTCTGAGCATGCCAGTAGGTGGAAATGTTCGGAATCCCCGCCATGTACGCCATGTCATGACTGACAGAATTCTCGACGAAGTGCTTGTGTTTCAACAGCGCCCTCGGGATGTTGCCGCACAGTCTTTTGTTGCGGAACACGATGGCCGTTGAATTGGCAACACGGTATTGCACCGCGCCTTCATAGCAATGTACAGCACACGAAGAGGGGTGGCACCTCGGCGATCACGCCGTCGGCATTCCCTCATGGTCAGTGTGATCGGCCATGGCTTGGCGTCATGGTATATGTTTCGGGCGTGACAGAGATAAATTTGTGGGAAGGAAAACTCCTCCGCGTGCTCGTCAAAGATGATGTTCAGTGGTGTTCAACCCTCACCCATTGACATGGCAAGCGTTTGAATGTCACCTAAGATCAGCGTTTGCTGACCAAGTGATATTGCCATAGCAATATTCATAGGGTCCTGAATGACGTCCAACTCTTGTTCAAAGTGTTCCGTTTTATCATTGGAAAAGTCGTCCAAGTTTTCACGGATGGCATTCACCGTCGCCGTATCCTCCGTGCAGAGGTTATTCAGTAATGTATAAGCCTCACCAGTTCTTCTAATCTCACTAAGGCCGATGATATCCCAAACAATGTCAGATAGTTCCTCGAAGAGTCCTGCTGAGCTAGCCTCACTCGAGAGGATTCTGGTGTTAATCGTTGCAAGGGTCAGTTTCCATTGTCGGTCTGTCCGGACCCAGAGAGTCGTAGCACCCTCTGCTGTGTTACAGGTCTGACCGCTGCCTTGGTTAGTTGCAGCGCAGCTGCTTACGACTGAGGGCCATTGGGTAATTGAGTGAGCCATTTGGGAGGGGGTGGCCGAATACTGCACCAGGGAGGCCAATTCCTGTTCTGGTGAGGGAGTGCCTTGTTGAAGCTTAGTGGGCCTTCCTAATTTGGTTGTAGCTGGATTAGTATAGCCCCACTCGCTCTCGGCATCCTTTGCCAGTGACCGGCGTCACTCAAAGCCTGCAGACGTTGTGCACTGGAGGACGTGAATTTCAAGCTCACCATTGAAAAAGAAAACTCTTACTATAGCGGCATTCAATCTTCCGACTATGGCAATCGAGCATTCGACATAGCTCAGTCAGATAAGCCCACAGTCGGCGAGTCTACCTTATCGCCGACAAGTACAGCCCCGAGGGCCCTGCATGCCTAAAAACTTCTTTGATTTATACGCGATATGGGTAACTCAATATAGAACCATTTCTAAACGGTTCTGGCCTCGTAGGTCTGGAATCGCACGTGCGCCGATGGCCGTGAACTCGGCTAGCTAAATCCTACAGGTGTACCGACGACCACACATACGTAGGTGGTCGTGAATTCGGCTAGGCAAAAAGTATACAGCCGACTCCGACTCCCGTTAAAAATAATAATATCGTATACGATGCGCTCACTTCGAGTCAGTCAAAGTCCGAACGAATATTGTGGCGTCTAAGCACACAGCGAGCAAGGGTACACTGACCAACACTTGCTTCCCGACAACGGCAGAAAATGAAACTTCAAGGAGCAAGCTGGCGCCGGGCTGGCAGGACTGGTGCCGGGCCGGCACGGAGGCAGTTGCGCACTGAGACCGTCGAAGGTGAGAGAGTAACCGAGGGAATTGAGAGGGAGGGCGAGGGGAGCGTAGTTGGGAGGATGCGCGGGAGGGAAGCCGATTTGCTTTCCTGCCAGCTTGCTGGATGGTGCTAATTACCTCTGCCGCCTACTTCCACCGAGGCAGCGGAGTTGCTGAGGCCGGGCTGAGTCTCCGCTGCTACTTCTTTCTGCATGCTCGTGTGCTTTTTCCTTTTTCTGATGACGGATCGGCACTGTTCAATAATAAGGACCTAATCAATAATTCGTTCACTCATTGTAACTTGATGCACAACAGGCGCAAAGGAGGCTTAAGCTATGCAGTAGATAAAAAATGGAATATTCTCTACCAATGGAATATTCTCTAAGTGTATATAGAGTAGACAAAAAAGAAACGCGGAAATAGATTTCATGGGGCTGAATAGGAGAAGAGTACGCACCTCTTAATAATAAATTAGAGCGATCGAGACAACATGCACGAGCAATTATGACTCCTCTCTTGCGTGAGCGCTGTAACAGAATCTATGAACTGTCCAAGCCATCTTTATCAGTAATCACTAATTGTCGCCTTGGGTAGAACGACTGCCTACTTTGGCAATTGCAGTTGACGTAAATGAAGATCACATACCTCTAGATTTTTACTGACGAACGCTGAGTAACGTGAAATGACCGCTACGTTGCGCGATTTCTTATTGTTTTGAACCACGTGTTGGGAGGCCATCAGCTAGGACACGCGTATTCTTTCTGGGACTAACAAAGAGTTTAACGTGCGATAGCTATTTTCTTGAGAGGACTGCTAGAGCATCGTTTGATAAGCTCGTCCGCTAGACATGTCCGCCTCGTTCACTTTGCACACATATCCTTCCGCATTCTTTTGTTCCACTATATTGCATATAGTAGTTGTAGATGAAGATGCTCTCTATTGTACGTTCCACGTGAGCGTGCTCTGCCTATGCTAAGCTCATCCATGAACATAGACTTCCGTATAATTTCCCAAATGAACACGTTACGATGAACATATCAGCAAGTTACATGGTCTAATTATTCATTAGTCGTGTGGCCACTAAAGCGGCACTTGCCTAACCGCGACCCCGTGCAGCGCGTCGGCCCGCTCTGCTTTCCTTGGGGGGAACGTACATGCAGGCCTCGTGAGGAAGAAGGGAAAAAAAGAACACGCAATGCCGAAGCCTAATTTATTATTTATTAATTTACAAAATTTCAATAAATTGATTAAAGTTTATTTCCTTCTAACTTGCTTTACTTTCAAAAAGGCAGGTTTTCCTATAACCGTTTTACGTTTAACCGCAGGCTTCTTGGCCAATCCCCAGTAGTGGGCACACGCCATGGTAGAGTAAGCAAGCAAGCAAGCAAGCAAGCAAACAAAGGCGAAAAAGTAATATGCGCATGTATATAAGAAGTGCGTCCGCTTCGCTAAGCTACAGGTGGCCGGTCGGAGCACACGCGGAGCGTGCTGTTTTGAAACCAACTGCAAAGAAGCATTGCCAGACCTAGAGCCTTATGTCTTCATGGTTCATGCTCACCCTCGGGCTGGGAGTGGCGTTCACGAACGCATACTCCTATCGTTTGGGAATGGCCGGGAGCCCGATGTGCGACTCCTGTGGGTGCGAGGAAACCACCGAGCACCTATTGTGTACCTGTCTTCGCTACGATGTACAACGCTTTTTTCTTCGGGCAGCTTTACACCGACTGGATTCAAGACCATTCACCGAGTCAAAGATACTCGGACCGTGGCCACACCCGCCACAGGCACGAAAAGCAAATAGTGCACTGGTACAATACTTACAATACTAAGAGATACTTACAATACTAAGGTACAATACTAAGAGATCGGTTATAGTGTGCCTGTGTATAGTGTCCCTCCCACACGCACTCAGTGCTTACTCTCTCCCTTTTTTTCCTTTTCTATTCCCTTTTCCCCCACCTCCACCTCCGGGTGCTCTTCTGGTTGACCTCCCTGCCTTTCCTGTCCTTGCTTTATCTCCCTCTCCCTCACTCTTGTGGATTGGTGAATAATCTGGTAGCCCGTAATACTAGATTAGTACCTATCAGTGTAAGATAATAAAAAATAACGGCACTTGCAAAAAAATGCTGGCTTCCACAGTGCTTCAATTCTTTTTTTATGCGCCCGAGAAACTTGCACATGACCACGCCAAGTAGATAGGCCGCTAGGTAGGAATGGAACGGCTACGGATGGTTCATGCTTGAAGAAGAAGACCAAGAAGGAGGAGTACAGGCATGCGTACGTTCGCCGGCCGGCTCTTTAGCCTGGTGCTGGGCGTATTTTCGCTGGCCTGCACAGCGCTTTTATTCGTAGCTGCATGGAGCGTCCTCTTCTGGCCGCCTGAGACCTGGAGACGGCCTCTGCGTGCCAACCTGCTCATTGGACGATACCACGTGGACCACTCGGCACTGGCACCGGGCTTCGCAACTGACAACTTGGTCGAAGAGACGGGATCTGCGTGGGCCGTCAGCTCCGAGTGTCAGCGCGGAAACGTGGACACCATCTTCCTTTTCACCTCTGCGCCCGGAGCCTGGCAGAACCGAGCAGCACTTCGAAACACGCTGTTGTCGCAGTGGGCCAAGTACGACTTTTACTACACTGCCGTCGCACCCTGAGTGGTTGTAGATATTGGCTCAATAACAGTTCTGGGGTCTTACGAGTGAAATCCACGCTCCGAACATGAGGCACACCGCAATGGGGGACTCCGAATAATTTTCACTGCTTGAGGTTCTTTACGTGCATCCAATGCACGGTTCACAGGCGTTTTTTCCATTTCACCCCCATCGAAATGTGGTCACCACGGCGATGCTTTGATCCCGTCGCTTCGACCTTAGCAGCGCAACGCCATAGCCAGTAAGCCACTACAGCGGTTGATGGTTTGATGGCATCAACTTGTAAGCGTTCCCTTGCTTACTAAATTAACAAGCGTGGTCTCAGCGCGCACAGCAAACATGAACACATAACACTCAATGACCGAGGACACACGCTGTCAAAACTACGGCGTCAGGAAGCGCGGCAGCAGCAGCGAGCGAAGTGACCTTCATGCTGTCTATCGCTTCAACGCAAACTTAGCGCCGAGAACACACATCACGCAGGAAACTACGAGCCGTTGGCGCACCTAGACCCTGCCCCCAGCGCAGATCCCGTCGAGGTACGGCCGGGCGACCGCGCACAGCCGCCACATACTCAGTTGCAGCCGGAGTAGAACGCCGACCCCTCCTTCCTCTCCTCTCAGTGCCTTGCAACTTTGGGTGCCTTGTGCGACTGAAGACGGTGCGCTTTTCTCTCCGCTTCATTTCACGCTGGCGATATTGAGCCGTTATCGTTGGCTTCCCTCGCACGCTTTCACCGGCACGTACAGCGTAGGGTGCGCGGCGACGCTGTTATCGCCCTTGGACTTTATACAGAACATCGTGGCGACGCCGACGGCAGAAACGTGCCTCGTGCGTCCATAGAATTGCTACCGCAAGACGGGTCATAAGAAACTGAACTCGCTTGTCGGTGGGCGCTTTCTCTACGTAGAAATTTAATTAGCCAAAAAAATTAGGTATGGGCTCCTCTATAGAGTAAATAGATGTACTGCCTTACATTCTTCGCAAATACTCTCTTGAGGTTGGTAAATATTGTGTGGTAATCATCGGTCCACTCGCCATTTAAAATTAATTCATTGTCTACAAAAAATTTCACTGACGGTTACGATATTCCCTAATATAAATTTTGAGTGCAGCTGTTTAGGTGTGTTGAATTCACGATATATTGTGGCACAGAATTCGATTCTCAACGACAGGGTGCTGAGGGCGGCGGCACTGAGCGTTTGCTCGGGCAGTTCGTTTGCAACAGCGGCAGAAGCATTTGGACCGGTTGCGCCGCTCACTGTACAGAAACAAAAAAAAAAGAAGCGCGAACGCGCGGCTCGCGCGGAGCGCATTTTCTAGTGGGGCGGCGCCGCAGGCGAAGTAGCGCATGCGCAGTGGGTCCGAAGCCCGCGTCAGCGCTTTGTTCCCGCGTTTGTCGCATGCGTGATCACCTCCGCTTTCCTCCTCACCATTTTGCGACGCCCTCCCTTCTTACGCTTTCTCACTTCTTACGCTACGATACCCTTCTTTACGCTTTCCTCCTGGAGCCTCTTTGCTATGGCCGCTTTTTTGTCATCCTGCGCGGCGCGCCGCTATCGCTTACGTCTTTGGCCATGCTCGTTCGCCCGGTTACAAGTGACGCCGACGCTCGCCGCTGGAACGGACGCCTAAGAGCTGTGCTCTAAAATTATATGTACACTCGTGAGCATAAGTATACGGACCACGGGAGCGCGTGCCAAACTGCATCGACGCGCCGTCTACCGACGCGGCGCCTGCTGTCGAGAGGGCCGCTAGAGCAGCGGTGCGCACGCGCGTCCCATCATATCTGCTGGCCTGACATGTAGCTTTGCCTGACGTCGCTGTGGTGCTCGTAGACTAAGCGTCCACTGGGCGTCGTTTTCGCTGCTCCGTCGCATCTGGGCCATTGTTTTACGCAGCGGCTGCGGCTGGGCCGGCACGCGCGTCCGCCGCGCTTCGCTTTCATTCTTTCTTCGGGGGAATTATCGCACGCCGCACTGCCTTCTCTGACGTCTTTAGATGACTCGCGCAAAATGGCCTTCTGCGGCTTTGTGTTATCTCGAACTGTTCCAATGCTTGCTGCCGCAGGTAGAAGCAAGGTTTTGCAATCGGTGTCCGTCGTCGCGTTAAGAAGTAGAACTGAGCTGCAGGGGCTACTATGCTCCGCAAGCAGCAGGGTGCTAAAAGGTGAAATTAGCGGCACCGTACTGCCTTTATTTTTTTAAACCCTTGAACAAGGCCTGAACAAGAAATGCACGCGAGGGTGCCACTACAGACAGCTGCGGCAACGCTGACACATTCGGGAGAATATAAAATCAGGTGCAGCTGTGTGGTGCACGCAGCCGTGAAGTTCCAATTGCGGTTGCCTCCTTGCGAATCGGGTCGAGGTTACGGACCTGAATCGCTGGTCGGGATATCCTCATGGCATCGCGTTACGAGCGGATACCACGGCACCTTCGAGGCGTCATCGCCGCCTGTGGAAAATTGGCAGCGTAGTGAAATCATGAATACAGTTGTGAAAGTTATAATCTACCAAAATAACAGCAACACGTTGGCTCGTCCTAAGTGCCCTCAAGACCGCAGTCTGTCGATGGTCACCCCGACTAGTGATTCAGGCCGGTCACCCTGACCCGATTCGCAAGGAGACAACCGTAATTGGAACTTCACGGCAGCGTGCACCGCACACCTGCACCTGGTTGTATGTTCTCGCGAATGTGTCAGCGTTGCCGCAGCTGTCTGTAGTGGCACCCTCGCGTGCATTTCTTGTTCAGGCCTTGTTCAAGGGTTTAAAAAAATAAAGGCAGTACGGTGCCGCTAATTTCACCTTTTAGCACCCTGCTGCTTGCGGAGCATAGTAGCCCCTGCAGCTCAGTTCTACTTCTTAACGCGACGACGGACACCGATTGCAAAACCTTGCTTCTACCTGCGGCAGCAAGCATTGGAACAGTTCGAGATAACACAAAGCCGCAGAAGGCCATTTTGCGCGAGTCATCTAAAGACGTCAGAGAAGGCAGTGCGGCGTGCGATAATTCCCCCGAAGAAAGAATGAAAGCGAAGCGCGGCGGACGCGCGTGCCGGCCCAGCCGCAGCCGCTGCGTAAAACAATGGCCCAGATGCGACGGAGCAGCGAAAACGACGCCCAGTGGACGCTTAGTCTACGAGCACCACAGCGACGTCAGGCAAAGCTACATGTCAGGCCAGCAGATATGATGGGACGCGCGTGCGCACCGCTGCTCTAGCGGCCCTCTCGACAGCAGGCGCCGCGTCGGTAGACGGCGCGTCGATGCAGTTTGGCACGCGCTCCCGTGGTCCGTATACTTTTGCTCACGGGTGTACTGTCTATGGACAACTAATCACCTCATGACCTTGCACATCTCGTTGAAGTTTATCTCTGAATGTCTATGTACAAACTCTTTAGCCCCTCTATACAGTTATGAGAGGTCAAACTTTTCGTTTATTGCCGACTGCTTTGCGCGCGTGATTGTGAAACCACGTAAAAGCTAAGTTCTCGCGAAAGAAAATACAGGTTTTATAGAAGCCGAAGAGGAGCTGAGAAAAATATAAAAATCGTAGTTTCGCCTGACAGGCGAAACATTGATTGCAATAGGAAACTATTAGACAGCCAAAGGAAGTAAGCCTCTCTATTTAACAGCTGCATGAACTAATGGGAAGATTGGCTTGCTAACTAAATTAGCAGGCACGTTCTAACGCATGCACAGGCAATCGAATTCATGTCCCTAAATGACCGTGGACGCCCGCTGTTAGAACACTGACGTCATGGACAGATGCAGCAGCGGCGAGCGAATTCCCCGTCGTTCCACTTCTGGCTTTAACGCGAACTAAGCGCGTGAGAACACAACCTACACTAGGCCGTCAGCTATCTCAGGCCGGCTATCCTTCGAACAAAGCGCAGATTGCCTCCAAGATAGGACACACGCGGACGCTTTCAGCTACCGCAGCTGGAGTAACAAGAGAAATTATGAGCATAAATCCGGCCTCTCCCCCAGCTCTCAGCCCCCTCCTTCCGCACGAACCCCGCTCTCCGCTCCCTTGCGCGCGTGAGAGGACGGCGTGCACGCTTTCCCCCTCTGCCAGCGCGAGAAGACTGCCGCATCGAGCCACCATCCTTTCACTCATCCTCGCAAGCTTTCGCTAGCATTTGCAGCACATGACGCGCGGCCGCTATGTTAATCGCACTTGGACGTTCTCGCGCCGATGGTGACCACGACGGCGGAAATTCGAGTGAATTGTCCATACGATTGTCATTGCAATAAACCGATATGGTAAAGCCAAACTTCAGATTTTTCATTTTTTGTTTATATAAACCTCAGCAGACAGCAACGCAACGAGTGCATTATTATAGTAAGGCCAAGAGGATAGGTTTCTTGTGCCCTTCATACACTCGGCGTGCAAAACCAGTGCTATATTAAGGCGAAAGCCTTAGGTCTCTGTTTCTATGTCGCGTTGTGAGCTACATAAAATATCACGTGACCCAAGGAAGGCAAGGCGCCAGCCGAAGCATGTCTAGTCGTGTAAAATGGATGATTAATGATTAGCGAAGTTAATGAATGAATGATTAGCGACTGGATTAAGGTGATTAGGGTGTATTATGGTTGATTAATGTGGATCAAGGTGGGTTATGGAAGACTAAGGCCAATTAAGGTGAATGAAGTAGGAATAAGTTGGATAAGAGTGAATTAAGGGGATTAAGGTGTATTAGGGTGGATTAAAGTTGATTAAAGTGGGTGAAGATGGATTAAAGTGAATTAGGGTGGACTAAGCTGGATTAGGATGTAATAAGGTGGATTAAGACGAATTACAGTAGTCTTTGAAGGCTTTCGCCTTCGCGTCTCTTAGAAGATAGTGAATGACAGCTGGGAGTTCTTCACACTTGCTCCTTCTTTGGTTTTTCCCTCATCCACTTCTCTCATTGTCAGTATAGCAATTCATAAGCGCCTCTGTTTACCTCCTTGTACTCTCTCTGTTCTCTCATACTCAGCAGAGGAATTCTAGTTTATGTCGCTGTTTATCGCAGGATGCGAAGTAAAGGGCGAACGACGTGAAGTGACAAACAGCCATCGAAAACGGCGTTACAGTGCTCTTTTTTTCTCAGCTATCCAGAATTTACAAAAAAAATGATGTGTGGTTTATAGCATAATTCATATCCTTGAGCTGTAGTACCCAAAGAGACGGAGATTATTTGCAGAAGACATCGGATTGCATAATTGAGTAATAAACAACAATTTCTTAACGACCTTCTGAACTTCATTACGTTGCGGCCCATACTGAAATCGACGAATTGTAGCCGGTGAGTTCGCAAGGCCTAAACTGAAAACTGAAGGCTGAGAATTCGTAACAACTTTTCAGGATTGCACCAGTTTCGAAAGATTTATTCCAAAATTGCGTGACGAAACACATGGGAGTTCCAGTTATTTTTGTGCTTCAATGTATAAAAGGGCGTTTTGTTAAAATAAGTGGGAGAAAGCTGCGTCTTTACTGCATGTTTTATTGAACATATCTCGAAACCCGTGCCATCCTTAGAATTGTTCCAAGTGGACATGTCTTGCACTCTCACCGACTACAATTGGCAACTTGCAATATGTGCCAGAAATCTAATTAGTAATTTTTTGTTAATTTGTCGATTATACATCTTCATTTTTCACGCAAGCAATGTCCACCGCATCGAATAACCTAGCTGAAGGGCTAGAATTGCGCAGCCAGCCAAAGGCGATTTTGCACATTTTTGCAGATTCTGCACATCGCAAGAAAACACCCCATACGAATACTTTTTCGATATAGCAAAATATTGCTATTTCATGCAATTCTGAGATAATCAGGGCCTGTTTCGAAAAAGGCTTGTGCCACTGCGCCACTGTAGGATGCATCTCTCGTGTCCAACTTTTCGGCAGATTCAGCACTCTCCGTGCGCAATCAATATAAAGCTTCTTTTTTTCTCTCACGCTACTAATTATGTACAATAGCTCAGAGTGGGTTGTGTGTTGGATGTACAATAGCTCAGAGTGGGTTGTGTGTTAGGTGTGCTAAGATGTGTTCGCGTGAACGTATAAAAATACTGGTTTTAACAGCTTTTGTGGCTCCACATCACTCTATCAGTATGCCGCGGCGAAGTACTCAGTGAGACTCATCGCTTATTTTTGCATCGTTCTCAAATTTTTCTGGGAGATTCTCTTTAACACCCCTCGAACTGAAATAGCTTACTGTATGTTTCAAATGCTCATCGACGTTCTCCGCCGTGGTTGCAGCCTGAAATGATCTTTCCTTATTCTGTCACGACCTCAAAAAAAGTCGAATGAATTCATTGAAACATTTTAAATCATGCAACATGTTCTGTGCAAGTCGCTTGAGTTTAAAGGAGCCGTAACAGATATTTGATCAAAGCGCACACTACAGAGGTGTTAAAGGCATTCATCACTATATGTGCTCATAGTTCTGGTACTCTAAACTGAAACTAGGGAAGGCTAGTCAATCCAGTAGCTTTTGAGTGTGGCCAAGCCGTCGCACGAACTAGCTGCTACATTCATATTTTTATGCTTAACTTATGTCACTGTGTTAAAAGGGGTGTATAATATGTAGTGCTACGCCTCTGCACGTCTTTGCAAGTAAACATAACGCCTGTTAATCGGAACATATTTGTGCGGTTCCCTGAGGTTTCGTTCAACTAAATTCTGCTGTATGTCCACTGCAGTATACGAACGCCTCCTCGAGCCATCCCAATTACTACTGTCTTGAGCTATCTGGCACTATTTTCTATCGGCAAATTTCGTAACTACATGTCGTGTCTCTACAGAGAATTTTTCAACTGGACCGGCGTTTTCCTGATTGGCCTCGAAGGAACAGGCGATACAGACGGCACAGCGGACACCTGGACGGACCTCGAGGCAGCCGCCATTGGCGACATGGTTCGGCTCAACACAAGTGAGGACTATGCTGCCATGATGGCCAAATTCCTGGCGGGACTGCGCTGGGCGACTCTGAGCTGTCCTCGCCTTCGGTACGTGGTTAAGGCAGACGACGACCTCGCAGTTGAACCAGTTCTGCTGCGCCACTACTTAGACGCTCAGGTGGACCTGACGAGCCGAGTGATCTACTGCACCAACCAACACCATAACAGGGTGCTACGCCACCGCTCTTTTTCGCCGCGCGAAGACCCGCTCGGAGAGAGCAACCACAGGTACGTGCGGACGACGTTGGTCGCGTATTATACAGCCCTAATACAACGCTGGCCTTGTAAAGGAACGAAATTTTCGTGATAAGAACAGAAAACAAGTGCTGACAACCAAGCAGGTTTATAATTAGGCTTTGTCTTAAATATGAAGAAGCAGAGTGCAACAATAAAAGAAGCGGGGGGATATTCTTTAAGCGGCCACCTGGCGGGCTGTTCATTTCGGCTGCTGCTGAAGTGCTGATTGGCTGGGCTGGGGCACAAGCGAGAAGGAGGCATGCGCCTGCGTCCTCCTCGCAGCTCCAACCAACCAGCGGCGGCCAAAAGGGACGTTCCACTAGGTGAACACTGACAGAACATCCCCCACCCCTCCCTGTAGAACGTAAAAGGAATGTTCAATTCAGTACCTTTCTCTTTCGATCTATGAAGCAATGTGTTTTTCGCGGTGAAAACAAAGCCACGAAATATGAGAGACAAAAAAGGCGCATTCGCGATCTCAATTCGAGCGGATGCGCTGCACATGAATGATTATTTTCACCAAGTGCGCTGCTCATCAAATAACAGGGTACCGAAGATCGCAGTGTCTGGTGATCGCCATCTAAACCACATAGCCTGTTGTTTTTCGCAGCGAGAGAAAGAGCGACTACTAGAGTGAATCTCTCAGCCAACGAGTGCGGCACAGACCTCCGTGACCTATCGCTGGTTCTCGTCAATTTGGCTGCACTTTCTGTCTTAGTTCATGGACTGCAGCATTTTTAATAGAGAATACTTTGGCTGTTTCCACCGTTTTCGTGATGGGCGGCGGAATTTTGTCGTGTGATATATAAGGAGTAGGTAGCGGCATAAGGTGAAGGCTGCCACCAAGGTAGGGCCAGCGAACTGAACATGGGCCAATGGGGGAAAGCAGAAGGCGCCGGGGTCTCCGGACTTGCTCGGTTGTTCGGAGAGGCGCTGACGTCACGACAGAGATGGGTGAAGCCTGTGAGTCGGCGGCCCGTCGTGCTGCGATGACTGTAGCAGAACAGGATCAGAGGTTGAAAAAATGACGCTAGAGTTGGCGCCAATGGACGGCTGTGGACGATCGCCGAGGAACAAAAAGAAACTAAGGAAACATTGCGCCTATGATTTTCGCAGGTAATTCAGCAGACTCAAACTGCTGTTGGCTTACTTTGGCGATCATTGATGGTTCCTCCATAATTATTCTGCTCAGTTTGACAGGTATGCAAGCGTAGTCTTTGCTTGACATTGCGCGAGAGCACAAGCTCACAGTTAAGGAGCACTCGGTGCGTTGTAGGCGCGGCCTTCATGCAAAAATCTGGTAGCATTGACGTGGAACAGCGGCACCTCCATCTTTGTGTGCGGGCGTAAATGTAACCCGCTTTGGTTGGAACAGTCACTCTCTCTGGCATATGAAAGCGAGTTAGCTGTCCTATACAGAAAAAAGCAACTGCTGCCACACCACTGGGCTCGCTTATTGGTAACACGCTAGAGATTATAGGCATACGGAACAGAAAATACCCTTCGTATACTTAAGTGCACATTGCGCAAGCGACGGCTAAGCTCGTCTGCACTTTTCTCCTCGATTATCAAGGCCACGAAGCGCGTGTACCGCGCTGCGCTCGAACGCCGTGAACTCGCGTGACACGGCGTTCAATCAAGTTGCTTCAAAATGCGGAATATGCATGTCTACATTGATGCATCCATGCCTGCTCGCGCGTTCAAAGAAAGAAAAAAAGAAAACGATAAATTGACCTGCAGTGAATCGCGTCGGACAACATAATCGTAAACATCTGTGACCTGAGGCCAAATAAACTTTGCCATACTTACTTAAGCCTGAGTCGTATGCAACATCCCGAATTTCTATGCGAATTCTCTTGGATAACTAAAAGCAGCCGTCGTTGTGTGCAGTCATACTGCTCAAGAGGCAAGAGTTCTCCGAAGGTGCGATATAAATTATAATGAAAGTGCATCTCAGAGCCTACTTGAAAAAGTCACCAACTGCTCTGAGCTAAATATTATATGAGCCATTGTGTAATTGCGGCCACAGATAAAAAATTGCATATAAAAGCTTGCGGCAGAACCCATCTCGTAATGGCTGCTAACAGTAATGCGTTAGCATCCAATCAATGTTGCGACACAACATATTACCACAGTCGAAACGAGCTATGTATAGTGGTCGTTTAGCAAGGTAGCTATGGACCATATCATCACAAAAATGTGTAAATATAATTCGTTTGGCAGTGTTACAGCGGAAAAAGTATCGGGCCACTACTCGTCGCTATGTCGCTATGGCAGTCAGTGGCGTAGCTAGGTCGTCTGGCACCCGGGGCTCTTAGCTCTTCTGCCCCCCCCCCCCCCCCCGGGTGTAGTCGAGGAAGGCGGGGATATCGACAATTTTCGGGTGTCTTCAGACGTATATGACACTCCCCTCCCTCTACTGGCCCCATGCACCCGGGGCCCGCGGCCCCCCGGCCCCCCCTATTGCTACGCCAGTGATGGCAGTTTCAGGAGATGCTGGTGTTTTAACTGAAACTAAGACTGAAGAGAAATATGTTTTGAATTCAAATGAAATAGATAAACGCGTGAGAGCTTCCGATTGGGATAATCTAACACAACACAGCCACCTAAAAGGCTTTCGAACTGTTCGCAGAAGCATTGAAAGAGATGTAATATTACTTCCAAAAGAAAATAAAGCTTAAAAGAAGAAATAAAAGGAGCCCTTAGATTGCTTAAATGATATTGCGCGACATAAAAAACGACACGGACGTGAAAGAAGACGACACACCAAGCGCAAACTTTCAACTAATGCTATCTTCGGCTGGTCGCTTCTGAGCACTCTGGAGCGCTCTCGCTAGCGGCGTTGTCTTCGGCTGGTTGAAAGAGGGTGCGCGCCCTGCGTTCGGCTGGTTCTTCTAGATCGCTCTCCTCTATCTTGGAGCGCTCTAAGGCGCTCCGAGCCCTGTCGTCGGAGCAGTCATCGAGACTGACACGTCATCGCAGCGCCGCGTCGCTGCTGTTGGCGACGGCCCACCGTAACCTTGGCAACCTGGGCCACTGCATGCTGGCGTCTCGACGAACGTTCGTCCCGCCGGCACGTCCGCCGGTTTTTCCGGCAGCGCCGGGTGCTTTGGATAGGCGAAACATCGGACGTTGGCAGTAGTCACGTGGTTTCGCATCAGCAATTTCCTCCTCCGGGAGCGAGTGGCACGTTCGGCTTGCGCGCTTGTCCCCTACCTTTGAGCTCGGGAAACGACCGATCTACCCGACTCTGCTTCGGGGTATACAGGCCACCAGTCGAAGATACCATAAGTTTATTGTGCCACTGCGTCATTTTATACATGGCAGGCAACGTAGATCGCGCATGCGCTTACACGGAAATGAAGTGCGAAGTCATGTAACATGGTTACGTGTCATGTGACGCCGCGTCCAAGTAACGTAATTCTTTTTCTGTGAGAGCCAGAGACGGCAAGCTAACACACGCATCACCCAATTTCGCGATCATCTGCGCTTCAGATATCTCGCGGATGAGCTGCGTTCTGCCACGGGAAACAATCGTGCATTGATCCTCAAGAGGCTTGCACCCATGATCGCGACAGTGGATCGCCAAGAAACCACCTGAGCCGTTTTTTACATTGTTGCTGTGTTCGCGGAGCCGATCATTGAGGCAACGCCCAGTTTGTCCGATATATTTCTTCCCACATGAAAGCGGGAGGTTGTACACCACCCGGTGTACACACTCGACAAACTTTTTTCGGTGATGCTTTCTGCACTTATCGGAAGGGACGGCATTTGGATCAGTCAGCCTGCAAAGCTTTCCGAGCTTGTCGGGAGCAGAAAAAACAACTCTTACGTTCGCCCTTTGGGCAATCTTTTTCAAGTTGTGGGATATCCCGTGCATGTATGGTATGACACTTACTTTAGGGCGTATGCCAGGAGGGGCATCGGCAACTGACTTCTGCGTGCTGGATCGCGTTTCTCCTAAGATGCGTTCCGCAACAGACACTAGCACCACCCTAGGATATCCAGCCAGGGACAACCGTAAAGTTTGCGCTGCTAAGCTTGCGTCCACAACATGACAGCAAGACTTGCTAAGGGCATTCTTGAAGCACAAACTGATAATAGCCCGCTTAACAAGCTTAGAATGTGCGGACGTATACGGCAGAAGTGGTTTGTTGGCTCGCGGCTCATACGACCAACACGTGTGGCTGTCCTGAAAGTTCAGGCGAAGATCAAGAAAACGAAGAGACCTATCAACCGGCATCTCATGAGTAGTTTGAAGGGGGCTAAGTACTTCTGAAACGTTTCTAACGCTTTCTTACTTTCCAGAATGAAGGCATCAGAAGAGCAGTCAAGGAAAATTAAAAAGTCATCAACGTATCTAAATGTTTTAAAAACTGCAGTGCCTTGCACTTGTAAAGAAATGTCACGGTCTAAACAGGATAAAAACAAGTCACTAAGAATTGGAGCAATGCAAGAGCCAATACAAACTCCGCTCTTCTGCAAAAAACATTGGTTATCCCAAGTGATAAAGGTGGAATTAAGATAAATCTGTAAAAGTTCTAAAAATTGCGTTAGAAACGTTTCAGAAGTGCTTAGCCCCCCTTCAAACTACTCATGAGATGCCGGTTGATAGGTCTCTTCGTTTTCTTGATCTTCGCCTCAACTTTCAGGACAGCCGCACGATTGTTTCCCGTGGCAGAACGCAGCTCATCCGTGAGATATCTGAAGCGCAGATGATCGCGAAATTGGGTGATGCGTGTGTTAGCTTCCCGTCTCTGGCTCTCACAGAAAAAGAATTACGTTACTTGGACGCGGCGTCACATGACACGTAACCATGTTACATGACTTCGCACTTCATTTCCGTGTAAGCGCATGCGCGATCTACGTTGCCTGCCATGTATAAAATGACGCAGTGGCACAATAAACTTAGTTGAAAGTTTGCGCTTGGTGTGTCGTCTTCTTTCACGTCCGTGTCGTTTTTTATGTCGCGCAATATCATTTAAGCAATGGATTACCAACTTGCCCGGAATGCTGCTCTCATTAAGCCCTTAGATCGATAACGAAATAATGGAGCTCTGCTGGGTTAAAAATAAGCTTCTTGAACTGCCGGACCATTCATTAATAAAGTTTCTTCTTCTTCTTCTTCTTCTTCTTAAAAGGTGTCAGAACAAACCCGGGCACACTCTTGCAAAGATGAATTTAGGCAAATGAGAAACAAAATGAACGCGAAAATAAGACTAGCTAGGAAGCGCTACCACACGAGCAAGGAATTTGGTTAACTCTATAATAGGGAGACCAACAAAGAAGAGTATAGATGGTATTCTTATGGACACCTTTCCCGAGTCACCCACTCTCCAGATAGTGAATGATTTTAACAATCACTTTATAGAGTCGGTAAACGTCACACATGGGTGCACACCAACAAATCTCTCAAACATTACATTCTCTAAAAGTCATTCTACTTATCTGCCTACAGTTGATGAAGCCGAATTGTGGGATACAATACGGTCTATGAGCTAAACAAAATATCCTGGTTTTGATACAATTAGGATGAGAGATATAGCTGCGAATTTCGATGTGCTAAAATCAACTCTGCTATACATCTTATATGAAACATTAAGAATCGGCCAGTTACACAAAAACAAGAAAGTCAGCATTGTGAGACCTATCTACAAGAAAGCTCTCGAATGCTTTACGTTAATTACCGACCAATTTCAATTTTTTCGTCGTTGGCAGGAACATTAGAAAAAATAGTCCCTGTTAATATAGGTTCTTTCTGTGAAAAGTTTAGCCTTATTACCCACACAACTACCCGAAGCCTGAAAGCAGGCCATCATCGTTCCATTTCTAAAGCCCGAAAAATCACCAACCTCTCCCAGTAGTTACAGGCCCATAGCGCTCACCAGCTTCCTTGCAAAGGCCATTGAAAGTATCGTGAATATGAGATTAACCTTCGTGCTAGAAGCCCGTGAGCTTCTCGATGTCCATCAGTGCGGTTTCAAAAAGACATGCTTCACAACATACCACCTGGTTCGTCTTGAAAATACTGTCCGTGAAGCCTTTATGCACAAACAACAATGTCTTGCTGTTTTTTTTCGATTTAGAGAAAGCTTACGACACAACCTGGAGGTACGGAATTCTTCACAATTTGGCTGAACTTGGCATTCGTTGCAGGATGCTGAACTGCCTAAAAGACTTCCTGTCAAACCGTTCATTCCATGTACGCTTCGGTTCAACCCTGTGGAGAATTTTCATTCAAGAAAATGGAGTGCCCCAAGGGAGTGTTTTAAGCACGACCCTCTTCTTTGTTAAAATGAATTCAATCAGTAAAATAATTCCAAGGTCAATTATGTATTCAATCTATGTCGACGATCTTCAGATAGCTTGCACGTCCTCACACATACCAACATGCGAGAGACAAGTGCAGTTAACAATAAATAAACTTTCAACGTAGGCTGACCGAAATGGTTTCCGGTTCTCCCCACAGAAATCAATGGCCATCCTTTTCTCATTCAAACGTGGCCTACAGACTACACCTAGACTACTCCTGAACGAAGCGGAATCACCGGTAAAGAGTGAACACAAATTTCTGGGCATAACTTTTGACAGAAAACTGACCTTCTTGCCACACATAAAGAACCTGAAGAAGAAAACTTCCCAATCATTAAACATATTAAAGGTGCTTTCACATAAACGCTGGGGGGCTGATAGGACCTGCCTTTTACACATCTACCGCAGTATAGTTCGCTCTTGCCTCGATTATGGGTGCATAGTATACAACTCAGCTCGACCGTCCTACCTGAAGCAATTAGATTCAGTACATAACTCAGGTCTGCGCCTTGCAAGTGGGGCATACAGGACATCACCCATAAATAGTCTATATGTCGAATGTAACGAACCAGCCCGCGCAGATAGAAGAGCCATGCTCACATGTGCATATCTCCTAAAAACCCGTTCACTACCAAAACATCTCTGCTACTCCATAGTTACGAAGTGCTCATCTAAGCAGCTTTTTAACAACAAACCGAATGCGACGAGACCCCTTATTCTCCTATTTGAAGAAATTTGCCAGGAATTAGGTATTCTAGACACACTGCCTGATGTTGCCCAGAGACCCGAACCACTGCCACCTTGGCACACCTTTCCCAGTGTAGGGGACTATACACTGACACAATTTCATAAAAAGCAAACCCCACGTGAACATATAATACAAGAATCTTCGGCGCTAGACGAAAAGTACAAAGAATACACAGCATTTTAAACTGACGGTTCTAAAACATCACTTTACGTCAGATGTGCTGTAGTGCAAGATAAATGGGAAAAGATAGTCAGGTTGCCTCATTGCGCGTCAATTTTCTCAGCCGAGTGTTATGCCATTTCGGTGGCTGTATCAAAAATAGTCGAGATGAACATTCACAACAGCATTATCTACACGGACTCGCTGAGTGCAATCACAGCACTGAAAGCCAGAAACGTAAGGGAACCTTTAATAGGAAATATAATGCATAACATAATAACTGCTCAAACACAAGGACACGAAATTTAGCTCTGTTGGATACCAAGCCATCATGGAATTAGAGGCAACGAGAGAGGTGACGCGTGCGCTGCTCAAGCCTGCCATAAGGATGTCAGTACTGTAAATATACCCTATGCAGATTGCATGAAGTTAGTGAAAAATAAGCTTAAAGAAAAGTGACAGTGTACATGGAATAGCGAAGAAAATAACAAACTACATTTAGTAAAACCTATTCTGGGAGAATGGAGATCATGCAGACACCAGGAACGTTTTATAGAAATAATTTTATGTCGCCTGCGCATCGGACACACACACTTAACACATAACTTTCTACTGACAAAACAAGACAAACCCTTATGTGAGAAATGTGGAGATGAACTCACTGTAAATCACATTTTATTCTCGTGCACAAAACTCGAACGGCTAAGGAAAAGATATTTTACTGTATTTTACAATGAACGCATTTCCTTCCATCCCAGTCTACTTTTAGGAGATAACCCACTTGTAGGAACTTCATCTGTTTTTAGTTTTTTGAAAGACGCAGCGATCCTAAACGAAATATAATATACCCCAGAACTACTAATTATGAAAATTCTTACCCAGTTTTTTTCACGCATCTTATGATGCACCTCACCCATTTTCTCAGTCCTGAGAAGAAGGCTGAGGTCTCCATTTGATTTGTTGGGCTCCTCAGAGTCCTTGCCCGGACAAGGACTTTCGCTGAGGATACCCAATTTTTGAAATAAATTATACCATGTGCTTGGCGCATGATTGCCTGAGTTGCTTATGCGCCATAAAACCAATACAATACAATACAAGTTTGGCTTTTGAGTACCATATGCTTGTTAGAAAATTTTAATGACCATATCTGTAACGAAATTGATATGTTGTATTGACTCTCTTCGTTGACTTAGAAAGAACAGTTGACATATTAGATCATGAACTGTTGCTCTCAAAACTAAGCAGCTGTGGTTTCAGAGGCCCGTATTACACATTTTTTAAAAAAATTACTTAACAGGCTGACAGCAATGTGTCCTTGTGGCGGAGTCATATATTTCATTGTTGTGCATTAAATTAGGCGTGCCGCGAGGTAACTATTTCGGGACCGCCCTTCTTATATATATATATATATATATATATATATATATATATATATATATGTATATATATGAACGATCTTGTATGCTTACCACTAAGCTCAAACATTTATTTATACGCTGATGACACTGCTTTGGTTATATTGAACAAATATTCGGACGAAGCCACTAGATTACTAAAGTATGATCTCTAAACTACTTGATTGGTTTGTTGACAACAAAATGTTTATTAATAAATGGAAGACTAACAAGATATGTTTCACAGCCCATATAAAGCACTTGCAGATATTTCCCCTATTTATCTCCACACCAGTGGCTGCGTTGCCTGTCATTGTCCTCCGGTAACGCTGGTAAAAAGCACAAAATACCTGGGTTTACACTTCGATGGCATGCTGTCATGAAATCTTCACATTGAAGAGCCCGCAAGACGTTTACATGCTGTGTGCGCTCATTTGTATGCTCTGAAATCCTTGTGCGAGGCAAATGTTCGTAAGATGGTTCACAAATCACTTGATGAATCTGGCATAAAGTGCGGGCTTTGCCTCTTCTAGTAGATTGAAGACAATAAACTGCATCCTAAAGGGTATAGCCTAGAGCCTCTTATATGGCACACGTGGTCATGGGGAAGATGTCTTTCTAAGCATGTACCAGTCGGACATTTGCACATTTACAGCAAGTATTGTTTGACTCTATGTGTAAGAATTGTTTTTCTACTAACTTCAAAAACCCACACGTGAAATCCCGCTGCTTACATCAGATAGAAAAATATGTGGTACCTAGAGCGTACACCAACTATGACAAGTGAACTCGTGCTTTCTACGTGCCGGCAAATTTTAATAATTTGAATGACAATGAGGTCACAGGATCACTTAAACAAATGAAATAATTTCTAATGTCGTGGGTGGTACGTAATACCTAAATTTGTTAAACTTTCTTTTGTCAGATTTTTGCGGGCATGTATGCAAGCACAGAGCACATCCGACAGACTGCTTTATACTATGTACCTTTTTGCATTTGTTACTATTGTATCCTGTTTGTACGCACCTAATTCCGTAGTTGTCTTTCATGGCAATGCATTTCTGTTCAGTCTATCTTAGAGACATAGCGTGTGCATGCCTTTTCAATATTACGGTAACTTTTTTCTAGTTAAATCCGTTGTACACATATTGGTACTACCTGCCGTACTGCCCAGTCTCGCACACAAGCGCTGTTGCTGCTTACGCGGGTGGGATATATAACTATCTGTGAAAGATTGGATGAAATGAAGATTATTATTATTATTATTATTATTATTATTATTATTATTATTATTATTATTATTATTATTATTATTGGTTTTATTATTTTGCGTGTACTACAGCAAAGCTCCTCATTCGCGCTTCCCCAAGAACACTCTGCACCATCTGGTGCCGCCGCCGCGAAGCCTGTGCGTGGCCTCCGAAACACATGGTGTGACGGTGCGTACGAACCCCGTGAAACACCTCATGCGGCAACAGGGATCCTCCCTCGCGCTTCGGATGGATGGATGGATGTTATGAGCGTCCCCTTTGGAATGGGGCGGTGAGTTGCGCTACCAAGGTCTTGATATTATACTGCCTAATGTCCTACCTAGGTTAAAAAAAAATAAAAAAAACAATATGAACTCCCACAACCAAATTTTCTGGCCACCTATTGCGAACTTTGCTTTTGTACATCTCCGTTTTCTGTCGTTTCCCTACTTTTCTTCCACCAATCTTCCAATCGCCTCTTACTAATCTCTATTGCGGAGTTGTTTACTTTTTCCCTGCTTTCGCTGAACCCAAGGTCTTCAAGGAGGCCAGTGGTGCCTAAATCGACCCCTGGGCAGATGTCTTCGCATTGTAATAAAACATGGTCCATCGTTTCCCTAGCTTTACCGCAGCAAGCACATGCTTCTTCCTTCTTATATCTCGCTTTATAGATGCGTGTTCTAAGACTGCCTGATCTCGCTTCGAAAAGTGATGAGCTTCCCTTTCAGCTATCATAAATTGTTTCTTTCCTGATTTCGTTTTTCCCTCTTAAGTAGCTGCTCATGGCAGGTTTCTTTTCCATTGCCGCAGGCTCTCTGACCTTCCGCTTGACGTTCTTTCTTGCTGTGTTGCTCACGCTATATAAGCGGCAAACTTGCTGGCGAGTTCCTAGTTCCTTCCCTCCATTGTGAATCAATGTTTTTCCTGCATAGATACCTCAACACTCTCCCAGCCGATTTGCTTTCTTCCATATTCCTCAGTCCTTCTTCATAGTCAAATTTACTGTGAGCTTGCCTCACTTCAAGATCAGCCCAGCCCATATCACCCTGCGCAGCTTCATTTGTAGTCTTCCCGTGAGCGCCCAATGCGAGGCGACCCACTGACCTTTGGTTCCCATCGAGTCCTGGTTGTACCCCTGATTTCAAGCAAACTACCGCATTTTGAAGAGTAAGTCCTGGAACAATACATCTTTCCACATACCTCGGAGCACTTCGTACCTATCGCATCCCCACAGAGCTCTGTGCTTCATTATGGCTCCATTTCTCTTCCCCTTTACTGTTATTGTTTTTTCCAGTGTTTCTATGTGTCTATTGCCTTGGTTTATCCATATACCAAGTTACTTATATTCTTCTACCAGAGGTATCTCCTGGCCCTGCCTTGCCACTGTCTGTTTACTGTTTTCATTGAATACCATAACACCTGATTTCTAACACTAAATTTCAAACCTAAGCTCTCGCCTTCCTGTCGACAGATATCAGCCAGACGTAGCAAATCACTTTGCTTATTAGCTAGCAACACAATGTCGTTCACATAAAATAAACCTGGAAGCCGCTGATCTACTGCTGTACCCGCCTGTTTGGATATGAGATTAAACCCGATAGTACTTCCTTCTAGCGCCCTCTCCATCCTTACCATGTACATTATAAACAGCAGTGGGGATAAAGGGCACCCCTGCCTCAGTACCTTGTTGATATAAACTTTGTCCTCGTTCCTCATTTCTTCCCATTCAACGCAAACGGTATTTTCTAGGTAAATCTCTCTCAAAAGCTGTAGACAGTCGTCATCTAAGCCTTCTTCGCCTTCTAGAATATCCCACAAAATGTTGCGGTCTACGCTGTCATACGCTACTGTAATGTCTAAAAGGGCCACATATAACGGTCCTCTTTCTACTATTGATATTTCAATACCCTGAGTAAGAACAAATAAGTTGTCGTCCAAACGCCTAAGTATTCTGAAGCCATTCTGAAGTTCTCCCAAAATGCCATTATTCTCTGCCTATGCTTGCAGCTTTGATGGCCTGCATTGCTAGCCTGTATATTACCGATGTAATGGTCAACAGTATATACGAGTGCATTATATCCTTCACCCCCTCACCTGTATAAAATAAGTTCATTCTACTTTGTCGCCAACTGTCTGGTATTCGTCTATCCTATAAAGTTTTTTCCACTGCTTTCACCAGAGTTCCCTTACTTTTTAGTCCTAGTTCATTAATCAGCCTAACGAGAACCTCGTCTTGTCCTGTGGCCGTGCGCTTAAGAATTTTCTCTTCGTCTTTCTTCCAGGTATAAGTTGCTATCACCAGCTCCTTTTCCATCTGGTTCTCTTTCATGCTCTTTTTTTCTTCAAATACAACCTCGTCATTGCTTTGGGAAGATTCGGCTGTTGTCTTTAGGATGTAATTTAATGCCGCTTCCCCTTCCAGTTTGTTTCCATCTTCGTCTAGAATATGGTGTTGTATTGCTGTTGACTTCTTGCCTAATAATTTTATGTTCCAAAATATGCTAGGTGCGGCCTTCTTTTTCTCACGTATTTCTGACAACCAGCGTTCACTTTCACCTTTTATCTTTGCTTGCACGAGTATTTGAACCATCGACTTTTTCTCCCGGTATATTTCCCATTTACTGACTACTTCATCCGGCGGCAACTGCGCCTTCTTTGCCTGCCGGTGCTCTCGGGATGCTTTCTGTCGTTCGGCGATCAAGATAAAAGGGACGCTCTCCTGAATAAGCTGCAAAACAGGACCTTCCGCATGCGTGCCTGCAACACCTTATATTTACCGAGGGATCAGTTATAGCCCGCAAAGAAACTTCACGTCTCCTTATCGAATTCTTGAGACTGGTTTGATGGACATATGGTGAAACCCTTCAGCGGTATTGTGCGAGACGCTCTGGCGGAGCAATTGCCGGCCTTGATCGCCAGGCTAAACCCGCCTGTTGCTACAATTCACCACCACCACCACCACCACCACCACCACCACCACCACCACCACCACCACGCTTCTCGTATCTCCCTGTTCCTCCAGCTTTTCGGTTTCTTTTTTCCTTTCCAACGAACATGTTGTTTCTCTTTCCGTATTACTGACGTTATTCCATTTACAAGCTCACTACATTCCTTCTCTTTACTTGGTCATTTGCAAAGTTCTTCCTCGACTCTAGTGACTATATACGTTATTTTTTCCTCGTTCAAACTTGGACTGTCAATTTTCTACTCCTTGCTGTCTTTCCCAACTACATATCCCATTTTCGAAATTAGGCGCTTATGGTCACTCCCTAGGCTGCTATACCATTCCTCGTCAATGACCATTTCTCTCAACTTATCATAAATTCCTCCTGTCATCAGCCAGTAATCAATGGTCGATTGCCGGTTTCCCACTTCCCACGTGATCTGCCCATCACACTTAGGCCCTGTATTCACAATAACGAGGTTATGTCGCTCCTAAAGGTCTAGCATTGACTTCCCTTTGTTGTCGGTATAGCCATGCAAATCCTCTATGCGGGCATTCATGTTACCTAATAGGATAATTTCGGCATCATTCCCAAAACCCCTAATATCAGCAGTTATACATTCCGCTAACTTTTTATTTTTCTCACTGCAATTATTTTCGGTCCATAAATACGTAATGCCCAGCCAAGTTTTTTTCCCACTCATTGTACCTGATAACCAAAGATGCTCTTGATATTGTGAATTTACTCTTTTTCATTTGGATCCCTGATGGATGAGCATTTCGACTCCTCCTTCCTTTTTTTCCAACTTAGTTCTGTTGCAACCTTCCCAAACATAATTCTAAATCACTGGCGGCTCTTCCGAGTCTCTAAGGTGCGTATTTGTAACCGCGTACACCCGTATTTGTTCTCTCTTTGACTGCTCCTCAGTGTCTACCCACTTTTTCTTTCTTCTGCCGCACTGCATGTTTATGTTGCCCATTGCATGGCGAGCTCTCTGTCTTTCTTACCTCCCCTTAGTTATTGGCGGCGATCCTATTCTGAGGTTCCCTTAAGGGACTTTCTTCATTACTACCTACTCTGGGCTCCTGAGCACCCGTGAACCCCCTAAAAAGCAACAGCGCGACCAGCAAGTCGCCAGCCCACTTCTCGTGGAAGCTTCTAATTGAAGTGCATCTAGTCTCGTTCAAAACCACCACACCTTCTCACCTCCCTGTTTACTTCGAGAACCCCGAAACCTTTCTCTCGGCTCATTTTCCATATCGCCTCATTAGCAGCCACTACGGCTCTTTGTACGTGACTGTCACGTACAGGCACCTCCGGCACCTTGCACATCACGATCTACACCTGAGGGGATAGCTCGCGCAAGTCGTCCAACCCCTTCGCCAAGCGCTGGGCTAGTGCTGGCCCTTTCATGCTTAAGACATCATTTAGCCCGCTGCTACTATGACAAGGTTGCGCACGGGGACATTTTCTCGCGAGCTTTGCTTTTGCTCGCTCCATGACAGAACCCAGTGTCTGCCTTGGAACTACCGCCACTTTTTCTCGCCTTTCACCCTCTCCACAATTGATTCTGAGCCCTTAGCCAGATTTGAGTCGCCGGTGATAATCACCATTTCACTCTCTCCTCCCTCTCCCTGCTTCCCTTTGTCCTTTTCCGCGTGATTCGGACTCGAGAAGGGGCACTGACCTTGCGCTCCTGCTTTTATTGTATGGCGGCCTCAAGGTAGGGGCCGCTCTTTCGAGATACCTCATCCCCACGTTGCACGCATTCCACTTGCTTTGCTGACATTCCCTCTCCTGCCACGGGGGAACTGCGTTCTATTGTCATAAGCATTCTTGTTCACAATGGCGGCCCTGTCCAGCTTTTCCTCAGCTGCTTGAAGTCTCTCTTCCACAACCTTTCGTACATCACGCTTCCTATTTCGTTAAATTTTGAGCTCTTCAACCTGTTTGACAAGCTCTTCCTCGAAAGCCTCCATTTTCTTCAGCCTAGCATCGACATCACAGCGTGTGCCGATTGACTTGATTCCCTCTCCATTCTCATCCGTACCCTCATCTGCCTTGAGGGATTCCTCGCTGGATGAATGGATCGATGTTATGAGCGTCCCCTAGAGAACGGGGTGGTGGGTTGCGCCACCTAGCTCTTGCTATTATATTGCCTAATTTCCTATTTAGGTTAAACAAGAGAAAAAGAAAAAGAGTACACTATGAACTCCCACAACCAAATTTTCTGATCCCCTATTGTGAACTTTGCTTTTGTACGTCTCTGATTTTAGTCGTTTTCCTACTTTTCTTCCACCAACCCTCCTATCACCTCTTAATAATCCCGATTGCGGACATGTTTACTTTTCCACTGCTCTCGCTGAACCGAAGAGCTTCAAGGAGGCCAGTGGTACCTAAATCGACCCCTGGGCAGATGTCTTCGCATTCTAATAAAACATGCTCCATCGTTTCCCTAGCTTTACTACAGCAGGCACATGCTTCTTCCTTCGTATATCTCGCTTTACTGGCGCGTGTTCTAAGGCTGCCCGATCTAACTTCGGAAAGTAATGAGCTTCTCTGGCTATCCAGAAAGAAAGGCCTTAAAATTCATTAGCTCTTTCCAGACGTTACAGTCCATTGACAATGTATGGATGGATGGATGGATGGATGGACGTTATGAGCGTCCCCTTTGGAACGGGGCGGTAGGTTGCGCCACCAAGCTCTTGCTATTATACTGCCTAATTTCCTACCCACGTTAAACAATAAAAAAACACTATGAACTCCCAACAACGAAATTATCTGATCCCCTATTGCGAGCTGTGCTTGTGTACGTCTCCGTTTTTTGTAGTTTATCTACTTTTCTTGCACCAATCCTCCAATCGTCTCTTACTAATCCCTATCGCGAACTTGTTTACTTTTCCACTGCTCTCGCTGAACCCAAGGGCTTCAAGCGCCTAAATCGACCGCTGGGTAGACGTCTTCACATTCTAATAAAACATGCTTCATAGTTTCCCTAGCTTTACCGCAGCAAGCACATGCTTCTTCTTCCTTCTCACATCTCGCTTTATAGGTGTGTGTTCTAAGGAATCCCGATCTCGCTTCGAGAAGTGATGAGCTTCCCTTTGAGTCATCATAAATTGTTTCTTTCCTGATTTCGTTTTTCCTCTTAAGTATAGTGACTCATGGCAGGCTTTGTTTCCATTGCCGCCACCCATGAGATTGTTTCAGCATGTCTGACTTTCCGCATGACGTTGTTTGTTGCTGTGTTGCCCACCCTACTGGCCGCATATTTTCTGGTAAGCTGCCTAGTTCTTTTCTTCCACTGTGAATCAATGTTTTTCCTGTGAAGATACTTCAACACTCTCCCAGCCCATTTACTTTCTTCCATATTCCTCAGTCGTTCTCCATACTAACTTTTACTGCGAGCTTCCTTCACTTCAAAACAAGTCCAGCCCATATCGCCCTGCACAGCTTCATTCGTAGCCTTCCCTTAAGCGCGCAATGCGAGGCATCCCACTGACCTTTGGTTCCCATCGAGTCCTCATTGTACCCCTGATTTCAAGCAAGCAACCGCATCTCCAAAAGTAAGTCTTGGAACCATTACACCTTTCCACATACCCAAGAGCACCTCGTACCTATTATATCCCCATAGCGCTCTGTGTTTCTTTATGGCTGCATTTCTCTTCCCCTTCACTGATATCGTGTTTTCCTGTGTTTTCATATACCTATTGCCTTCAATTATCCATATACCAAGCTATTTAGATTCTGTTATCCGAAATAATTCATGGCCCTGCATTGCCCCTGTCTGTTCATGTTTTCATTGAATACTGCATTTCGACACGATGCACCATCTAGTGGCACTGCCAAGAAGCCTTACGTAGCAACATGGCAGCGCACCACACAGCCAAGGCCGCCCGCTTCGATCCATATTGTTGCTTGCTACTTGCTCTCCACCCTGACAGCAGCAGGTAAAAAACAAAGCGTTAGGTATGATTTCACGTTATTACTGAGATGAGCTGTTTGTTCTAACTCTGCTAGGACTACAGAGGCAACGTGCAGCAGTAAAGGTGTTTTCATTTTCAGTTAGCAGATGGCGCTATAGCAATCGTGATGCTGATGCGTTGACGATACGCAACACTTCGTCAACGTCCATAGCGTTTCGAGTGTTTGGATTGTCTGCTGAATTTGCTTACAGTCATTGTCGATTTCTATGGTCTTACTGTGGGGTCCTATAGGCACGGAAGAGTGCCGTCGACGCGACAAACAGGTCAATGCAAGAAGTGCCTTAGACGTCGCAGCGTCTCCCGTAGACGCGAGAGCTGTGCACTACACGCCCGTTCTCGTTGACAGCTTCTCTGCCAAGACGGCGGCGGCGGCAGCAGCAGCAAAAAAGACGAAGGAAGAGGCAAAGAGAGCTCTTTGATAAATTACTTTCTTAAATAGAGAACAACCGTTCTGCTTCAATATCTCAACGATATATTATATTACTAGCAAGTTTTACATGTCACTTCCCAGAATGCCTTATATGTAGCGCGCTAAAGTCTCTAATTTTTGATTAGCTGAGTGTTTTCCACAGTGCTAGCTCAAAAAATCTGGTCCTTCTCTATATCAAAGTACCCATACGTTGGCCTCTCGGGACCTATGTCGGGAAAACCATGCCACAACTACAAGGACGCCTATAATACTGTTAGCAACAAGTTAACTGCTGCTTGTGACTCGTCCTGGAATAGTTCGTTTGCATAGTCACTGTCACAACTGCAGTTTTAAAGGCTGCTTCAAATGTCGCAGTATTGTGCGGAATCTTTGTTCATAAGAGGAACTAGCTCACAATAACTGGAACCTGCGCTCACCTTAATTAAAGGCTGAAAGATTTTAGCAGCACGGACAGCCATGCAGGGGGATATAAAATGATCGTAATACAGACGGAGATGTGTACTTAGCGCATTGGCGTGCCACGCGTACTGCTTACGAAGCACGGAGGGTCAAAGCGAGTCACGACGTTCCGCTCGGCCCTTTAGGCACTGCTCCGGTCGCACCGTCATCATGAATGTCCCCACGGCGGAGGATCTGGTCCGGGCATCGCGCGTGGTGCCTTCGCACTCGGCCGACGACGTCTACGTGACTGGAGACCTTGCGCTGGCCGCGCGGGTCTCGCACCGCTCCCTGGGCTTCTCCGGCGCTCGGGAGCCCGAAGGCGCGGACGCACTCATCCTGGGCAGCCACATGCTCGCCCACATGGAGAGCGCCTTCGATCAAACGATCGGGCGCCGAGCGGCCTGGCACGCGGCTATCTGGAAGTGGGCGAGCGGCCAAAGCGGAGACGTGCGCGCCATAGCGCTTCGGCGTGGTGCGCACCTCTTCGCGAGCGCCGTGCGATCGGAGTCGGCTATTGGAAACATGCTGCGACGAAAGCCGTTCCAGGCGACACGCACGGCGTCCTCGTGATCAGTGTCTCGGGCATAGAAAGGAACCCCTAAAAGAACGCTCATTTACGAAACGTTCATGTTCCTAAACGCTCAACAGTAGTGTAATGGTAAGAGTGCTTACCGCTTGCATAACGCATTTTGTTTATTACATAGAGAGTTACATTTCTAGTGGCTCGACAATAAAATGTGCTTGAGGCCTTAATTACACAATGCAGGTAAAGTGTTAATTGAAATGTGCGTTTCAGGACGTTCTTAGAACGCAAAGTTACTTGTCCTAGGATAGGCTACCACTTCCTTGCTGTATACTCTGTTGTCGCAAAACGAATAAGCGCAAAGCCACCACTTAACAGCTGCTGGTGCAAGCTTCAAAAGAAGCGGTACGTAAGCATAAAATATAATAACACATACTCGTGGGAGGCCGCAAGCGTCCCAGCTACCACGGCAGCAGATGTGCTTTAAACTGCTTGAAGACGTTCAGTAATCTTTACCGCAGAAGCAGCCTTTCGCAAGAGCGAGAGAGTTCGCAAATACCTCCCGTCTGCGACAAAAGTTCACTTTTCCCGCTTTTGCAGTGAACAGGCGCCATGGCAGGCGACAATTCTAGTATTTATATCAAAGACCAAAGAAAATTTCATTTCCATTATCATGTGATGAGTATATTTTATGAAAGCACGTTCATGTTTGTTATTGCTGTTGCAAAAAGTTAATTGTTCGCTGTAGCTTAATCAGGAGTATAGAACCGCGGAGCAATGCACACCCTAGTTTACGCTAGCGGGATGAGCGGTGTCAGAGGGATGGTCAGTGGGCTAAGTTCTGTGCCATTCGTAAAACACACGTATAACGCTCCAGTGCACTTGGATCCATAATTTACCGCAAGTGATATCATCATCATCATCATCATCATCATCATCATCAGCCTGGTTAAGCCCACTGCAGGGCAAAGGCCTCTCTCTCCCATACTTCAACTACCCCGGTCATGTACAAATTGTGGCCATGTCGCCCTTGCAAACTTCTTAATCTCATCCGCCCACCTAACTTTCTGCCGGCCCCTGCTACGCTTCCCTTCCCTTGGAATCCAGTCCTTAGCCCTTAATGACCATCGATTATCTTCCCTCCTCATAACATGTCCTGCCCATGCCCCCCATTTCTTTTTCTTGATTTCAACTAAGATGTCATTAACTCGCGTTCGTTCCCTCACCCAATCTGCCCTTTTCTTATCCCTTAACGTTACACCCATCATCCTTCTTTCCATAGCTCGTTGCGTCGTCCTCAATTTAAGTAGAACTCTTTTCGTAAGCCTCCAGGTTTATGCCCCGTACGTGAGTACTCGAAAGACACAGCTGTTATACACTTTTCTCTTGAGGGATAATGACAACCTGCTGTTCATGATCTAAGAATGCCTGCCAAACGCACCCCAGCCCATTCTTATCGTTCTGATTATTTTAGTCTCATGATCCGGATCCCCGGTCACTACCTGCCCTAAGTAGATGTATTCCCTTACCACTTCCAGTGCCTCGCCACCTATCGTAAACTGCTGTTCTCTTCCGAGACTGTTAAACATTACCTTAGTTTTCTCCAGATTAATTTTTAGACCCACCCTTCTGCTTTGCCTCTCCAGGTCAGCGAGCATGCCTTGTAACTGGTCCCTTGAGTTACTAAGCCAGGCAATATCATCAGCGAATCTCAAGTTATTATGGTATTCTCCATGAACTCTTATCCCCAATTCTTCCCAATCCAGGTCTCTGAATACTTCCTGTAGACACGCTGCGAATAGCATGGGAGAGATCGTATCTTCCTGCCTGACGCCTTTCTTTAATTGGATTTTGTTGCTTTCTTTATGGAGGACTACGGTGGCTGTGGAGCGGCTATAGATATCTTTCAGTATTTTGACACACGGCTCGTCTACACCCCGATTCCCTAATGCCTCCACGACTGCTGAGGTTTCGACTGACACAACGCTTTCTCGTAATCAATGAACGCTATATATAAAAGTTGGTTATATTTTGCACATTTCTCTATGACTTGATTGATAGTGTGAATATGGTCTATTGTTGAGTAGCCTTTACCGAATCCTACCTGGTCCTTTGGTTGACAGAAGTCCAAGGTATTCCTGATTCTATTTGCGATTACCTTAGTAAATTCTTTGTAGGCAACGGACAGTAAGCTGATCGGTCTATAATTTTTCAAGTCTTTGGCGTCCCCTTTCTTATGGATTAGGACTATGTTAGCGTTTTTCCAAGATTCCGGTACGCTCGAAGTCATGAGGCATTGCGTATACAGGGTGGCCAGTTTCTCTAGAACAATCTGCCCACCATCCTTCAACAAATCTGCTGTTACCTGATCCTCCCCAGCTGCCTTCCCCCTTTGCATAGCTCCCAAGGCTTTCTTTACTTCTTCCGGCGTCACCTGTGGGATTTCGAAATCCTCTAGACTATTCTCTCTTCCATTATCGTCGTGGGTGCCACTGGTACTGTATAAATCTCTATAGACCTCCTCAGCCACCTGAACTATATTATCCATATTAGTAATGATATTGCCGGCTTTGTCTCTTAACGCATACATCTGATTCTTGCCAATTCCTAGTTTCTTCTTCACTGCTTTTAGGCTTCCTCCGTTCCTGAAAGCATGTTCAATTCTATCCATATTATAGTTCCTTATGTCTGCTGTCCTACGCTTGTTGATTAATTTCGAAAGTTCTGTCAGTTCTATTCTAGCTGTAGGGTTAGAGGCTTTCATACATTGGCGTTTCTTGATCAGATCTCTCGGCTCCTGCGATAGCTTACTGGAAACAAAGGATCTGATCAAGAAACGCCAATGAAACGCCAAAGTGATGTAATTAACCCATATACTTGGTAGTTCGCCTACGCATTACTCATAACATCAGTAATCCCTTACCATTCATTCCCTTAACATTCCCCTTACTTTCACAACAAATGAAGTTATAGTACATTTAATTCACTGAAGACACATCGAAAACCGACAACGAACCTCGTATAACAATTGAACATATTGACAAAATGAGGCTCGAGCATATTCCAAAGCCCATAATTATGCCACAAACGCTAACGGTTGGCATCTCATTACACCTAACCTGCATTCTGATTTCGGCAAATATAAACGCGGTGGACACAGAGTTCTCTCGGGACATTGGCAAACAGCTGATAATGGCCATATAGTGCCTTCGAGCACCTGCTTCAGGAATTTTTTCGAATGGCTGAAATTACGTGGCGCTGTCGAAACTTTCCCCAGGCATCACGCATAATATGCCCCTTATTCGCTCAGAATGTCAACTTTGTGGCACGTTGACTTATTTCCGAACATCGGTCAAACTTTCGGCGTGGTTCGTAAATCACTTGCGAAGGCTTTGGTAGACGCCACCCATAACATGGCTACCGTTCTCTGCAAATATAGAATGACTACTCCCTTTCTTTGTTTTGGGGCAGTGGAGAAAATTTGCGAGAATTTTGTTAACGTATCTACACAGGCAACAGCAAAGGCTTCGTAATTGTCATTTAGACCTCAATTGCCCAACACACGTAAACATGTTCTTGTGCATCGCGGCTCAATTCCCCCACATTCCCTCTAAATGCAGCTGAATTATAAAGTGTGCACTAGAAAAAAAAATATGCGAATTCTAGAAAAAATGTAGCAGCGAAAAAATCTAGCGCTTCGTGTGTGCCCTACTTTCTTTGTGTCACTATTTTTGTCAAGTGCGCTGCTATGAACCAAGTGGCGAATTATCAAGTAGTCCATCAATACATCGTGATGGTGCACAAAGCGAAACACTAAATGAGTTTATACTGACAAAGACCTCCTGACTAACTGCATGGTCTCGTTTCTTTCGTGTTATGGTTGTGGTTCGGTTATGGTTTCGATTATGGTTACCGGAACCCCAGGGCCGGTACGTCGGCGCGAAATGACGGATTTCAAATTGTTTCCTGTCATTTGAGTCGTTTTGGCGATCTTAAAATAAACGAAACTTGATAGCATGTTTTTGACTCGTTTAGTATTTACTGTAGTATGTGTTTACTAATAAATATTTTAACTAGGCTCGAGCGGGCGCTGTCAAAATCTGTGTCGTCAAGGGCCAGTTGGTGCGAAAACTTTATGGCAGTGTCGCCACCTGTGTTTAGTTCTCACGTATTTTTTTTACTTACCAAGCATCGTCTCGTGGTAAGAGTAGCGTTTTTGTTTTGTAGAAGGACCCTGTACCAAGGCAGCTGAAATTGATTTTTCTTTGACGCCAATTAAGCTCTCCAGTAAAGCATCCGTGAATTATATATTTCTTCTAGGACACCGTTAATACACGCTTACGACGTTTTTGAGCGCTTCTAGTCAACTAATACCTTCCCTGTAAAATATTGCAGATAAATCATGAAAAGCAATGTGAACTTTTCGCTAATTGTTTATCACAGCGGCCAGGTTTCGATGGGGGCTAAATTCGATAGCACCTGTGCACGTTGGAGAAGGCATAGTTATGTAAATTCATCGGGAGTACGCCGCTACGGCGGTGCTCATAGTTATATCGTAGTGTTTTGGTACGTAAAACCTCTGAATTATATTTTAGCTAGATACTTATTGTGTAAACGTAGTTGTGCGTGCAATCACAAATGAAGGTTAGTTTGCTAAATTCCTATTCATTGCGCTTTTCCCTCTATTATCAGCATTCGCAGAAAGAAGCGAAAATACGAATTATTAAAAACCGAGCACACCCGCAGCAACAGGGCCTTAGTGAAGTGATATAATTAACAAGTGAAAAGTTGGGGATAACTTAAAGGAAAGAAACGTCAGATGTGGGCTACCGAAGCCTGGCAACGACACATTTGGGCGAGCGGGAAGGGGGTGGCTTAGGCATCGCCGAGGATAGGAGGGCCGGTGCCTCGAGCCTCCCCTTAGTCAGCGCCTATTGCGACGGAACCTGTCGACTGAAAGCATCAATGAGAACTTATAAAGATAACAATGACAACTTGCACAGTAAAATGGCGACGTAATGTTGGTATGTTGGGTTGGTATGTCAAAGGGGACGTGTCGGAGAAGCAGATCTGTGTGGAGAAATTATACGCGTTCTGGGAACTTACCGTAAGCTTATTAGTTGCGCTCTTTAGGTAATGTATGCGGATTGTTAGTGGTTATGTTTCCGAACTAAAGGCATATAGAGTTTAAGCTTGCTGAACGTAAAGTGCACCTTGCATAAAACGAGGTAAGCAAATTTTATTGTTGTAGCTGCTTTAGTTGCGCCGTAAGGAACGCACAAATTTATGTGAATCGATGTTTTTGATGCCAGGTGAGTAAAACCATTCTGGCTTGCAAAATGCTGAATGTGTGCAGCTGAACCTTCACAGGAGCTAGGTGTACGTGATCAGCGGGCTAGACGTTAAATAAGCTGAGAATCGCTAGCTGTTTAAGTGTAGCAGGGTGCACCTGTGCTGAAATATGCTCCACGAAAATAGCCTGCACAACGTTATGTTATCTAGCCGCCTACTTATAGGAACATTGATATTACCGAGGTAAGCCGTTCTTTCACTGCAGCACTCAGTCACCAGTGCTCACAGAAGTTCATGTGGTCAAGTCAAGATAGCCGACACTCACTAGTCCTCTTAGTCTCGCCCATTCAGCGACCTCCACTCACGGCGATTCACGCTTGCTTAGTCGAAGTGCATGCGTCCACCTCATTCACCGCCTCAATGCTGTTTGTATTCTCTCCTTCTCATGTTGTTTGTCCTTTATACTCGCACCGACACTTATGAAGCGAATATACGAGTAGGTGTGCTAACGAGTGCGCCAATTCTATGACTATGCCACAGAAGCTGACTGCAAGTGAATAAGGAGAACGCACAATTTCAACGATCTTAGAAACACTAGCCGTACTCATAGTTGATTTCTCACAACAGTAGACTTTCACAATTAAAAGAATAACCTGGCACGTCACATTTGAAAGTTTTCGATATATTGAAAGTGCACGAATTCACATTTGTCGTCTATATAAACAATTTATTCAAATTAAAAAGATATTTCTCAGTCGGACTTTCTTGGACTCGCACTCGCCAAGATTCTCCTGAGTCACAGGTCAGTCCTAGTCCTAGTGAGTCGGCTCATCGGGCTACCAGCCTATGTAATGTCGTGCATTTTTCACATTGCCAATCGTTTTTTGGCAATGATAATTACGGGAAACAAAACAGCAGTCTCTCAGTAAGCTTGAAGTTACTCGCTTTTGGGGACTCGAGACTTAATACGACGCTTGTCAGATGTACACATACTCATACACGCCTTGCCGCATCCACCATAATATATATATACCGAAGATACATAAAGTGCATCTTTTATGGGCCTGTTATCTTGCAAGGCTGGGAACTATCGTAAGATTATTCATCCTATCCATCGTATGTATGCATCCTTGTTGAAAGAGCACCTGAGCAGGACACCATGCAGGTATTGGCACATTGTTTTGTGCGTTTAAAAAGGCTATCCAGCCCCATGCAGCCTCAATCATGTCGGCTAAGTGGACACCGATGAGTGACGGAGCGCAAAGTGGCGACTTGGTAGTGCAAGAACTTGGCACGCAGAAAATATCGCCTACTTGTGGACGCGAAGCTTCTTTCTTTTTTTCCCCTCTGTGCGCTACTTTATGGATGCTCGCTGCTGTTTTGCGCGATGGATGACAAAGAGTGAGGGTTTAAGGTATCGGCTTTCTTTATGGCTATGAGGCAACGGTAGTTAGGTTAGCTGTGCGTTGGTGGGCTAGCCTCAAGGCAGCGTAAGCACTTTGAGAAACACTCCGTATAGGGCGAGCTACTTCATTTGTAGACTGAGATAGACCCTAGTATTTGTGGAAATGGCTACTAAAATAGCTTTTCTCGCTACAATGAAAGCTTTCGTTAGACCGATTTCGAAAGCACTTCGAATCCGCCGACTTCCCCTTGCAGCTTACGCATAACAGCCTGAGAATTCTCAACAGAGGCCACCGCACGAATAATGAAATTGAAAACTACCTCTTCAGATGGCATTCGTAGCAGTATAGATGCACAAATATAATGTGTTTGTGAAGTGCCAGACGCATGAACAGACACAAACGAAAAAACTTCGAAATGAATTTGTTTTAAGCGTCTGCGCATATCAAAAACAGTGTGAATTTATTGGACAATCACAAATAATAATGTTCACATTGCTACTGGACACACATGTTCGCTTTCAATGCTAAGTCATTATGACGCGTGGATGATCATCACGCTTCAGTGTAATCATAGTTAACGCATTATTTAGGTCATATTACTTAAATATAATAGATGCCATTATTAGAGGGACCTAGTATCAATATTACGAACAGTGCCTTGTCAGCTAAACGCCACGGAAACTGGCATTCACAGAAAAAAATCACCTAGAAGGTTATATAGGCGCCTTTAACGCAATCGCGATAGACTTCTTGTGCTTCCTTGTACAGAGGCAGAGCAAGGTAATTATTATAAATGTACCAAGAAATTTCACGTATGCGTTGTGCGGCGCGGTATCTATAGATACTGCGCCGCACAACGCATACGTGAAATACGTGAAATCACTGCATCGTATACGATGCAGTGATTATGTAAATTATGTTTCAAAGGACCGTATAGAAAACAACCTAGCATTGTTGGGGCATTAAAAGCTACAGGCGCCTTGAACATGTTGAGAGAAGCACTACAAATCAAACGCGTTAGAGAAACGTGCTAACTACCGCAAGCATTCATGTGTTTCAGATATCCTGACAGCTAACACTGTGTGAAAAACAAAATGGGATTAGTCGGCAACGCCTCCTCAAGACTAGATTAATTAAAGGACCTTCTACCCACGCACTCGCTGCTTCGCCTTAGCGGGTTCTACCCAGCCGCCAAACTGCCTTTCAATTTCTTTGGCAACAGCCAAGCAGAGGCGGTCGTTTCCTCTGCGGGCCACCACTTGGACAGCCATGGGTAGGCCGTCGGACGTCCGAAGAACAGGGCAGGCGCTGACAGGAACTTCGAGAACGTTGAAGACGGACAAGAAGTTGAAGCCATCGGGAAAGAACAGGTCCTGGTGGTGGTACGCGGCGGGCGCCGAAGTCGCTGGCAAGATGAACACACCATCGTCTCCGAGCAGGGCTTCCAAGCGGTCTCGCAGCAAGTCCAGCGTTCCGCGGAAAGCGGCGAGCGCACTTTCCGAGCTGAACCGCGAAAGCGTGCCGGCCCAGCAAAGCAACATGGCGGCTGCCGTGTTGGGGCAAGTGCCCGTCAGCAAGCGAAGGAGCTCGGCAGTGAAGCTGATACCAGTGGAGCCCGGTCTGAAGACTTCGTGCAGAGGGCGCGACTTGGACTCGTTGTAGGCCAGCAGCCACTGCGGGATGCTGTAGCGGATCTCCGGTGCATCCAGGCGGCTTGGTTCAACCCCGTGTGTGTTGCGAATGAAGTTGATCACCTGCGAATCCAAAGTTGTATATTCGTTGTTATGGCGAAAAAACGTGGTGACTGGGGTGGCTCGTCAAACTGGAATAAATAACCCTAGGAGGCCAATACAACTAGGTTAAATCCTGGATGCATGACGTTGCAGCACAGGGGAGCATGCGCTTTAGTACACGGTTGTGAAGCATCGATAATGTATAAAAGTGACTGACATTCATCATTGTAATTTTGATCACAACGCTTTGTTTGTCGAATTGTTTTTTCAGCATGTTCATTCATACGTGTTTCCTGTGTTGACCTTTTTACAGTGTTCCTGTGGTTGTTCCGTGTTTTTGTGCATTGTGTTTTCTACCAACGAGTGTTGCCACATGTACGGCAGCATGAACAATCGAACAACTGTGAACAGGTCAGAAATAATCGTTTGCTTTATGTGTAGGTGAACTTCAGAACTGCTTTCACAGATTTTTTTTATTATCTGTACAAACTTTTTTCGTTGTTGAGCTCATCTATGAATTAAGAGGCGTAGCCGGCGCCGTCAAACAGGCACCAGCATCTCCTTGCATACGGTAAAGAAGAACCCTCTCCTCACAACGAGGGTAATGAATAAGATGCAGCTAGCTCGTAAATAATAACAGCAGAAAGACAACATTGGAAATAAGACTGCTTTTAACATATAACAAGCGCACTATATGATTGCATAAAAGAAGCTTTGCGTACAAAATGTGCCAAATTACTTGTATAGAACGTGTAATATACTTTAGTAGGGCTGGTAGCTGTGTGTGTTGCTTAATAATCAATTTACATGCAGCGCGAAAAGTCATAAACAAGTGAGAAACACAAAAACTAACATGGATGAATAGAATAACTTTAATGAAATATCCTGCGAGCTACGGGGAGCAATGTCCCATAGAGCGGGCTACTCCCACGTTGGGACCGGAAGTTGTAACTCCCTGGCCGCATCGTGGGCTCGCTGGACAGCCCAGAGCTGCTCCGCCTGGTCCATGCTGCGTAATGCTTCTTGTAGCCTGGCGGAGTCTTGATCCTTGTTTGCGTGGGTCCGACCACACGGCCAGAGCATGTGATGTACGTCTACTGTGCTATGGCAATTTTCGCAATATGATGTTTTGTATAGGTCAGGCATGTAGTGATGTAGTCTGTTCTGCGTGGGGTACGTGTTTGTTTGAAGCATTCTGAACGTGAGGCCTTGAGGCCGGTTGAGCTTATTGTGAGGTGTGCTGTATATTCTGCGGTCTAGATAGAAGTGCTTTGTGATCTCGGTGTATGTGGAGGGAGGGTCCCGATTCTCGCTGGGATGGTCACGACCAGAATAGGTGGCGTCGCGGAGGGTCAGGTCTCGCGCGCTCCTGTGAGCCATCTCATTGAGATTGCGATGGGCGTCCTCGATCTCTCCGAGGTGTCCCGGGAACCAGCAGATGGTGTGATGCTGCAGCGGTGCGGATCCATTGATAATTTGTAATGCTTGGCTTGCAACTGCTCCTTTCTGAAAGGCTTTGACGGCCGAGCGTGAATCGCTGTAGACGTGGGTGGTGGTCGGGTCTGTGAGCGCGAGTGCGATGGCGACCTGTTCTACTATCTCGGACTTGTAGGTCTTGACTGTGAGTGCGTTTGTGACTTGACCTTGCTTATTGATCGTGGTGGCAACGAAGGCCTTCCCGGTCGGGTACTGTGCCGTGTCTACAAAGCAGGCTAGGATCTTATCACGTACTTCGCGCAGGATGAACGATCCGCGTGCCAGCCTTCTGGGTTGATGGTGCGCAGGGTTCATGTTCCGCGGGAGTGGGTGAACCCTGTAGGAGTTGCGTGTGTCCGTCGGAACGCTTTGATATAGATTCTCCATTACTGTGGTATCATGACCTAGTTTGGCTAGGATTTATCTACCCGGTTTGGTTCCATAGAGTCTTCTCCATTGAGCCCGTTCTTGAGCTTCGGCTATTTCTTCAAAGAGCGTAGGTTAGGGCGCGTTGGTATTCCATAACTGAGGTTTTTAGCGCACGAAAAGGGACGAAAGACAGTGGCGAAACGAGGACACAGCGCTAACTTCCAACAATGGTTTTATTCCACAAAGCGGTAGACATATATATATATAGGTAACACCCACAACCGTACGCATGCGCATATGTACTGATTTTTAGTCAAATGAGACAGCACCGAGACATGTGTAATGGAAAGTTAAGATGATATCAAAGATGAAGACCGACCATGCATAGCCAAAAAACTTTTTTTTGTAATTGCAAGTCTAAAAGATTAAAATGTAATCTCCATTAGGCCACCCTCTGTGTCACGTTTAAAAAATCGAATTCTTTACTTGAAAGATCTATTGAAGGCGTTTGTCACAAGTGTTTGTCCAGTTTTATGGCGCAAGTGGATCGCCTGAAACAGGCCGGTTTCCCGCAGCACATCATCACAGCTGTGGCCGAAGGTCTCCTAAAGACCACAAAACGCGGACGACAGGATGAGGAGTCCACTTCACGGGAAAATACGAGAGTGAAGCAGAAACGCGCAATCATACTGTACATCCACGATATCTCGCACAGACTGAAGAAGATTGGCAATAACGCAAATGTAAGCGTCATCTTTTCAGCGCCAATCAAGCTGTCCAACTTGTGCAAGGCCAGCTACTGTGGTTCTGAGAAGCCCAGTTGCCGGACAAATCACAAGGAACGCTACGTTCATTGTGTGAACAATATCGTGTATGAACTGCCCCTGTCGTGCGGCAAAAAATACATCGGCCAAACGGGAAGGTGCCTAAATGACAGGTTGCGTGAACACGCAAATAATGTGCGAACTGGAGGAGTGGGGAATCTGGCTTTTCACTGCAGAAAGCATGGGTGCAGTTCCATTTATAAACAGTGCACGGTGATAGGAAGAAGCCCAGCGCAAACAACACGTGAGATTATTGAAACAGCAAAGATTGCTAGTTTAGGGAGTGCGTGTGTTAGCGCGCCTTCAATAGATCTTTCAAGTAAAGAATTCGATTTTTTAAACGTGACACAGAGGGTGGCCTAATGGAGATTACATTTTAATCTTTTAGACTTGCAATTACAAAAAAAATTTTTTTGGCTATGCATGGTCGGTCTTCATCTTTGATATCATCTTAACTTTCCATTACACATGTCTCGGTGCTGTCTCATTTGACTAAAAATCAGTACATATGCGCATGCGTACGGTTGTGGGTGTTACCTATATATATATGTGTCTACCGCTTGGTGGAATAAAATCATTGTTGGAAGTTAGCGCTGTGTCCTCGTTTCGCCACTGTCTTTCGTCCCTTTTCGTGCGCTAAAAACCTCAGTTATGATTTCTTCAAGTGTATTGTGTACCCCCAGTTGCAGCAGGAGCTCTGTCTCGGTGTTTTCTTGCTGCGGAATAAACTCAATTCAATTCAATTCTTGGGGATTCCCAGCGCTAGTTTGACTAGCTTTCTCAGTTGTACATTGAGTTTGTCCTTCTCCGCTGCATTCCATCTGTGCATGGCCGCCTCGTAGGTGAAGTGGCATAGCGCAAAGGCGTGTGTTAGCTTGAAGAGATTTTATTCCTTAAGGCCGTGTTGTCTATTTGCTACGCGTCTTATGAGATTCAAGGCATTATTCGACTTTGTCACGACCTTCTCCACTGTCGCGGCGCTTGAGCCGTTGCTGTCAATGAGCATCCCAAGGACTCTGATTTTGCTGACGTGTGGAATGGTTCCTCCGTCTTTTGTTCTGAGAGTAATGGAGTGTGTGTCTCTGATTTCGTTCTTTGGCTTGGGACCGCTTCTCGATGGTTTGTAGACTAGGAGCTCCGACTTCGCAGGCGAACATTGCAGGCCGGCGGGAGCGAGGTATTCCTCGATCGCGTCGATCGCTTGCTGCAGAGCGTTTTCAATTGATCCCAGGCTACCTCCGGGGACCCAGAGCGTTACGTCATCTGCGTATATCGTGTATTTGACGTTCTCGATTTGATCCAGTTTCTTGCCTAGGCCGGCAAGCGCAAGGTTAAAAGCGTCGGAGAGATGACAGAACCTTGCGGGGTGCCCTTGCCGCCGAGTTTGTATTTCTGGGACTTGATTTCGCCTAGACGGAGGGTGGCCGTTCTGTCGCTCAGGAACGATTTTGTATAAGCGTAGAGTATCGTGCCGAGGTCGCGGCTGGAGATCGTGTCGAGTATGTAGTCATGTGATAAATTATCGAATGCCTTTTCGAGGTCTAGCGCTAGGATTACTCTCGCGTCTCGTGTCTGCGTCAATGATCTCATGCTTGAGGAGCTTCATGGCGTCTTGGGTGGATAGCCCGGGTCTAAAGCCGATCATTGCCCTGGGGTAGATATCTTTTTCTTCGATATGTTTCGAGAGCCTGTTTAGGACCGCGTGCTCGGCTACCTTGCCGACGCAAGACGTCAGCGAGATAGGTCTGAGGTTATTGATGTTGGGCGCCTTGCCAGGCTTTGGGATGAGCATGATGAGGGCCGTTTTCCAGTCTTCGGGTAGTGCTCCGTTCCTCCAGATTTTGTTGATTTCCTCTGTGAGGGTTTCGATTGAGGTTTCGTCGAGGTTTCTAAGCGTAACTAAGTTCCGTTAGTTACGCCGTCCGGCCCCGGTGCTGACTTGCTGTTTAGGTTCTGAAGCGCCGTGCGTATCTCTTCGGTTGAGAAGTCCCGATCTAGTTCTGGGTTGGCTTTGCCACGATATGCTTCGGCGGTCGTGTGTCTAGCATTTTTGGCCAGCGGGAGGTACTTGTTAGCGAGACGGTCAATGAGCTCATTTTCCGTGGTATTTTTGAGTTCCTCGTGCATGATCCTGTTCGGCGTACGACCCTGGTCCGCTTTGGTTCTGGTTCTGCCCAAAAGATGCTTGAGCAGGTGCTACGTCGTCCAGCTGTTGATGCGGCCGTCCGCGGCGTCGCACACCTAGTTCCATTGCTGGTTAGATAGTTGCTTGCAATATTCTGCAATCAGCTGGTTTAGGGAAGAAATTCTTTTCCTCAGCCGTCGATTGTGTCTTTGTTCTTTCCATCTCCTGGTGAGCGTTTGTTTGGCTTCGAGCATGTGAGCCAGTCGGCTGTCCATGCTTTGAACGGGGAGATCTGTATTTCTTTCGTGGCCGCCTTAATGTCGGCCTTTAGTTACGACGTCCATTGTTCCATTGATTCTTTGCCTGTTCGGCGTTCGTGTCTGAACTCGCGGAACTTGTCCCAGTCGACGTACGTCATTTTTCTGGGTTCTCTGAATGGGGTGTCAATCGTTGTCTCAACAATGCGATGATCGCTGCCCAGATCCTCGAAGAGGTTGTTCCACTGATAGTTTGGAACGTTGCGGACGAAAGTGAGATCTGGCGTTGTGTCGCGGTTGACCGAGTTACCCGTTCTTGTGGGGTATTCGGCGTTCGTGATGAGCGTTAGGTCAAGTTCATCGGCGTCGTTTAATAAGTCCTTGCCCTTGGCTCTGCTGGCGACGTATCCCCAAGCGTGTTACGGGCGTTGAAGTCCCCGGCCACTAAAACTAAAATAAGCACTACATAATAGCTGGCGAGTTTTCTTGCTAGGATTCTATAACGTAAAGCTATTCCAAAATGTTTCTACTCCAATTCTGCAATCGGCCCTCCATGATTGTCAAAAATTTTCTGGGCACACCCACTTCGCGTGTCGATCACGCGACGTCAGGCAAAGCACGAAAACGCCCCATGCGATATGACCTGTGCACACCGATTATGCCGGATTTGACCGAACAAAAGAAAAATAATGATTTCACATTTGATGCTTTATTTTAATTAGACTTGTTCAAAAGGTTTCGGGTTTCGCCGACTTCACCTGTCTGTCACGCGACGCCACAAAGCCACGAAAACTCACGCGTTAAAGATGCATCAATATGCCGAAAAAACTGATTTTTTTTTTCGGAAATGCCGGAGGCTGACCCGTTCCAAATGTAATAGAAAATGCCTGCCCACCGACCGCTCTAGCACTGGCTAATCGGAGCTGTCGGGGAGCATGGATTCGTTTGCGTATCATAAGATTAATTAATTCGCAGTTTAACGTAATCGAGCCCTTTTGGCGCGTATATTGCATTGCTCTACCAGCTACATTTCACTGAGGATCCGTTTTAGCGGCATTTTAAACCGTCCGTTGGAAGCCGCCGCAATTTTCAACTAGCCACCGCAAGTTAAGCTAGGAGAAGCGGACTAAACGCAGACGCCGGCACCACCCTCTTCTTCCGGTTATGTAATTTCAATACGCTGACTAGGCCTCACCGAAACCCTCACCATTTCAGCGTGCTGCTCGCCTCTTCTCAGGCACTTAAATAATAGAAACGCTCAATCTAGGCAATGTTATTCGTTGTGAAAGCAATCAAACGTGACCCATAGACCCCTTTTCACGGTGATCCCGTGGTCGCTGCCATGTTTGGTCATGCGGTGACGCGTCCATTACTTGCCTCAGCTGCCTCAGTTGCTCCCGCGATTAATATGCATGCGCATTACGCAGATTCGGCTCCACAAACATCTGTTCTGACAGATCTCGTAGACGATGACCATCTGGAAGACACGAACCTTTGGCCACAGTTTCAGCCGACATGTAAGCGCTTTCAGAGCTCATTACGCATTGTCGAAACGGCGCGAGCAATGTATACGGTGCTTGCACTGAAACCACGGATAGAAATCTCGTTCTTCTACAGCAAACTGCTCTGAGAGAAAGGCCAAGAAAAGTGTTTGATTGGGTTCTTCAAACAATGACACCGAGTACTTCCCAATGCTTGCGTCGGTGGTTACGTAAATTTGATTTCGGAAATTTAAATGAAACAAATTGGAATAATTTTTCTCATAGGGCCCCAGTTCTTAGCGCCTGCTTCCTGTTTATGTACACTTTCCAGGTCAAGCACACTCAATACATGATGCCTCGTACATAACGCAGCGAAAACATTTATAATGTTTTCACTCATTAGATTCTTCAATCATAACAATCAAAGAATCTCATAAGTTTATTTGGAATACGATAAGATTATTTCAAGCCCAGATGTATGGATAAGATATGCGTTCTATATGGTGAAGTATCGACGGTGGTTCATTTCGTGTACATTTCTGTATTCCTTGTGCTTAGTACAACTATTGGGAAATGCTAGCGAGAAACGAGTAAGAGGCTTCTACAAATTGCTAAAAGGTCTAGCTTCACCGAGGAGACGTAACTACACGCCTAGAAATATATGAATGTTCACACATTCAGCGAGCATTATTTACATAAATAGGTACAGACAACGTTAATGGATGCCACCGATAGACACGCCTTCTACTTCTGCACAATTTCTTGTGGGTTGTAACGGTTACACTAGCACAAAGAAAACAAAGGAGTCTAGCTTATTTGGTCAGATGCCTTTGGAAATGGGTACGAATATGTGCGCAGAAAGCGGAAGTGTACTGTGGGTAATCACATTTGGCAATCCAGCTGTGGAAAGCAAGGGCACAGCTATAGAAGCCAGAGAGGCGAGAGACTAGACTCTTATTCCCTGCTTTTGATAGGTACGCGTAGAGCCTAGCACACACAGTGCTCCACGCTAGCCTTGTAGTTACCATGGGTCCACTCACTGTTTGGAAAGACGGTGGGCAGTGCCAATGACACAGCCGCTACAGGGGGTGATTATGCCGATGGCTGACAGACAGGGCTTATATATATACATATTTGTGTCTCGATAACAAGTGATAAAAGATACGCAGAAAACTATATCAGCTTGATCAACTAGCAAAACTCGCTAATTTAGCGTAGTAATGAGCTTCCATACAGTGCAGAAACATGAAGGCCACTCAGGTTGATTTGATGCTCTTGTCTTGCGAGTTCACTTTGCAGTAAAGAGCATAGCCACCGTTGTAGCAAAATATGTGTGACTACTCACGTCTCTGACAGCCTTGCGAGCTTCGCATTTCACTTTACTCAGCAGGACACTACCCTCATCTTCCATGTAGAAAACTTTGAGATTGCGCAGTAGAACCTGAAAAAGAATTGCATTTATTAAAACAACGTAATAGTGTGGAACATGCAGTAAAATTATTCAAAGATCAACCTATTTCAATCAGGTAAGAACATTGCTACTGTCGGATTCAATTACTCAAAAGCATGTAAGTCTTTATCGCAATAAATTTTCGGTAGTAACAAATACGCATATAAGCAAGCCTGTTTGGAAAATTTCAGCATGCCTCTAGCAGCCGTGATGACTGTTCTGGCAGATTGGAGCTTGGTATTGGAGCTTGCGCTAATAAGAATGTGGGATTTTTAGTCGTGTTCGCTCTACTTACGAACCCAACTGGACTTTTTATTGGAGCGGAACACCTAGTTATTGCTGAAAATCCAGCGCGCCGTAAAGACCAAAATGAAGACGCGGAGATCTGCATTTTTTCCCCTTGTTTTTGTGCTCTTGCGCTCACGCTTTACTATGTCCCAATCCCAAACTTTTGACGTAAGGGGCATGTCGGTAGAGTTGAAGCGAAGGTAGTACCACTGCCGTTTTAAGAAAATCACTTCAATCTCGAAGGCTACTAGAACTAAGACCTTTTAGCACTCAAAACAAATTTAAATGGTTACCTGGCTGTCCAGGCGCAGCTCTGGAGCTTTCGGTCCAGCCATCACGCTCAGCATTAGTGGCATGTCTTCAGAGTAGCGACACATCGGCCCAGCGGTGTTGTATTTGCCCATCGTGCCAACGTCGGGAAGTAGTCCGTCAAGAGGAACAACACCTGTTAAATTAAAGAAAGGGCATTAACTAGTGTCATCAAAGTGAAGCACAAGGCAAAGCGTATGCAAGTGCGAAGATGCTAAAAGCAGGGAAAATAGTTTCTGGGGATGTCTTACGACATTTTGAATTTTTGAAAGTAGCAGCGTTTTCAGTTTAGTGTATGGTGCGACGAACGTGTGCATGCTAAATACGCAACCTGGTCGGACGACGAACTAAACTTCTGAAGTCTGGCTCGTGACCATGCATTCTACTGCAATCTGTGAGAGTTTGTCTTTAGTGATTCCAAGGCATACAAAGCCTAATATGTGCCACGGACTCAATGAACAAGTGGCCTCAGAAATTCGACCCATATAATCGCAGCCATGACAAGGGACACAACATGATCTTTCAATGGCTTCCAGAACATTGCAATATCAGCGGGAATGACCACGACGATGAAGCCGCCCGATCTGCACATGAAAGTGGTCAATGTGTCTTGATTCCGCTTTCACTACCAGACGCTGCGGCTGGGCTGTGATTGATGTCCTGTGAATGTACTTTGCCCCTGTGGGACTCGAACGTTTTCACCAAGTGTTTTTCGTTCGTTGACTGCATACATACGGACCCATCTACCGCCTGGATTATCACGACGTGAAGAGAACATGCTGTACCATCTGTGGCTAGGTTTTGCATTTACGAACTCATATGCTTTTATTATTGGAATGGACGGCAGTTGGACAATCGTCTACTATCAGAACGCAAAGCTTTAGGTCGGTGCATCCAAAGAACATCCACGCGTAAGGCCTTACTCGCGTTGTTAAGGTTCCTACGGTCTACAGGGCTTCGCGATAGACTTTAAGAACGCCGCCCCCTACCGCTCTATAGTGTACACGGTTTGTTCGGGCTCGTCCGTCTTTTTCTCTATCTCCCCCTTCTGCTCTCTTTCCCTTTTTGTCCCCATTAACCCTTCCCCGTGCAGGGTAGCCTACTGCAACTACCTCAGGTTAACCTTCCTGCCTTTCAAGGCATCATTTCTCTCTCTGTCTCTCTACCTGAGTGGTCTAAGTGCCATATTAGGCCTAGCTCTGGTTATGCGTCGTCATTGTCAACACCACGTTGTCGATTTTTTTTCGCGCATCGCTCCACCACCTGCACTTTCACTCCACTTCCGGGTGAACTTGACGGCCTGCAGAAACTCCTCATTGGCATACTAGAAGGCATATCTTTGAGCGATGAAGTGGCCCACTTGCGCGAGGAAATTGTGCGTCTGAGCCGTGAGAAAGCTGAAAGCTATATTCGCCATGTGCAGGTTGTCGCCTCCTTTTCGAAGACGTTCACTCGCTTTGCAACGCTAGCACGGCGTCCCATAAAGTCAACCTGGCTCCCCTATTGCTGGGAAGGTGGCACGGTCTGCAAGGAAACCTTCACGAAAAGATTGGAACAGGTTTGGACCAACTTTCTTACTTATGCCTGCTCCCACTTAAGGGTTTACCCCTCGAATTTCATTAAGGCGATTAGAGAGAGAAGTCCTGTGTCAATTGGTGGTTATAGTGAGTCGGGATTAGCTGTTGACTAAAGACCTGAGGGACGTAAGGCTTTTTAGGTGTCGAAGCTCTCGTCTGTCAGTGTTAACCTTGTGTCCTGCCGGTGCCTCAAAACAAAGCGCGATTCCTTTTTTCCATATGGTTGGTGAAGACATGCTTTTCAACGCCTGGATGACCCATTCGCGTGGCCGAAGTTCAACTTTTTCAAGGCGCTTCGTGGCGAGCTGCATGATGATATGCTTCATGTCACTGAGGTGACCAAAGTATGGCAGTGTGTATTCTGAACATTTATTATGAAAGCGCTGTAGATCTTCATACCAAGGCAACTGAACTATTTGCTAACATTGTTTCCTCTTGTTTCCCATTTTTTTGTCTTAGGTGAAACTTGGTTGCGCAGTAACATTGCGTTTTATGACCTGTTGCCGGCGAAATACGTTGTTTTTCACACTGAAAGTCTTATCTGGATCGAAACAAAAAGGTAGTGCCGTCTCAATTGCGCTTGACAGCAACCTTAAACATGTTAGACGCCTCGACATAGAAGCTGTACAGGAACAGTTTGTCTCAAAATAAGTTTGGTGTGTTGTCAAAAATTTAATAATTGGACCTTATTGTGTGCCACTGAACTTCACTTCCGTCGTAATATATCTACTGACAATGATGTGACCACGCATTTCAAGCAACAATTACTTATTCTTGGCAACTTTAACAGAAGTGGCACTCAGTGGAGCAATTAACATAGTTCCCCTGCAAGAATATTATAGCGATTAAATACGGCTGGTTGTTAAATTTGCTAGCTTTTGACTCCTTTCAGCAACGAAGGTTACCTCATAACTGTCGCAGTAACATTTTAGACTTGTGCCTGTGAAATGTTCACAACGTAGTAGTGTCGCACTCAGACATCTCCCTAATCGTCCTTACAAGTGTCATCCCCACTTATGTCTGCCTCCTTGTCGGCCTTACGCCAGAACGGCTCATTTGTGAAAGTGATTTCCCCACTTTGCTTTAAATATGGTGACTGTTGGCCTATTCTAAGTTTTCCTCTACACTCGCTCGGTTCTCGTGACTATTACATGCGACTTCGAAGAACTGGTCCATTGGCTCACCGAGATTCTAAATGCTTTGCATGACTACATACCCAGTACAACTATAATTCCAAGATATGTGAAGTTTCACATTGGTTTTCGGTGGAACTTAGAAATGCTCCCAAGCGTAAAGAACGTGCCCACAGGAAATGCAAACGTCCATAGCCTAAAAAATGGGTAGGAGAATTGCGTCCGGCAGTTCCTCTGTATTCGTCTACATAAGCAGGATCGCATGTCTCACATTGAGTCATAAGAGAACAGTGCCTCTAAGAGGCTGGCAGATACTTTTGGAGACCATTTCGCATGCGCCTAGCAAGCGAGGAGATCGTGTCCGCCTGCTCTAGTCCTGTGGTAGCGAAGTGCAATCAATCTCTGATTATTTCGGTTTCGGTGATCACTTCCACATATAAGCTCTCACCAGCCGCGTTCTTTTGCTGGAACGTCCAGCTCGGTACATTTGTACGAAAACCTCCCGTGCGAATGCCACAGGTAACTGAGGCCATCTTTGTCCTACGGCCCACATGGCCACCCAGGAGTCATTATTAATAGCTATGGGAGCTGATCTTTGTGACCTGGTACCTGCCCTTTTTAATGTCGATGTTCTATAATGGTCTGAATAATTTTACTTTTGAGAACGCCCGGAAAATGGCTCGCGTTTTACTTGTCCTTAAATCTGGCGCCAAAAGAGATGGTGCGAACTATCAGCAGATTCCTCTTTTCCCTGCGATTTGCAAGCTTTTTGAATTAGCTATTCGGCGTGTATTGTTGTTCAGTGTAAAAATATGCTCTCGTTCCCAATTAGCACGCATTTCTTTTTGGCCGCGCAATGACCAACAACCTTGTCTGCCTTATGATGTAGGTCTCCACACTCGTCACGCATGGGGGGAAAGTTCATGCTGTGTACTCCGACTTGACGTCGTAAATGATTTCATACCGCTGCAAAAGCTTGCGAAATACGGGGCTGAAGTTCCTATTGTAGCTCTACTACGCAGCTATCACCTCGATAGATCCGGCTTCCTGAGCGTCAGTGATCCATTATCTACTGTATTATAGTAGCCAGTGGTGTGTCCCAAGGTTCCATGTTAGGCCTGCTTCTCTCCCTAATTTTCATGAATGATATCTTCCCAGCAATTCAGACGTCTTCATTTCATCTGTACGCTATTGACACCTAAATATTTAAAAGTATGCACAGTATTAAGGAGTACCGCTATCGGGAGTCCGACCTCCCTTCATTGTCTGAATAGTTCTAAATAAGTAGGCCGACTCTAAGTTCATTTAAAACCAAAAATTTGTCATATCGCGTAAACCCCATAATGTCGTCTTATTCTGTGAAGTTTACACTATTCACCAGGGTATTCGAATTAAGCGATCTCGGTGTTCTTTTTTGATAGTACGCTCCGCTTCGCGTCCCACTCTAAGTGCATAGCACAACGGCTCTTGCGCATGCTCTGTTCCATCTGCGGACTTGGAAAAGAACTTCGTACACCACATCCATTTCTCAACTTGTTCTCATTCATATGAACTCCATTACTAGAATATGCATCAGTGTAGCGGAATACGACAAGCGATTCAAAGAGTATAATAATTGAGCGCGCATAGAAAAAGTTCATGTGCATATAGTTAACATCGTTTTCTTACCTCGCACACTAACGACTGTTAGAGATTGAATATTTATCCTACATTTCTGTCCCTTAGGTGTACACATTATCACTGAAGCCATATTTTTATACAAGTTCATTCATGAAATTATTACATGTTGTATTACAAGTTATTACAGGTTACCAGCTTTTGTTTCACTTCGGGTTCTGCAAAGGAATGCCAGGGAGCACAGACCCTTCTTCGATCCTGCCTCTTTTAGCAGGCATTCGCCTCTCCAAAAGCCGATACGACTAGTTTTCTCCATGTTGGTGCCTTTCAAAACATGACGCCATTTTTTTCTTCCAAGCTTCACTTTCCCACGACCCTTCTTTCTTTTTGTACTACTCCCGTCTTTTGACAGCGTCTCTGTCCTTTCATATATGCACTCAGTCTCTCAAATGTGCGTTACGGCTGTATTTTTGCCCATTATGTAGCTGTTGATCTGAATGTTTTATCCCAGAACTTTTTGTTGTAATTTATTGCTACTTCTTTTTCGTGTGTGTCTCTCTGCGCCTGTACTCAGACCTAAGTGTTGTTGCTGGGCATGTTAAATAAAATATTCATTATTATTATTATTATTATTATTATTATTATTATTATTATTATTATTCACTTAAAATGTAGGTATGATTGTATGATAGTAGAAAAAGAAAAGCGTGTATCAGATATATATGATCCGACTTTGTCGCGATGTACGCAACTTCCTTTCTGTACGACATAGCATTGGTAGTTGTGATTAAAACTACTGCATGGAGACACTTTAGCACTCTACTATCCTCTGTGTGTTAGTAGGCTAGGGTTAGTTGAAATTTATGACGTTATGGAACCTTTCATTCGCAGCTGTTTGGTTGCGAAGGCTATGATTTTCCCTTTGTTTTATCGCTGGTGATTTTACACTTTCCTATTTGAATATAATTCACGCAGATAATGTTGGTACATAATGCACATGATCGCTTGTTTCTTATGTTATCAAGTTATGATCACTGTAACCAAGTTCGAACAACTTGTGTAAAGCAGTCAAATTCTCTTTGTTTCCATCGTTCAAAGGACAGCGTTCAAGCACTTACCTGTGCGACATGACTGAAGCCGACCATTTAGGATGAACTTGAATGTTGAAATCTCGTTACGCTGTTTATTTAAATTCTGTATTTTTGTTTAAATCCATATGTGCGCTAGATGTCAGGAGGCGGTCGCAGTGTTAGAGAATTCTTGCTTTTCAGATTCGATGAGTCATTTTGAATGTCCTACCATGGGAGTTATCAACTGTTGGGCCAAAATATTTTTCTACAACTGACGGCAGAAGCGAAGTGACACAGCGCCACGTATGATATTTGAGAAATTTAATTTTCTCTGTACATTTGTACTATTGCTAAAAGGGCGCATGGCAGCTTGTAATTCTGTGAGCTACGGCGTGAAATAAGATGTGTTGTCAATGTGACATCGGTGTTGGCCATGACGTTGTCGACGCTTTTGAAGTTCTTTTCCACTTACTACTCTAATCTCTGCACATCCTATATTCTGGGTATGTGGTAGTTTGAGGCTTACCATTATCTTCAAGAGCTCAAACACAAAGAATTGCGCGAATACTCACCGCAATCTTGCCAAGAACAATTTCTATACAATGCATATAAAGCTAACCCTCTTGCACTACAGTATTCGTTCTGGCCTCCGAATATATACACAGAAAGCACTGTTCTCAGAGTCTGTGTGCAACATAATGTCTGGCACCAAATGCCCAGAACTCTATCTGTTCCTAAATGCATATCTTTAGTGACATGGGTTCTAATCTCAACAAAGGTGGTTGTGAAGGACATGTCTCTTTCTTCACGCTTTGGCAATGGGGAAGCTGGAGATGATGAGGGGGTCTCACATCGAAATAAATTGGCACTGTGTGTCATATGACAACAATGGTCGTTTTCAGCATAACAGAATGTGCGGACGAAGAAGACGTACCTAATATCAGCCGCTCAACTACTGTCACCGCGAAATTATATTCGCGATTGTCTGTTCGCACGGCTTATTGATTAGTCAAAATACCACTACATTACTTATAACAGGTGTTTTAAAGAAATATACCTTTATTGACTGGGTCTCTTATCAGCTAGAATGTACGATGTACTCCATAATCTGGCCTTAACAATACTTTATGTGCTGGTCATATGTTACTTACTAAAACTCAGCAAGTACCTTTTAAGGCGAAAGGAACTAGTTTGTTGCAATGGCTCATATCTAAAAACGCGGCGTCTATTTGAGTGGTACAAAAATATCACCACCAGCAATGGCTCGTATCGCCTTAAGGCATATATACCACAAGCGCTCAGCAAAGTGAAGCAAAGAACGCATACATTGACAGAAATCACCCATACAACACACAGAACTGCATACGTTTCGATGAAGAACAAGGTCAAAACAAGCATCGGAAGAATGAATAAACATCCCATACCACCCTCGGAAGTACGCTACGGCCGAGGATGCTCGCCAAACGAGAAACGAAGTGCAATGTCCAAAGGGGCGTTAACAAGGCGTTCGGCCACTGGTATACTTGGTGCGAGTCGGAATCCAGTATACGAGCGCGCAAAGCTGCAGCTCAGCGTCGAAAACAAGCCGAAGAAGCCGAACTGTGAAAGCAGCAACGCGACGATGCGAGACCAGCGTAATTTAACTAAATTAAGGGGTTTTACGTGCCACAACCACGTTCTGATTATGAGGCACGCCGTAGTAGAGGACTCCGGAAATTTCGACCACCTGGGGTTGTTTAAGGTGCACCTAAATCTAAGCACACGGGTGTTTTCACATTTCGCCCCCTTCGAAATGCGGCCGCCGTAGCCGGGATTTGATCCCGCGACCTCGTGCTCAGCAGCCCAACACCATAGCCACTGAGCAACCACGGCGGGTGAGACCACCGTAGATAGGCGGCCGAAGCTTAGACAACGTCTTGCCACACCTTTACTTGACACTGCAGCACGTTATGCCTTGCAAGAAGTCTGATCCCTCCGATCGCGTAAATTAGTGCATTACCAACTGTGAAGCAGGCTTTCGCCTTCACAAGTTACAGGAGTGTAACGTGCTGCCGAACTTTTTAATTAGATCATAAGGTTTTTGTTTCACTCTCACAAAACACAAGGCAACGCACTAGAAAGAAAAATAAATCTGTCTTGTCACTCACCCGTATTTAGCATAAGTTACGGATGAATGCAAGAAACAGCTCGAATTTTTCATATTTCCCACAACAGGATATTAAAAGGCTATTATTTTTCGTATTTGGGCCTCTTTACAGTCAAATCTCCATATATGGAATCACGCGGGACCACCGAAAACCGTTCGTTATTTTGAAACATCGTTGTAAAGAAAAATTTGCGGTTATAAGCCAGTGGACAAACCTAGGAATGAAAACGAAGTACCTTGGCAGTAGACGCATGTCCAGACTAGCATACTCTCAAATAAAAATGTTTCACTTACTTCAAAACTGCTTTATTTGAAGAAAGCAGTAATTTTCTTCTGGCGCGTACGTGCAGCACGCACGATCGATTAGGAATGCGTCTACATCTTCCACTTTGCGCAACAGATCATCGGGTACGTAATTGCACCGAGCCACGAAAGTGCGGACTTTCTTCATGTGCACTAGAACATCAATGTTCGACACGATCTTATCTTTTGTTCTTGGATTCTAGCGCGAAGTGAACACGGACACAGAAAGAAGCAGACAGGACGAGCGCTAACACTCAACTAAATGTTTATTAGAACGAAGAACACACACACACACACACACACACATTATATATATATATATATATATATATATATATATATATATATATATATATATATATATAAACAACGGCGTCTGGTCTGCTTCTCTCCTTTACAATGGTGTAGTCGAAAACGAACCTGCTTTAAAGCATTCCAACATGAAGTGTGTCCTTAGGATTCTTCGGTGTGCCGGGTTCCTCCTGGCCAGGAACGCCGTGCACGCCTCATCGATTATGAAGCGCGCCATCCTACCACCATCGCAAGTAGCCACCTGACCGTCTCGGGACGGCGTCCAAGCCTTCACGGCAGCTGTAGGGCAAGACTGCACCGGTAACTTCGTCCAAGCCTTCGCCAAGGTAAAACTAGAGCTCCAGATTATGGCGAGCGCCTTCGCATCCGTCAGCTGTTGCACCGTACTTTGGCGTCATACGGAAACAATGCTTCGTCCCCTCTGTCTTGGCCCAGTCCTGCCTGGAGACATCATACACGCTTAGCTTGGCGAGGACATCCTCTAAGACGCTGCTTCGACCTGCAGGCCTCCAAAGCATGCCGTCAATGCTTCCTTGATGGTAGAACAGGCTGCCATGACTAGTACGACCACACTGTTCTTGGACACCGCCTCTGATTCCTCAGGCAGCTCGAAAGGCAACCTGGAAGAGATGAAGCACTGCGACTTCCAGCCGCCGGCTTTGATGGAAATACTGGCTTCTCGCTGCTTTGAAGAAAAAAGCATCCTTTGGGTTCAAGCTACCATGCATTGGGCGATCGTCATGTTTGGCCAGAAGAAAAGCGATGGCTGTTTGCAGCAAAACGACTTTACGGTACCCCCAAGGCATGAGAACTATGAAGGCATCAAACAGTGGTTCTGGCCTGAATGGAGTGCCACTCTAATAGCTGCTTTCAGCCAGATTTCTTGTGCTTACACAGCACATTTCTGCGAACGGCGCTCCGGAAAGCTACCGCTTCGATACTGCGGCTGGTGTGCCCAGCAACGTCACGACAGCGAAGTCCACAGTCTTCCCCACCATAGACGCCAGCTCACCGGTTGTTGCCGTCGGCTTCACCACGCACGGTGGGAAGCGCATGGCCACCACCCCTCCCGAGTCGACCGACCACGTGGTGGTGCATTACAAACCGACACCATCAGCTCTGCCACAAACTTTAAAAACGCAGCTGTCACCGCTCATACTTTCACTCGGGAGATTAGGGCTGACTACGCCAGCTGAGCTGATGCGTGGAAACCCCGTCGACGCTCGGAAGCCGCACCATCTCGCTGCTGTAGCTGCACCCGGGAAGGTTTTGGCAGACTGCCTCGCCACCTGCACCACTGTGGCATGACAATTTACCATCAATTCCAGAGACAACGACTACTTTTCGTCATCAGCAGTCATTGACGCGGCCTCCGTACTCTTCAATTATTAAGCATAGTCAGGCACCGGCTCCCTTCATACTAGACGTTCTGCCACTCTAGACTCACGAAGGGTCCACGGACCACAGAAACAAGATACTTCCTGACCCTCTGGTGCCACATCTCCGGTTCTCAGGGCAGCCATTGACCGAAGCCATGGCCCTTCGTGCCATGCTCCCCAACATCTTGCTGAAAGACGTAGAAGCGACCAACATAGCTAAGATCATCATCGTAGATCTTCCCTAGCGGCCCAAATCTACCTATGAGACGCGCAAGAGAAAAGTTTCGGCGCAGATTCAGCTCTACCCTGTTTGGAACCAGCCACCTCCCGTTGGCAACGACAGCGCTCTTGCAGTCGCCCACAATACGCTGGCAAGGAATTGCCCTTCGTTCCATCGTCGTACATGCATGACTCGGAGGCATGCGATATTTTACCGAATTCGGGCGATTTCAGAGTATTAGCTAAGCTGCGAAGAAGCACGCGAAGGCTCACCAGAACGGCTGCTCATCTTGCAGGCTCTCCTGTCGTACGTGTGCAACTGCGACGGGATAATCGTTGGCGACACCTGTGACCGTAGGTGCCGACAACGGGGGGAGGGTGCTCTGGGGCCCGAGCCCCGTCCGGAGTAGTTCGGGGGAGGGGGGGGGGGGTTGCTGAGCGCATTTCCCGGACGATGCCGAAGCATACCTCCCCCTGCCACACACTCACCTACAGCGTCATTACTAGAGCTTTGCCACCCACATCGTTTGTGTTTTCCTTTGACTTTCCTCGACCTTCTCACTTGAAATTTTACTGCGACTAATAGCTTATTTTTTAATTCATACATTCGCTTTATTTCTGCAAATTCTGACAATAGGAGGACACGCGCATTAGAAGCACTAGCGGCGGCGGCCTCATCCGTATTTGCTCACTTCAACATTGTTTTAAATTTCCACTGCAAACAGCAACTTTTATTAGGGATGCAAACATCGTCACTTGCGTGCAAAGGTTATAAATATATACATGGTGTCCCATTTGAGTATCATGCACCATGATTTAAAAACAGAGCAATGTGTTACTCGAAGAAAACATCGTGCATATTGCTTACAGTGGAGTAGCCTCCAGTAATTTTTTTCGTTACTGAGATTTAATTAGGTAATTGTAATTAGTTATCTAATTCGAGACGTACTATCCTAATCATCAGAGTGTCAATGAGGCATTTGAAGGCGCAACCAAGGGACATCTCACTGCGTTATTTTCAGCAACCTACTAATTGCGTCGCTGAAAATTTGTGGGCGCTAGTTGGAATCGGTTGGCACGGTACAGAGGTCATTGGAGATCGCAGGGCCATCAAAGCCGTCCTGCAGTGTTCATAAAAGAGGCTGATGACTATCATGATGATGACTAATTGCGTACTAATTTTTTTACTACTGATAAATAAACCCTGCGAAATATGGCGAATATTACGTGGCTGCTACTTTGTCTCGCATGCTCTGGGAGTGCGGGTCGTTTGACCCGAAGTTCACCAAGGGAGAGCGGGTCGCACTCCTGCGAAGTCCCGTTTTGAGGGCCAAATCCTGGCCGTCCAGTGCGCCCACGATAGGGCAGGCAGGCTAGATTTGTTGGTCCCGTCGTGGGATTCGCCGGGTGCGCGTTTCATCGCATTTTGCTGGACTCAATGAAAGTTTATTAACTCACACGCACATCACACCACATGACTGCGCTCCCACTCGCATCATATAGCAGCGCCCTCGAACAGCGTCCTTCTGAGTTAGTGGGAACGAAATAAAGGAAATAAAAAAATTAAATTATGGGGTTTTACGTGCCAAAACCACGTTTTGATTATGAGGCACGCCGTAGTGGAGGACTCCGGAAATTTCGACCACCTGGGGTTCTTTAACGTGCACCTAAATCTAAGTACACGGGTGTTTTCGCATTTCGCCCCCATCGAAATGCGGCTGCCGTGGGATGCGATCCCGCGACCTCGTGCTCAGTATCCCAACACCATAGCCACTGAGCAACCACGGCGGGTACAGAAAATAAAGAAAAACATCGTGATCGAGCTGGTGCCTTATCTGCGCCCCGGCGAAAGTAACACGTCACGTTTGGTGTTAGTTGGAAACAAGCTGTGATAGCTGTTGTCTTAGCGTAGATAAAGTGGACGTATGCTCTTTTTTGCCACAAAGCCTGTCACCACGAAAGCAAATTGTCTGTGCAAAGGTGGGCTTTGTTCCATCTCAGTCGCTATGTGTTTCTCTAATGAGCAGAAGCTAAACACGATCCTTCCTTGGGGTCTGCAAATGACCATAAGAGGACGGCCGCCTATATTTATTTATATATATATATATATATATATATATATATATATATATATATATATATATATATATATATATATATATACCTACACGTATGCACATAGTCGTGGAAGTGTTGCGGTAGACCAAACGCATCGACTGTCATCAGAAATTATGAAAACCTGAGACAAACCAGCAGCTTCGTCTCAGTCCTAGCCTACGCACGGATGTTCTAGCTTTCATGGGCCCAAACCCTCATGCTAGCGTGCGAGACATGGCCGCCCAGATACCAATTTAGAAGTCATCAATTTGAAGGATTCTAAATGACGGCCTTTCACCCGTACCACATTATCCAGCACCAATGTTTAGATTATAGGGACCTGTAGGACCGTCTATATTTCTCGGACTGGGTCCTCACAAAAGCCGATGAGCCACCGGACTTTTTGAGCAACATCATGTGCACAGGTGAAGCCAATTTTCACAGCAGTGCCTAGGTAAATTTGCATAATGCGCGCTATTGGAGGGACTCCAATCTACAATGTGTAAATCGCAATAAGCACCCGCGCCAGTGGTCGCTCGATGTGTGGTTCGGAGTTAACGCCGGTGCTACATTCGACCCAACCTTCGATCACACACTAAGTGGAAAGCATTACGTGAACGAAATCTTTGAAGGAGTTGTGGATGAGTTTCTGAGCGAAGTCCCGCTGTCACGTCCTCCACTTATGTAGTACCAGCGTGATGAGGTGCGAGCACACAGCAACAGTCGAGCGCAAAACTGGCTGGATGCGGCTTTTCATGCGCGATAGATTCGAAGGCACGGGCCTGTAAATTGGCCGGCTAGGGCAACTGACCTCTCTCCGCTCGATTTCTTTCTTTGGGGTTATGTGAAAGATCATGCTTACATGATCGAGACGGACGTCAGAGGACTTCAAGGCGAGGGGAACGGATGTCTACCATAGAATTGCAGCGTCGGTCATCAAGCCACAGAAGATGTGATAAAGCGCACTCAGTACTGCGAACTGCAGGACACCTATTCGTACACGTCCTCTAGGCAGCAGCTGGTGTTCAACGGAGCTTACGAATTCATAGATAACAAAGGCACACTGAATTCTGATGTATTGTTTGTTTTTTGTGCAGACGTCCCGATTTGCCAAATAGGCTTTTTTAGTAGTGGTTAATTACTTTCTTGAACGCATCGAATTTGCCTTTTCTCTACATATTGGTCTCTTCCCACTCTATTCATTCCGCTTTTATTTTTTGACACAAACTTGTTTTTGGAGCAGGTACACACTTTCACGAAAAATAAAACGGTCACATTAATTTGCCTTTGGTGCAAAGCAAGTTTCTGGCGCGAAATATAACTTCACGCGCACTCTTTCGATGCGGTGCGAGCAATGCCGGGATTTTGAAACATTCGATGCCTATTACAATGCTTTTCGCATTTCGGGCGACTGGCGATGTGGCTGCGGCGCCGTGTATTCCTCCTCTTCACTACGATCGCCCACCCCCCCCCCCCAAAGGAAAACGTGCCATCCTGGCGACTCATGGTGAACATAGAATCATGGGGTCGTAATACGGCTTCAGGCGTTGTACGTGGACGGTTTCACGACCACGACAGCGTTGGTCCGTAGGTGGCGTGACAGGCTCGACAATATAGCTCACTGGTGATGTCTGCGCTACAACACGGTAGAGACCGTGATATTTGGCGACAAGCTTGGATGAGAGTCCAGCAGGAACGGCGGGAACCCAAAGCCACGCAAGGGATTCAGGAAAAAAGTGACAATGTGGGTGATCATCGTCAAGTCTAGATTTTTGTTTCCATTAGGCGACGGCGGTAAAGGAACGGGTGAGCTGATGGCATTCCTCTGCGCGGTGGGCAGCTTCAGAGAAGGGTATACATTCGGATGAGTCGGGTCTGTACGGAAGAATGGTGTCGAGGGTAGTCGAAGCTTCGCGGCCATACAAGAGGAAGAATGGGGAGAAATTTGTGGTCGCCTGTGGCGCAGTGTTGTAGGCGAACATGCTGAATGGCAAAATGTGGTCCCAATCAGTGTGATCAGAGGCGACGTATTTGGAGAGCATGTCGCCAAGGGTGCGGTCAAATCTTTCCGTCAGGCCATTAGTTTGAGGATGGTAGGCGGTGGTGGTGCAATGAACGATGCGGCATTCAGCAAGGAGTGCGTTTACGACTTCGGAGACGAATATACGGCCTCTATCACTTAAATGTTCGCGAGGTGCACCGTGACGGAGAATAAAGTTTTGCAGGAGGAAGGATGCTATATCGCGAGCGGTGGCAGCAGGCAGAGCGGCTGTTTCTGCGTATCGCGTCAAACAGTCGATGGCGACGACTATCCAGTGGTTCCCGGAAACCGTGCTCGGAAGGGGTCCATACAGGTCAATGCCAATGCGATCGAAGGGCCTGGCAGGACACGGGATTGGCTAGAATGGACAAGAGAGATGCTGAGCAGGAACCTTGCGGCGTTAGAACTGAGGGCACGGCCGAATGTACTTGCACACAAAGGTGTACATTCCATGCCAATAAAACCTGGAGCGAAGCCGGGTGTACGTCTTGAAGACACCCGCATGTGCGCACTGTGGGTCAGTGTGGAAGGAAGAACATATTTCGCCACGAAGATGTCGAGGTATGACCAGAAACCACTTGCGGACGTCAGGGAAGTAATTCCGGCGATAGAGAAGTCCCTCCCGAATTTCGAAGTGAGATGCTTGACGGCGCAAAGCACGAGAAGGTGAAGGAACAATCGACGGGTTTGAAAAGCAGCGGATAAGAGTGCTAATCCTGGCATCCTCGCAGTGCTCCGAAGCCATGTCGCAGCCTGCTGGAAACGAAAGTGCTTGGTCAACGGCAGAGAGGCAGGCATCGCTTTCGGTTGACACGGGCTAATAGGAAAGCTCGTCGGCATCCGTGTGGCGGCGGCCAGACCTGTAGATAACGCGCACGTTGATATCTTGCAACCGCAAGGCCCAGCGAGCTAATCGATCTGAGGGGTCCTTCAACGTGGAAAGCCAACAAAATGCATGGTGGTCTGTAATCACGTCGAAGAGGCGGCCATAGAGGTAGGGTCGAAATTTGCCAAGTGCCAAGATTATGGCGAAACATTCCTTCTGCATAACGGAATAATTGTTCCCGGCTTTGGTGAGGGTGTGGCTTGCGTATGCAATGATGTACTCGTCAAATCCAGATTGGCGCTGCGCGAGCACAGCGCCGAGTTTAACACCGCCGGCGTCGGTGTGTACTTCAGTCGGAGCTGTCGGGTCGAAGTGACGTAGTATAGGCGGCGAGGTCAGTAGACGACACACCTCTTGGAAGGCATCGTCACAAGCGGACGACCAGGCGTAGTCATTCAAGTCGATCCGTAGAAGCTGATTCAAGGGGCGGTGATGGACACAAAATTCCGAATGAAGCGGCGAAAGTAAGAACACAGGCCAAGGAAGCTGCGAAGTTTTCTTACGGAGGAAGGTTTGGGAAAATAAGCAACTGCACGGAGCTTGGTGGCGTCAGGAAGGATACCGTGTTTAGATACTACATGGTCAAGGATGGTAAGCCGACTTGCGCCAAAGTGGAATTTCTTCAGGCTGAGCTGATGGCTGGCGGCAGTTAGACACTGCAACACTTCCTCCAGCCTACAGAGATGGGTGGGAGAATCGGGCGAAAAAATAGCCACATCATCTAACTAGCACAGGCACGTTTTCCACTTGAGACCACGCAAAAGATTGTCCCTCATACGCTCAAATGTTGCGGGGGCATTGCAAAGCCCGAAAGGCATGACACGAAATTCATATAGGCCATCTGGTGTTACAAAGGCCGCTTTATGCTGGTCTTCGGGTGCCATGCGGACTTGCCAATAGCCGCTGCGTAATTCGATAGAAGAGAAGAACTTCGCGCCTTGGAGACAGTCAAGGGTGTCGTCAATTCTCGGAAGAGGGTGAACATCTTTACGAGCTATTTTATTAGGACGACGGTAATCGACACAGAATCGTATTGATCCCTCCTCCTTCTTAACCAGAACAACGGGAGGTACCCAGGGGCTGTCCGAAGACTGAATGAAGCCGCGCTTGAGCATGTCAGCTACTTGGTCGTCGATAACACGGCGCTCTGTCGCGGATACGCGATATGGTCTTCGTCCCAGTGGCGCACTGGTACCCGTGTCTATGCGATGACAAACAGTTGACGTGCGGCCCAAGGGAACATGCTGGCAGTCGAAAGACGAACGTAACTTGTCGAGAAGGCGTAGAAGCTGGGCGCGTTGAGAAACAGTAAACGTGTCGGCGATGGAGCTATGTAAAACATCGGGCGAAGTCGGCTGCTGCGCGGGGTTACAGGTCACTCCGGCGACCTCATGAGTGGCGATGGAACCAGTTGGCATGTCAATGACGGCAGCAGAGTCGACACACTGGGCACGGCCAACGCACTTCCCACGAAGCAAAGTGAGAGGACAGGATAAATGGTTGGCAACGAGCAATCTGCTGACGCTGGCATGAATGTCCAAAAAGCGAAAGGCAACGGGGAACATTTGCGATGAGCGAAAATTGCAGATGGCGTAAAAAGTGCGCCGACATGAGCAACAATGTTGCATGAAACTGTGGCAAGAGCAGATGAGTGCGGTGGAATTGTAACGTCTTCGGCAACAAATATTTATCTTCAGGTTCACGAGCGTCAATGAGTGGGGCATTACACAGCCTTTGAAATTCCACTTCAGCACGAGAACAGTCGATGATGGCCTTATCAACGGAAAGGAAGTCCCAGCCGAAAATAAGGTCATGGGAACAAGAACAGAGACCAAAAAATTCGACGATGTAGAGGAGGCCGTTGATCACAACGCGAGCAGTACACGCAGCTGCAGGCGTGATGCGGTCTGCGCTGGCAGTACGAAGTGACGCGTTGGACAGTGGCGTCGTGACTTTTCTGAGCGAACGGCAAAGTTTGACACTACTAACTGAAACTGCGGCACGAGTGCGAGTGCAGCGACACCGTCCACATATACGTCAATAACATTAGTCGGAGAAGGGAGAGGCAGTTCCTGCTTCTGGAACTGCGACGATTAGTTTTCCCGTCCCAGCGAAGGAAGACGGCGCATCGGCGAAACCGAGTAGCGTCGAGGCGATGGCGAACGGCGGTCAATAAGAGGGCGGTGTTCCGAGTAGGAAGACATCTGGCCGGAGTTCAGAGACGCGGAGGATGACGGGTATGGGGAAATGTATGGTGCGGCGTCGAAGCCACGGTGGTAGGACGTTGCTCGGCGACGACAAAATTGTGCAACGTGGCCAGGCACACCCCAAGCAAAACATATTGGCCGGCTGTTAGGAGTGCGCCAATGTCCCCTGCTGTACCGCGGCTGAACAAAGCGAGGAGCTGGACGCAGTGGCACGACCGATGGGGATGGCGCAAAGGTCGGAGGTGGTGGCCGCGCGAGAGCCTCGGCATAGCTGAGAGGTGCAGTCACCTCGGGAAAAGCAACGGGATTCGGCACCGGCGGAGTCTTGCGAGCAGAAGGGAGAGCTGCGCACACTTGCTCGTGGATGACCTGGCGAAGGTTGGCCGGCAAAGGTGAAGGTGGTGGCCTGGCTGTGGACAGCAGCGAAAGCTGACGAGCGACCTCAGCACGGACGAACTCTTTTATCTGGCCAAGCAGGGAATCATGTCCGGAGCCGCGGTCATGCTCGCGAGGGTTTCGTCGGACGCAGGGGGGTGCCGCGTGAGAAGGCGCTTCTGCAGAGCTTGTCGAAACTCTGGCAAAGCTCAATGACCTGAGAGACAGTGCCTGGGTTTTTAGAGAGTAGCATATGAAAGGCATCGTCGGAAATGCCCTTCATGATGTGACGTACCTTGTTCGCCTCCGCCATCGTCGGGTTGACACGCCGGCAGAGGTCGACGATGTCCTCTATGTAGCTGGTGAACGTTTTACCAGTTTGCTGGGATCGGCTTCGTAGGCGTTGTTTAGCGCGATGTTTGCGCATGCCAGGGCAGCCGAAAACTTTTGCGATGCCAGTTTTTTGAAGCTAGCCCACGTGCGGAGATCGGCTTCGTAGTTTTTGAACCACAGCTTGGTGACGTCCGATAAATAGAAGATCGCGTTGCCGAGCTTTAAGGGATCGTCCCATTTGTTGGTGTTGCTGGCGCGTTCATACGATTCCAGCCAATCTTCAACGCCTTTCTGGTCGGTGCCCCGGAAGAGATAAGGATTCCGATGACGCTAGGCACCGGAACATACAATGGCTGGAGTAACCGGTGGGGATGTCGGGCTGGGGTCGTCAGACATGACGGATGGCAGAGTTCGGGTCTCAACCAGAGCAGCTCAGGCAATCTCGAGCTCGCGCCTCCCGGGCGACTGGCGAGGTAGCTGCGGCGCTAAGCATTCCTCTTCACTACAATATATATATATATATATATATATATATATATGACGGGTGTGTGGGGGGAATTCGGAAAGCTGGTCGGGCTCCCAGCCCCCCCCCCCCCCCTCCCCTCGAAAAAATGAAAACTCTCCGCCTGTGCCTGTGACCAGCGCCCAACAGCCAGTGTCGCCCGCCAGAGGAGTTGCGCGCTGGATGGCTCACCAATGTCGACTTCAATCCCTGGACAAGTTGCCTGCATGCTAAGTTGTGTGGTTGCAAGCAGTGCTGAAAACTTGCAGCCATGGCTGAATGTGAAGACGAAGTGTACTTAGCCTAGGGCGCTCGCACAGCCAGCACGAGAAGAGACGAAGTGAAAATAAAGCAAGCGATACCATATAAACGAACAAGTTGGTTTGTGACATGAAAGTTGAGGGAGCGCATCATTAAGGCAAGAAAATGCAGGTTATGTAGACGATTATTCTTGGAGACATGATATGGACTCAAAGACGAAAAATTTTCTCATTGAGTACTTTTATGAACCAACTGCCGCAGCCCTTCTACCACTCTCAGTGGTCCAACTCAATCTTCATAAACTTTACTATTGCTTACTCCCTTATTCGTCTCGTTACGGGTGAGAATTAGAATTAGGGATTAGGAAAATATTTATTGATGTTCAAGAAACATTGCAGGATCCTTGTTGATGGAGTTGCAGTTGTTTGCCACCACCTTTGTATGTTTATGCTTAATAGCGATTAGTAGAGCACTGGAAAACACGAGGGCAAAATAAAGCACATTCAGTTAACGCGTGTTTTTTTTCTCGGACGCAAGAACGTTAGACTCATGGTCCTCGTGTTTCCCTGCGTCGAGATATCTTTAGTCAAGACGCAGCAGCAAGCCCATATCGCCACTCTTCTTTAATAGAGCACCGTGATATGAAACTTTCTTTCGCTTTGGTTTACAGGATTAAATGTACAATGTTCTTTCTTGAAAAGTTTAGAGATAATTACGGAGTTGAAAGATCAGCACCGAACTTTTCAAATACGGTTTATGTGGATGACAACAAATGTTTTCTGTTTTGCTTCGCGCAGTAGAAATACCACGTGCAAAGACACAGTTATTACACAAAGTACAAACACCCACCTGCCGTTGGCTTGTGCCCGAAGATTCCGCAGTAAGCACAGGGGAGCCGTATACTTCCAGCGATGTCTGTGCCGATTCCTATGATGGATCCCGCAGCGGCTATAAGGCTGCCTTCGCCACCTGTCCGGGAATAAGTGCATGCGCAGAACTCGTTCAAAAAAAAAGATTAAACGATAACACAGAGGTAAATGCGCAGTGCACATTAACGGCGATGATCAGCATGAAGCATTTAAGACCTTTCATACAGTGGTCATATCTGAGCTGTGCGCTCGGTACACAAGGACATCAGCAATGAAAGGTCATTGTCAAACCTCAGAAAATGATTTACCCAAGAAGTTGAACTTGCGTTAATCTCCTGGACACTTTAAACAAGACGGCTTCGCGTGCATACGAAACGTTGCTTGACTGCTTTATCCAAGCCATGCAGCGAGGCTTATAACGCCACACGGCTGGTGTTAATTCCCAAGCGCACAGAACAACATTGTAGTAATCAAAAGTAAGAAAACCGTTGCATTTATCCAAGACTGGGAGTTCGAAGCGAAATTCTGCAGAACGAGACCTGTGACATTAGTATAGATTGTCTGGCACTGGTGCGTAAATGACAAACAGCTACTTGGACTTCATAATTAACCAGCCTATGCGAGATGAGTCAGAAATCGCATGCCTCATTTCATAAAGCCAGAAAATAAGGAAGTTCACAATATAGTCGCATAAAACGTTGTATAAGTAATAAAAACATCGCGCAAAAGAAGAATATGATCCACAGCGCCCATGTACGTTGGGGAACGTCTTGTGCTCTGACACCACCTGGAATACTTTCGTTACCTTTAGTTTCGTCCTCAATTTTTCGATCATCGTTTCCATACCTCAACCTGTTCAATATTAGGTTATCCAATAGTGTCACCTATGCTCTCTACAGGCGAAACATCTCAGTAGTCAAAATATTTAGCTGTGATGGGGGTAAATTAAACAAACGGCTTTTAAATATAATTGAAATGCTTAAGCAGCATAACGTCAAGAACATATTTGTAAACCCAACAAATTTCTCAATCCATGTGGGCAGCGCTTAGGAGTTACACGATCCTCTCTGAAGAGACTACGCGCCCAATTTGCATGCGCTGCTGTTGCTGCTGCACGCTAAAGTACAGGCTGCACCTAACGCCAGCGTATAATGCATGCATGACTGCGCTCCATGCCATGACTCTCCCATGAAGCCCTGTTAGGATCCAGCCTTCAAAGCGGCTATGCAAATTACTGAAGTGTAATCAATACCTTGCTGTCGCCTTGCGCATGGTCTGCCTCAGGGGCGGGGCAGTGTTTCGTGCCGGCTGAACACGGAGTTACGAACAAAAAAATAGAATGTGCTGCAATTTAAGGAATCTTTGCAGTTAACAGTCATAGGTTCTTCCCATTCAATCGGTATTGTAATGCCTATTTTCGAGTGGGGAGTTGTGTAGATTTTGGATGAAAACGACTGGATTCGAAATGAAACTGAAAGGACCGTTTATTTTACCTCATTCGAACACCATGCTCGCCGTGCCACTCTCCTTACATAGGCGTATTTACCCGCCCCTACCGTCAGAAGTTAGAGAGGGGGACAAGGTAGGCCCCTTTTTGCTTTTCATAATTTACTGGTCTGTAATTTGTGTTGCGTTTTCAGCTATGTTGCCGCTAGATTCAGCAACTTTCTTGTCTGTTTAGCGACAAACTTTTCTGTTTAGGGACCGGAAACTAAGACAGTTGCTTTAAAATGGCCTTCTAGAACAGCTCATTATTCAAAAGCTACGTTTGAGCGACCCAAACTGGCTGTATGATGCATAGGTTCCATGACCATGATGAGGCGACGGTTGCCATTGGCAGTGCTCACATTATAAGTGTGCTTTGCAGCAAAAGGTATGATCAATCACAGACTTCACATTGTTATCACAAAATTGATGTCTTTTTTTTAAGTGCTGCACAGAAATGATTTGAGTGGGTTGAAACACTGCCTGGTGGTGGTGGTGGTGATGTTGAAGCAGGCGGGGTTAGCCTGGCATACATAGCCGGCAATTGTTCCGCCTGATCCTCCTTCGAGTTGAGATTAAGGGTGTGTCACCAGGTGTCGATGAGCCCCGTGTCTCGCAGGAAGGCTATCAGCAGTCGTTGCTCTCTCCTCCTGAATGCCGCGGGCCCTCCGGGGAAAACAACGTCTTCAAAGGTCCTGTGCGTGAGACCGCTTTTTTGTAGGTTGTCGACCATCGCTTTTCTTTCTGTGTCAAACTGCGGGCATAGCCAAATGAAATGTTCGATGTCGCCAATGTCACCACAGAAAACACAGAGTGGGGAAGCGCGAAGCCCAGTCTTGAATAACCAAGCTGGGGTGTACGCGGAGCCGGTCCTGATGCGGTATAAAAGCGTCGCTTGTTCGCGTGTAAATCCATGAGTCACACAGGATTTGTGTGGATTCTTGTGCACCTCTCTAAAGTGAAGGCGGATTGCACCCTTATGGTTTCGAAAAGCTTTTGGAGCTTTCACTTTTGGGACACATGTCAGCGCTAGGCGTGCAAGGGCGTCAGCTTCCGCACTTCCATCAATTCCTACATGTGATGGAATCCACTGAAACCTTATGTTAAATCCTTTGCTCGTTGGGTCGTCGATCACAGAGACTGCCTTGTAAATTTCGCTAGAGGTAGGCCTCGATGTAATCTCTGTAATGCTGGCTTGAAATCCGTCAGCACCACGACATCTCGTGCAGAAAAGGCCCGTAGTTTCCGCAAAGCCGCGGTGATTGCGGCGCTTTCTACTGTTGTAGAGGAAACTACGCGATCCAGTCGGCCAGACCATGACCCCTCAAGGGATGGTATGCAGAATGCCGCTGCACAGCTATCTGTTTGTGCGCACACCGAACCGTCTGTGTACACTTGTAGATGGCTGTGAAACACAGTGCTCAAGTGGTTCAGCACAATAAACTTGGCTTCGGCAGTTGAAATGGCGCGTTTCGTCGGTAGGTGGGGTACATTGAGGCTGCAGGTAACGTCCGGAAAAGACCATGACGGGTCAAGGAGACTTCGTTGAGGCCATTCCAATCCTAAAAATCGGAAGGTGTTAAGCGCCGCATGGAAATGTGAGCGAGTTCTTGCTCTTAGTCGCCGGAGAAGCGCTGGGCCTGCGCGTGACTCGCCCAGCCTTAATGGCTGCGTCAGCAAGGCCTGAGATGCCAAGAGGCGGAGTGGAAGAGACTCTGCCTCATTAGTGACTTTCTTGTTTGAAGCCGTCGTTGGAACTCCCATCGCCAAGCGAAGTCCCTTTCTGTGCACTGCCTCCAAGCACTCGAATTGGCTCGATGACGGGGATATCAGAGGGAGCTGATAGAGAATGCGGCTTGTTATTAGTGCAGCGTTCAGTTTAAGCATGGATATAGGATTGTTTCCCCAACGTACACCTGCCAATCGACGAAGTGCGTTGATTCTTTGCACTGATGCAGCCACAACACTTTCGACCGCACCACGCCATAGTAGCTTGTTGTCGAAGGTGACGCCCAGGAATCGAACATGAGTTGCACGAAGAATTGAATGCCCTCTGATATTCAGCGTCAGACGTGTTGACTTGCGTCTCACTCCCGGGAAAAGCATGAAGGCTGATTTTTCTGCTGATAAAGATAGGCCAAGCGTCGATAAGTGGCGATCGATAGTGGAGATTGCGGCCTGGGCTATCCGGGCCAAACGTTTGTGTTGGTACCCCGAGATCCAAATGCAGATGTCATCTGCGTAGATGGAAATTTTAACTGCCGTCCGACCTACTTTCAAGGCATCAGGAAGGCTGGTCATGGCAACGTTAAAAAGCAAGGGGGATAGGACACTTCCTTGTGGGACGCCGAAGGAAATTCGTCGCTTGTCACTCATTATACTTCCGAGCTTAACTTGGACACATCGATCACTGAGAAATTCATGGACGAATCGAAGAGCATTTCCCGAGACGCCCATGGCTTGGAGTCCGTTGATGATGCCTGTATGAAGCACACAGACGTATGCCTTGGCAACGTCCATAAAGACGGCGAGTGTGGAAAAGTCGACTACGCGATGGTGCTCGATATGGCTTAGTAGATCCAAGACACTGTCCTGGGCGCTCAACCGGGGACGAAATCCGGTCATACATAATGGCAGTCTATTTCCTTGCTCAAGAAACCATGTTAACCTCGTACATATTAGTCATTCCATCAACTTTGAGACGCATGATGTTAGCGATACTGGCCGATATGAGGTGAGGTTTGCAGTCTCCTTTCCGGGCTTGCGCACTGGCACCACCCATGCTGTCTTCCACGCTTCTGGGATCTCTCCTGTGCTCCAGACGGGATTAAATATGTCCAGAAGTGCTCGTTTTCGTTCATATGGCAGATTTGTCATCTTCTGATTGCTGATCGAATCGGGACCCACAGCACAGCGTCTTCTTAATTTGCTAAGCGCCAAATCCAACTCACGAAAGTTGAACGGCGTACCCATGGTATGGAATGCTTCAGATAACAGAGGGTTCGATACACCTGCTGATCTGCCAGATGTGTATACGTCTGCAAAATCTTCTGCAAGGGTTTGCAAATCTTTTCCTTGCTTTAAAGCAAGGGCTTGAATGGCCTGTGTAGGCGAATCTTTCCGGTTAGGCTATTCATTACTCCCCATATCCTTGTCATGGGAGTAAACGCCGATAAACTCTCACAGAAAGCAGCCCATTGAACTCGTCTTAACCTTTTTGTGTGAAGACGGATGACAGCGTTTATCCTGTTGTATTCAGTTTTCGCAGATGGATTTCCCGTTTTTCTCATTAGTTTTCGCTCCACTCTCCTACGCGCTGCGCAGAGGTTCTTTAGTTTCAAATCAGGAGTAGGGAAATGATCTGGCAGTTTCAACATTGAGGTAGCCACTCTTTTGCTCCGCAGCATATTTGCGAACAGCTCACCAGGGGTTTCGTCCAACGCTTCTCTGTATGTGTCCCAGCGTGTCACAGCACAGAATTGTCGCCCAGCAGTGTGAAATCCGGTGATGTTGGTGAAGATCGGAAAGTGGTCACTGCCCATCCTGTCTGGGGCCGTTGCTGACGATACGACAAGGTCTGTAGAATGAATCACGAGGTCTATGGCACTCCATGAATCTGGTGGTCTGAAGAAAGTCGGTTTGCCATCGTTCGCGATACATAAGTCAGGAGCATCCGCGGCTGTGACAAGTTCCTTGCCTCGGGAATCTGCAATCTTATCTCCCCAAAGCGAATGATGTGCGTTAAAGTCGCCACAGATTATTATAGGAGAGGGGAAACGAATGCAAAGGTCCTTTATGAACGCCTCCATGGAGACCTTCCTGCGCGGACTTATATACACCGACACCACACTGAGTTTTCATTTTCCTAGGTACACTTGCACAGCGGCGACGTCCAAGAAGGTAGAACAAAGGTCTTGCACTGGTAAGGTGACGTGAGGTATTTCTCGCCTGATATATGTCATCGCACTTCCATTTGCAAATGATGGTATACTCGGATTTCCATGTCTGATGTACCCTGGGACCGTCCTTACATTTGGGAGACCGGCCTCCGAGAAGACTAGAATTGGTATAGGTATGTCTCGAAGGCAAAGGCTAAGTTCAGAAAGCCGCTGTAGAATACCGGCGCAGTTCCATTGCATTATTAAGGGCACTTTTGGACGACGGAATGGACCAAGTGGGCGAGACATTGCCATTATGCTACTGAGTGTATGTAGAAGTAGAGCAGAGTATTACTGACTCAAGAGCCAGCACTGCTTCCAGCATATCCTTCGTTGAACTAGCAGGCATCTTCGCGACGTGGGAACGTAGTGCCGTGAACAAAGCGCGTATCACATGCTGGCAGTTTTCCTGCTGACTGTTGCCAAGTGGTACTTGAGGTCGGTTTACTGCGGCCGCATAGGTGCGGTTTTCGGACTCTTTTCGAACAGGTCTCTCAGCCGCTGTGACCGTTTGCGTTGGCTCAATAACTTCGCTTATCGGTGTGAGACGCGGAAAATGAAATGCGTACTCTGTTTCCAAACCAGTTAGTTGTGGCGCTTTGGACGTTTTCTTCGTGTTCGATGGTGTGCTAGCACTCTTTGGGCCCAGAACAAACAACTTATTTCTTCGCTGAGCAGCTGTCCGCGCAGGACATCGATCGTAGCTAGCAGGATGGTCACCGCCGCAATTAGCACACAGAAAGTTGTCTTTACTTGTACACGTCTTAAAGTCATGAAGTCCCCCACAGCGCTTGCACCTCTGTTCCCCACGACAGTACTTAGCGATATGTCCGAAGTGCTGACACTTAAAACAGAGTGGTGGTGTCTCCACGTAGCCGACAAGCTTGTGTCTGGTGAAAGCAAGGTTGATCTTCTCCGGGCGTTCAGAATTTGGAGCAAATGTGAGAACCACCGAGTTAGTGCGCCTTGACTCCCATTCAGATGACGAGGTTTGGACCCGACGGATGATTCTTCTTGCATGCAATACTCCCTGAGGTCTCAGGTAGGTGAGCAGCTCTTCATCCGAGTACCATTTAGGGACTCCTCTAACAATGCACGTGTTTTTCATATAACTGTGTGGGACACGGGCAGATGTGACTATGCCGCCGATATTCTTGTTCTCTAGAAGGACGTTGGCTTGTCCTTCTGTCTCTACATCTAAGAGCAATGCTCCCTGTGCTGTGAAGTGGCTCTTCACTGGTCCTCCACGGAGAATCCTTTCAAGCTCAGAATACAGGACAATAGGGTTCACTTGCCTTAAATCATCTCTTTCGGATGTTGCAGTGATTAACACTGGAATGCCCTCCGCCCTGTCTTTACGATGGCGCACAATTCAGAAACCACCCTCGTCCATGTCTAGGTCTGAAGGGTTCGCCACGTTGTCGTCCTCGATGATAGTTGACTCGTCTTCAGATTCACCAGTGTCTTGTCGCTTGCAGTCAAGCTGGCCTGTACAAACCAGCTGGCGTTTCTGACCCGGTGTCAGCCCTTGGGAGGTCATGACGGGGTGCTCGTCGGTGCCAGCTTGGTTCCTTCTAGCACCTTGTGAGGCGGCAGGTGGCGCAGTACCCGTCGGTATCCGATACGGAAGGTACCTTTTCGAGTCGACAGACGTCTGGAACCGTTCTGACCAGTTATATTACCAGAAAATAACGAAAATAACGATAAATGTAGGCGGAGCTACTCATACAGGCTAGCAGCAGGTTCGTCGTCTTCTTCTCTGCCTGTTCTGAGGCACCATTAATGCATTAGATTAGAGTACATTCGCAAGCCTAGCAAAATGAGTCACTGAAATCAATTGCAATAGACTTTATATTTAGGTCAACGGTATGAAAAGGCCTGCATCTCGGAGCGGTTAAACTCGTTTACGTGAATCACAACAAGTCGCTTTCGTTTCTCACGACTTTCAAACCAATTAACTTCATGGTGGCTTTTAGGTAGATCAAGGGCGTAAGCTAAGTATCGGAACTATATAAAGCTCGAGTAATTGTGCTCACCCTGTCAAAACCATGCGGTGAAGAATTTAGTTCTTTCACGAATGTCGAGAACTAGAAAAATACAGGGACAATGTAGACTAAGTGTCTTTTAGTGCTCTAGGTTAGATAGGTTATTTGCGTTCCTTTGAATTATGCTCTATTTTCAATCTTACAATTTGAAAGTAAGCACAGAATCAAAGCTGTCATCATCCGTCAAGTAAATATATTAGTGTGATGTCAACACAGGCTTATAAAAATTTTCTCATCGACTAAGCTAAATGAAACCGTTCGTGATTTTAATCAATTCGCAGTAGCAAAATATAATGGTAAATTCATTTTTTTATGAATTTCAAGAAAGAATTTGACATTGTTTCCCGCAGAATGTTACTTTATACAGTAAATTAAGTCCCCCAAAACACGCAGTCGATAATGTGATTGTCAGCCTACCTAAGAAACTGGCAACAATATGCTGTTTACAAAGGGCACTCTTCAGAACGACTTTCATTAGATTCTGGCGACCCACGGGAATCCGTGCTTGGGCAGTTTTTATCTTATATTTATTAATGACAAAGTAAAGATACTTCAGTTAATATTAAATTGTACACTGATGATTGTGTTGTCACTCGGAGTTAAAAAGTGCGTCTAACGAGAAAAGCTGAACCAGGACTTCTAGAAGATTATTCAATGATGTTAATTCCGGCAAGTGGAAATCGATTTCAAAAATGTTTTATGACTATAACTCCGAAAAGAAAACCTTTAAAATTTAGGTTTGCTCCAAATAATCTGTTTCTTGATAAAACAACTCACTTCATATATTTAGGATATTGGATGAATAGGACCCTTCATTGGTCAAAGCACATTGTCGATCTGACAGCCAACCAAACGCGAAAACTGTTCTTTCTTTCAAGAGCTATAAAATTGTCAAGACCAGTTGTTGGGGTAGAAGACTAAAGAAATTTGTCTTACTACTTCTATGCTTCTATAATCTCTGACTGTTTGATTAAAACTCGTATTGACAAAACAGAACAAATACAAGACAAATTATGTACACGCGACGTATAATAGCTTGAAACACTATTCATGCAATAACAGCTCTTTTGGCCAAGGATAATTTTCTTGCCTTGTCCTTGGGGAACATCTGTTCCCGTGTTAATATTTTTACCCCGCACTTTATGAACCATACAATCCTGATTCATCAAAAGTAATTTCTTTGTTATCCGCATGTTGACCAGACAAAGGCATAATGAATAAAGTGTTGATTATTTTCTGTCGAATCTGGTGTGGTGCAATCGTGTTTTTCTTTCGTATGTTGATTTGTGCCTGTATTTCAAACCAGCCAGCGTTTACAATTTTATTGTAACATGGTCGATTTCGAAAGCTTGTTTACGATTGTTGTATTGACGCCAATACTTTCACAACTTCCCGTGTGAGTCACATTTAAGATTGAACTGATCTCAACAGGATACCAATATATAGTCGTCGAGCAATGCTTCAGAGTCTTCCTTATTGGACCCGCTAGACCATTCTGACCTACCGGCGGCAGCACCACCACTAATGTGGGAAGTGAAACGTTGGCCGCCATTACATGGACATTTCACAAATAACCATTATGCACGTTTCCATTTTTCTGTGATGCAAATATGATGCGAATTTTATTATTCATTTTTCAAGCGTTTCTACAGATATTTTTTTAGGTAAGCTCGGTGCGTCGTGATAATGAAGCAACCTTTATATTTAATAAAATCTTGGCATTTCGTGGCTTCGGTGGTAGTATTTTTGCCATTTAAGGTAGGCAAGTCTGGTATTTCTAACATTTTTGCAAAATTTGTAAGTGACTGCTTCCTAGTGCACCCTGCCAAAACTTCGGTGGGGAAAGTTTCGGCAGACATGCCATGTCAGACATGTCATGTCTTTCTCTAGCAATAGCCAGGTTGGCTTCTTGCATGTCAGCACACACTCTGACTGCGTTGGAATCATGATGTTTGGGAGCAACGACGATCGGTGCCACCAAAGGTGTCGGTTCGGTTATTTTCTCTATGATTTTAGCTTCTCCAGGTGTGTTAGCTAAGCATACATCGAATTTCACAATTGGCAAGGAATGCGACAGTCCTGTTTTTGGACGTCTTGTGAGATATTGGGCTTGACTTTAAGGTTCGTACGCTGACCAACCTTACTAAACAGTTATGGAAACCTTTTATTTGCATCGACTCTACTCTGTTTCGTAACCAGCTCAATTATCGTGATTAGCTATAGGTCTAATGCTGTTTTCTAGCTCAGACGCGATCGGTGTGCCCTTTTTACGATGTATACTGTTGCTTCGATGACCATGCCTTCAGCAGAGAACGTTGGAGAGAACTTTCCAATAACTGCGATTTCTTGGGTGACTCCATATGCTACTTGCTCTGTGGTTGTGTGCTCTAGCTGCATAGTCTGTAGAATGCTTTAGCCATGGTATTTCTTCGATAACGTTGACATCTGCGTCAGAGTCTACACAATGCTCAAGTGGTGTGTCGTCGAGTGAAATTGTTGCCTGTGACTCTTGACTATAACTTTGCAAATAAAGAAATGCGTAATCTTTTACTGTGGTGCCCTGCTGTGTGCTTGCGGGGTGCCCGTGTCGCCACTGGAGTGCGCAATTTGTCCTTTTTCTGCAGAACTGGGCGAAGAGGTTCCTCCTTTAACACTTGTGGCGACCACCCACGCTGGGCAGCTCATTTCCTCTCCTTTGTGAGCCCTAGCTCCTCTACAGCAGCTCCACTTCTCAGATTACTTGTTCTTGGAATGGTGGCTCAATAGCTTGTATTCTGACTGGCTGCTCGAACGCGCGTTGTCACGCTAATACTTCTTTGCGAGTTTCTGCAAAAGTTCGACACGCTCACAGCCTTCCATGCTGGCGGCTTGAATTTCTGCCACCTCGAGGCTGCGGCCTATTTCGATGACATTGCTCGTGACATCGCTCTCTTGTACTGCACTGCGGTGCAGTTTAGCTGCATTGGTGCCTTACATAATCTGCGATACCCCCATGTCTTGTTATTTTCCAAACTCGCATGTCGCAACTGGCGTGATGGATTTTTGCTTTGCTTGACAGAAAACATGGCTTTCGTAGGCCGCGTTCTTTTTTGGCACGAGATGTATGTTCAACTTGTCGACTGCGGAGTCATAGTCCGTTCTGCGATCCGGAAGCGTCAGAAAAATGTCGTACACCGCATCCCCTGCGTATTGTAACAACATAGCGTGTTTGAGGGTGGTATTCTGCAAGTTTGTTGCTAGTAGAAAGTTTTCAAAACGGCTTTGTCATTTAGTCCAGCAACGCGCGAGCGACGTGGGACCTGAGTAAGAGTCGCACGGCGGGAAGGCGAGTAGCATGACTTCCATGTTGCGTGGCTATGTTATTGATCTGCGTTCGCTGATTTCAGTTTCTTGGCTTCTTCTGGTGCCGTGTGGGCTCCTCAAAACAGGATGATGCTCGTCGCCAGCTTGTATTACCTACCGATGTGGGAGTTACGTCTGTTCTGGATGGAAAGAACTTGATTGGAAGTGAACCTGAAAGGACCGTTTATTTTATCTCAGTGGAATGCGACGTTCGCGGTTACCGTCTCCTTATCAGCCCTGTCACTGAGACGATTTTTTCCGTACTGCGCGTAGGGGGTGCTGCCTGTTGCTACAGGTGTGTTCAGAGATGCACACAGATAGGCTTACTTACTCGTTCAGCAAGAGAACGCATCCCAGCAGATTGGATAACCACAAAATCATAAGTGCTGCTCTTCATCACTTGTTTTATGGCTCGCTGCGACTGAATGAATTTCGTTACAATTCGTTCACTGTTATTAGGTAGAGTCACCCATCAAAATATACGCTGTTTTATTTCTTTGAGCAGCATGAGATTCGCTAAAGAAGCAAAATCCCCGTGAAACACGGGTGGATCGCCTTAAGTATAAAGTTGATGTGCATTGTTGTTCTTGCAACCTAAGAAGTTATCTGTTTAACCAGAAATTTAAGGTTAAAGTTAAGGCAAATTTTAATTTGCCTGTAAACCCATGTTTCTTTAACGCTTGTAGGCAATTCTAATCAATAACTGATCCTACACTCAACATACAAAAATATGCGCACTGGAAAAGTAAGAAGTACTGCAAACAACTTCAAACATATGATATTACTTATTCAAGCTGTTCAAATGCAGCATCATAACATGGATGTATCTAAATGAACTGCTTTTATCGTATTTTCTCTGTAAATGCCTAATGTACTATTTTAAGCATAAAGAGGCGGCGATGAGACACTTATTTCAGTTGCAATAGATATATGGCGCTTCGCTGAATGTGTGTGAAAATCGATGTGAGGCGGGCTTAATAATCTTGCTAATAATTTTCACCGAAGGTAACGTTATATTATTCTCAGAAAACACTTGAGCAGGCTTAGAATCTCAGGCCTTAGCACTCTTATTTGTTTTTCACGCCACGTTCAGTAGTCTTGTCAATATCTTTTACACTCTAAAACTTTGCTCTTTTTGATATACTATAAACATTTTCCCTGTAACAATTAATACCATATCCGTTTACATACCCATGAATGCGCAACTTATGTAATCAAGCCACATCAAGGCCATCAACGTCTGCGTCACTCAGCTGCCTCATTTCGTACAGAGCCTATGAAATGGAAGATCAGCATTAAGTTTTGCAAAACTGCTTTATTGTCGTTCACTAGAAGCTCTCCTCAATTTGTCTTTGGCCCCAATTTCATTGCTCCATCGCTAGAACCTCTTGTTTTGGCGTGATCGTCACGAATAATTTTCCCTGTTCAGCCCATATTGCTGTTATTATCAAAGCACTAGAAAAATCAGATATCTCCGTCGCATACTAAAATCACATTTTCAGGATACTAAGCTACTGTTGAATAAGTCATTCATTGACCTCATTCTTGAATAAGCAGCTGCTGTTTGCTGTCCTCACAAGCAGTGTGATATTAAAAAAATTTATACAGCACAAAAGAAAGAAGTACAGTTTATTTGCTGCTGTGTCTTTGATTTTTCCCCATCCTTAACAATGCCTTTGATAAGATACACCTCGTTCCCACACCGCGCTGTTGAATCAATAATGTTTAGGCAGCGGGTCTTGTCGTCTGTCTCGCACAAAATATATTACGCCTAATGGGTCTTCTACGACAAGGAATTTCCGTGAACTTGATACTTTTTTTTCTTTCGCTCCTATGAACTCTTTCAAAAGCACTTTTTCCCCGTGAACCATTGATGCCGCGAAATCTTCGTCAAGAGACACGCGTTTTTTAGCAACTGGACCACTTTTTGGAAGCGATTAACTATAAGTTGCCCATCCTATACTTTTGTATCCGTTTTGTTCAGTGTGCGCACTAACATGTCCCCTCCCGCCTCCTAGCGCGCGCACATCTTCCCGCTTCTACTTCTACGCACGTGTGAAGGCGGCGCGCACCCTCCCCGCCTTTCTCCATTGAGACATCGCCGCATCAAGCACCACCCTTCTGGGCTCATTCTTGCAAGCTTTCACCCGCACATACGGCATACGGCATGCGGCTGCAATGTTATTACACTTCGGCTTACTACGGAACATCATGGTGACACCGACGGCGACGATGACGCCGGAAATTCGGCATGAGTGTCCATATAGCTGCCCCGGCAATAAAATAAAATATCGTGAGCCATTCCCTTCTGTGAAGGTAGTTGACCATCGTAGCTGTTTAGCACACGACACGGAGGTGACATAATTTTGAACAAAGGTAGGCACTCATTTATTGTCTTGAGGGATGGTCATCCTGACGAAAGGTACGCACACTCATTTAATGTCTTTGTCGGTGGTCGTTATCTCGCTCGAAACTGCAATCAAATTCTTTTATAATGACAAATAGATGCCTGGGTGGTCGGTTGGGCCGGATCGGTGTAGCATCGCAAGGGATACATCTGCAACACGGAACGCGTAAACCGCCGCCATTTCGGTACCGACATATCCACATCACATGTAGCAAAATCACTTACTACATTGAAAGCATTGACAGCGACAACAGGGGTAGTGTCACCGCAGCTAAGGCACGCAAAGTGAGTAGCCATGAACCTTACGGGACTATGAATCATTGCATTTTTGCTTGCTTACCGGGGTATGAGCCATTGGCGATGACGGTTTTCGACATGCTGTTATATATGTTCTATGCGTGATTAGAAATAATTTAGGCACTATTTACTTCATTTTGCTGAGTGCTTGTTGCCTCTGCCTTACGGGGCTATGAGCCATTGCATTTTTTGCTTGCTGACGGGAGCACGAATGCTTGCGGGATTATAAGCCGTTGATGATGATAGCTTTTGTTCAGGGAGAACACAATTGCACGGAACCCTAGCCGTATATAGCTTCGCTGTAATAAACAATCCTGAACATTGCAAGGCTGATAAGATATCCTCATTATTAATGCCTGCACGGTAGGCATGCGAGATCGCCTAAGTACATACAAACATCTCATAGCGCAGTTCCGTCCCCTCATCAAGGTAGTTGGGGCGCAGTAAAAGTCATGCTCACCGCTGCTTCCTCCGGGCACGCGACGTGTATCGTACGGGTTACGAGTGGCTCCGTCAAGCGTGTTCTCGCATTCGCACCAGAGCAGCTGCTCCGGAACGTTGGTCATCGCCACCAGAATTGCTCCTGCAGCACGAAGTCTGGAAACTACGACTGCATCCTGGTTAGCTCGGCGTCCCTTGCTGAAAGCAGAGCCGACGTCGTACCGCATGCCTGCAAATGTAAACCGCAGATAGTTGGCAGTAGGCAGGCGTACATGCTGTCGTCGTGAATCGTTTCGCTCATTCAACATAGGTTGGCCTTTAACATGCGGCTGTCTATTTCCTGTGAACCATGTTCCCACATGCGACGGCAAACATATGAAAACGGTGCGTCCATACGAAAAACAAAGCACAGATACGTTACAACGTGTCACTTCTCGAGCTTGTTTGTCAAGAAAAAGAGGCCCGTGTGCAGGATTGTTCAGCCCGAGAACCACACAGAAAATGGCAGTAAAATACATTGTCACACAAGCTTGCAACAATCACTGCCTACACAAATTAAGTATACATCCCATTTCGTATTGATGCAGAGTATACGTATTGCGTAACTTGTTAGGAACCCTTTGCTTCATGATTGTACTATGGCACAAAGCTCGTAGGCGGTGAAGCTCCCAATCGTTGCCAGAAAAGCATCCTGAGCGAACCTGTGCATCACTAGCTCCAGCGGTGACCCATTGCTAACGGTTCTATCTGGCCTTTTTTTTTTACCATTTGGCATGGGCATTGTGCCTGATGACGACCTCACCATCACTACACCACATGCTTACAGCTCTAAAGAGGCAACAGCTGTCAGTAAAAGGCACTTCAATTCTATTTTGCTTTCGCGTGTGTAATGTGTTATATATCCCTCTCGCGTACCCATGTAGCATGCTATACAGACACAAACTGTAGCCAGCCTCTACCTTTTGTCTGTGAAATCTTTATTTGCCTAAGTGATTATTTGGAATACACTGTCTAATATGCATGAGTGAACATTTTCTAATAATAAAATTTTCTTACGTTAAGTAGAAGTGGAATATGAGTGAATATGTGAGACAAAAAGCGCACTGCAAGCCCACCCATGGCAATGCACGGCATACTTGGTTTGAGACAAACTGATCAGACGCGCCTTATTATTCTTAAACCCGGAGCAGGTCGACAAACTCGATAAGAACTCATTACATCCAATATTCACACAAGATGAGAAGCTGTTTAAGATTCCGGCAGGTACAGCTATACAATCTTAAGACAATTTACGGTAGTGTCCGCGTACACAACGATCCGCCCGCGCCGTATCACAGAGCCGGACTACGCTAGTATTGAGGGTAGGCACACGCGTGCGCAGTGTCCGCCGCTGCGAACATTGTCTCGTAGGTTATGTCATATCGCACAGCAAGATTACTAGAACGACATCTTGCGTAGACAATTTATGAATCGCCGTTGGAATCATAAGTAGTACACGGAAGCTCAAACGACTTTGAAGGTATTCATTGAGAAGGCACATTGCTGCTCTTATTTGTTGTTTGATTCCGTTCAATAGTAGCCACGCAGCATTTCGTTAGAGCAGACAGGCGGTTAGTGTTATCAGCTGTATTCATTTATGAAGCTATTTACACATCAAAATAAATCCGCTGGATTTCGAGCGTGCGTATTGCTAAAGTAGCATTTGCTAAGCAACATTCACTGTAGGTGAGAAGGGAAACCGAGGGGCTCGATTGTGTTAATCCTTACCACATAACGTCAACAGACAATAAAGCCAACGAAAGCATCTGAAAATAACGGTGATTGAAATTGAAACGTAGAAAACGATCAAGAAAAGGGAAATGAAAGTGGATGAATAGATTGCTTGTAGCCGGTAGGAGCCGAACCCTCAAGCTTTGCATTACGCGTGGGTTGCACTAGCAATTGTGCTACGGCGACGGCTATCAATTCGTCCACTAACTTGGGTATTTGTTTTACTAGACCTGGCCCTATGGGTGTTAGCCAGCGCCACACAGAGCCATGGTAGGCGGATATTCCGTAGCCCAACCATTTAACTGCCCAGAACCGGCGACAAGTTATCTTTTTGTCCGCTTTCATTTCCATTTTCTTCATTAGTTTCTACGTCCCGATTTCAACCACAGTTAATTTCCACGATGTTTTCGTTGGCTTTATTGTCTGTTGGGTTTATGTAGTCATGATCCGCCGTAGGTAATATTTGTAAATATGCTTTTTAAAGCTAAATTTATTAGGTAACCAAACTGCAGAACATGAGAAGTTCAACGCTAACTGGCGCTGGTTATTGTCAGAACAAATTATCAGCCGAAAATTATCGTCTAAAAGGTTTGTATAAGAATCCCAAAAGCCGTTAGACGGCACAAGAACGACGTTCATGCAACTGCACGAGCGGTTTTATGTTCAAATTGCGACCGAACAGCCATGATCTAGGCGCGTGCACCGACTAGCTCGAAATCTCTGTATATCATCCTGCGGATCAAACTATGCTTTCAGGTGCTTCTTAAAATGAGTAATACACTAAATATATCTTTGGTGCGATGTTTAAAGGCAACATTGTTTCGGCACTTACGCGACAAAATTGGACCAAACTGGCCGCTGGAAACGTTTCTTGCAAGTGTTTGTATTGAAGCATTAAAATTCCCAGTTTGAACCTTAGCCAAATAAATAATATCCGTGAGAGGTTTGACACTGCTTTGACCAAAAGAGGCATTACGCATAAAAAAAATGTAAATATATCCCATATCTACATCCTGAATGACTTCCCCTGTATTTTACTTATCGCCATTGAAAAAAACACAAAACACGTAGGACCTTTATTGAGACTGCTGTTGACTTGCGCTATGCCCCCCCCCCCCCCCAAGTTCGATGGTATCGGCCACAATAACCTTATCGTAACAAGCATACCTTTGACGGCAACGCAATTCTTGGTGGTGATGGGCACTCCCAGGAGCGGCTCTTCCTGCTCCATCTGCTGCACGGTGCGGCTGCCGGAGGCCACGAGCCTGTCGACCTCCTCGGCCTTGCGCAGGGCGTCTTCGTAGGCGTCTTCGATCACCGCGTTCAGGAGAGGCTGCACTTCCTGTATGCGGTTGATGTACGCCCGCACTACGTCGGAGCTCTTGACCTGCGTGTGAAGAGGGGTGACGGAGTTGGCTGATAAACACGAGATGCAAAGAAAAGTAGCCTTTAGGAAATGTGCTTTTTTATTTTTGCAAGAAAGCAAGGCTTGAAATCCGTGAGATATAGTCACTATATTTGCCCAAACTGAACAGTGTTCTTATTCTTTCACGCTTTACTTCTACTTCACTTTTTCTTAGTAATAATACATTCAGTGGACGACCTCGGATGTTCGCGCGCGACGGCCAAAGCGGTCGGCGCCATGCCATTTGTGTGAAAGAGGAGGACAATCGAATGGCTGTAGTTTTATTAGTAAAATATTCAAAATTTGACACTTCGCTGATGATTACAAGTAAGCTCAATTTCTAATCAGTACTCGCAGGGAAGGTAGCCAAGATGACTCAGCGCACTTAAATTCCTTTGCTGCCTTTTTCACATTTAGAATGTTTCGGATATTTTACATCAACATAAATGCATGCAATAAACTGCGACTATAGCCTAGCCCCTTATATTCCACCGTGGTGGTGTTTTCGCCGAGGTGCAGCGCTACTAAGCCCGAGGACGCGGGGTCGAATCCCGGCCGTAATTTCGATGGGGGCGAAGTGCAAGTTCGCCTGTGCACCGTGCATTCGGAGCACACTAAACAACCACAGGCGGTCATAATTAATCCGGAGTTCCTACTACGGAGCGCCTCAAAATAAACTCGTGGTTTTGGCACGCAATATCCCAGAATTTAATTTTAATTTTCTAGCCCCTTAAAGATATGAATTGCAGGCATGGCCGGGCAGCCTCGTTTTAAATTACTTCTCCCGCATCAAGCTGCATCTGCGTGGGCGACGGTTCGCCCTCCCACAAAATTGTCCGCACCAAGCGCACTTCCATAGAACGCATTTGCTTACAGTGTTGCCGGGGTTATTTTAGTTATAGAAAATTTTGTAGTGATGGTGGCGATAACCCTGATGTTCGGCTTCGCAATACGTACATGGCCTCAAGAATTACATTGACTGCATCAATTTTAAGAACTGCCTAAATTCTTTCACGCAAGGCCGTCTGTAGCGCATATAATCGAAGCAATTACAATGGTCTATTTCTGAAGCTTGCGATGGGCAGGAAAAATCGCTGGGCACTTTTTGCGGGCAAACGAGATTCGTGAGTCTCTAGTAAATAAACAGATAAATAAATACCGAACGCGTTCGTTTAAAGCGCACGCTGTCATTCGCTCACTGGTTAATGTTTCGTAGGAGAGCCCTGTCTCGATACGCCGACTTATCGTGCAGGCTGGATTAAGTATGTGAAAAACACCAACGTAATATGTTCTGGCCAGGTGAGTTATTTTTAGGGAGGGGGGGAGGATGACTGCGAGATTGGTTTATTTTTCTCTGCACTTTTCTTGAATCGTCACATAGTTGACGTAATTCGCGAATACTATTCCCTTCTTTTCACTGTAGTTACTAGCAACACGCATGGAGCAGGCGTATACAGACTGCTCACACATGTATACGGTTGGTCAAGCGTCGAATAAGGTTGCGCGCTGGACTTGTTGGCGAGTCATATGAAATGCCATTGACGTGACGCATCGAAGACGAGACGAAGGGGCACAGAAACACACTGTGTGCGTATTTCTGTGTCCCACCGTCTCGTCGTAGATGCGCTACGCCAATGGCACTTACTAGCCAAGCGTATTGTCTCCATGCGTACATAGAATCGATATCTAACAGCCAGAGCATGCTTGCTTTATTGTTATTATTATTATTATTACTTTATTACACTGCGCCTCAGAAACAAGAGATAGCAAAAATGAGTACTCATAGAAAAGATAATGAAAAACCTCGTCACAACCAACAATTTGGTGTAAAATAAAAAACTAGGATGATGCTTAAGCTTCACCTTTAAGAGTGGAGCGCGATAGCATTCAAAGATCCCGGACTGCTTCTCACGCTTCCAGGCAACTGCAGCTTACGTAACCATAAAGTTTACCGGGAAACGCTGGCGGCGAACGCTATGCACGAAGGCGAGCTTTCTGGTAGAAACGCGGCCTCTTGCGTACCACCTGAAGGTGTTCCGCGGAAACGGGCGCGCCCCTCCGTGGCCTTCGAGATTTGCGCACGCCGGCGCAGGCAAATCGCGGACGCCGTGGCCACTTTATCAATGGTAGAAACGCTGGAAAAGTTCTTTGAGTTTCCACGTAACATAATTATGTTTTCTCGTGTATTCAAATTACAATCTGACGATATCGCGCATGTAAGTTCTGTGTGAGTCGTACTTTATGATTTTGTAGACGTATTTTACTCGGAGAAATTTAATGAGTTCAGGAATTTGTTTGCTCTTCACGGAGGGTCTGCGTGTTTGGGTACGCGTGATTTGGTTTGCATGGTTCGGAATGATTTCGCAGGTGTCGTAATTATAAGAACCTAGAATCTAAGAACAGTTTCACCCTTTGGGGTGTATATTTGCCACACAACAATAATCGCCGTTTTCCTTTCTTGCGAACAATGCGCTCGTTACTTTCCTGTAGAGAATGGTCTGTCATGCTGATAACCCGCATCGGAATTTTCCGGCTGCGCGTTATCCCTAACGCCGAATTTTCTTCGACATGGAGCCCTTAACGAAAGGAGTAGGTAAAAGTACGTCCGACATCTCTCTCGAGCACTATCTTACGACGAATACCGTGGTTTTTTTATAAAAGCACGTCCGTCGTTTCTCGCTGGCTTTTCCTAGTTTCACGTAAGGGCTAAATACGTGCTTCCCTGGCGCCAGCACTTATGCGTGTGTTGTGGTGAAGCGTGCCTGCATAGAGCAAGGAATTCAACAGGAAGGGACACTCAGCGAAAACAGGCAACGAGAAATACGTCACGCTAGTATTGACATCAGCCGTTAGAATCACACGAGAATCGCAAAAAGAGTGTCAAATGAAGTGAAGAGACAATGTTCTAGTTGTTTTTGTCTATTTCCAGCAAAAACTAACAAGTTCAGCTATACGCAACACTACTTTCTGACTTAATTTTCTTGACTTAGCTAGCGACAAACCAATGGCACGTCAGATGCACGCGCCATGCGCCACGACACCCCAGGCAAGTGAGTGAGCACACGCGAGCATTAGGCTGTTCGGCCGCCCGTTTGTCTTTTTTTTGATGCAACTCTGCTCTCTTGTGATATCGGCGTTTATTAATGTGATAGCGTTCTGGGCCCACTGTCGCAGAAATTTCAATGCATAATGTAACCGCGCAAACGACAACGAACGAAGAAGGAAACACATTGGACAAGCGCGGAACTTCAACTCAGATTCACTACAGGAAAGTCACAACATTTATATATGTATCATAATCACACTTCATAATCATCGGACAACCATCACTCCAAACTTGCATGCGGGCGTAAGAGGCACAAATTTCTATGTAAATAATTTGACTCTTTGACTCAACGACACTGAAGAGGTGCTTACGCGGCTGGCAGATTGCATTTTTATGCAATATGCCTCATAGATTTCTCGGCTCAGTTGTGACTAAAACATCTTCAAGACTTTCGTGTCGCGAACCTAGGCATGCATTTACGACAATGGCGACAATGGTCAGCCAGTTTTCCACCCACCGCCAATCTTTCTACCCCTGCGCGGTGCTCCTGCAGTCTGGTTGTGGTAACAACTTTATTGAGACTCTGCTCAGTTATGATCTGGCAGGCCCGAGTCCTAGAATGGCCCCTCACGAGGAGCGACCCTTTCGGCCCAGGCAACGAGGGCTTTTTGTACTTTTTCATCCGGCGTTCTGAGCAGCTCTTCCCACGTCTGTTGTGAGGGAGCTGGCAGGAGCGACCTGGGAGGGGGTAAGCCCTCGCACCCCCAAAGAATGTGATTTTGGGTAGCCAATGTTTGATTTGTGCAATTTTGACATATTGGGTTCCTTAGCCCGTTGGTAATTATGGCTAGCCAATGTGGGCTGGGGAACGATTTAGTTTGGATTCTACGCAGGATCGAGGCTTGCGCTTGCATGAGGCTTGCGTTTGGGGGCGGGTAGATTCGCCTTTTTTGCTTGTAATAGTTTGTTATTTCATGGTATGTCGTCCGTGCCTCATCCATGGGATCCGAGTCTGAGGGGCACACCTCCCGGTTGATTAGACCTCGGGCAACCCAGTGCGCCTCCTCATTCCCTTGATTCCCCGAATGGGCAGGGACCCATACGAGTTCAACAGTGTTTTCATTATTAAAGTCCCGTAGGACTCGCGCTGCACAGACGCCTATGCCGCCTCTCGAAAAGTTGACTATTGCCCCTTTTGGAGTAGCTTATAATAGTTTGCACGGAGGGATTCATGATGGCCAAAGCAATGGCACTCTCTTCCGCTTCCACGGTGGACGCTGTTTTTATGGTCGCGGCGTTGAGGATACTTCTCTCTCCGGTCACGACGCTCACTACGTAAGTTTGGTGATTTTGCTTTGCCGCATCGACATAAGCGGTGTGCTGGTTGCTTTGGTACCTTTCTTGAAGGGCCTTGGCTCTGGCAGACCGCCTCTTGTCGTGTCTCCCAGAGGGCATGTTCTTGGGTAACGGTTTTATAACCAAACGGCTTTTGACCACACCAAGTAATGTTGTTCTTCCTGCTGAATTCATAACGGGATTCAGCCCGAGTTTACTTAGAATAACCCTGCCAGTTGCGGTGCGGGAGAGTCGTTCACGTTGGGCTGTTTTATGGGCTTCCACGAGTTCGTCTAGGGTATTGTATATACCTAGCTGAAGTAATCGTTCAGTGTTCGCATACCTCTGATGTTTAAACACCGTTGATGTTTAAACACCTTCGTCCGTTGTCGTTTGCGCGGTTACATTGTGCATTCAAATAATCATAATCATCATCATCAGCCTCGCTACGCCCACTTGAAGGAAAAGGCCTCTCCCATACTTCTCCAACTACCCCGGTCATGTGCTAATTGTGGCCATGTTGTCCCTGCAAACTTCTTAATCTCATCCGCCCACCTAACTTTCGGCCGCCCCCTGCTACGCTTCCCTTTCCTTGGAATGCAGTCCGTAACCCTTAATGATCATCGGTTATCATACGTCTTCACAACATGTCTTACCCATCCCCATTCCTTTTCTTGATTTCAACTAAGATGTCATTAACTCGCGTTTGTTCCCCCACCCAATCTCTCTTTTCTTATCCCTTATCGTTACACCCATCATTCTTCTTTCCGTAGCTCGTTGCGTTGTCCTCAATTTAAGTAGAACCCTTTTCGTAAGCCTCCAGGTTTCTGCCCCGTAGGTGAGTAGCGGTAAGACACACCTGTTATGCACTTTTTTCTTGAGGGATCATGGCAACCTGCTGTTCATGATCTGAGAATGTCTGCCAAACGCACCCTCATTCTTATTCTTCTGATTATTTCAGTCTCATGATCCGGATCCGCGGTTAATACCTGCCCTACGTAGATGTGTTCCCTTATCACTTCCAGTGCCTCGCTACCTATCGCAAATTTCTGTTCTTTTCCGAGACTGTTAAACCTTACTTTAGTTTTCTGCAGATTAATTTTAGACCCACCTTTCTGCTTTGCTTGTCCAGGTCCGTGAGCATGCATTGCAGTTGGTCCCTTGAGTTTCTAAGCAAGGCAATATCATCAGTGAATCGCAAGTTACTAAGGTATTCTCCATTAACTGCTATCCCCAATTCTTCCCTATCCAGGTCTCTGAATACCTGCGGTAAACACGCTTAAAACGTGCATTCAAATATCGAGCACCAACTAGCCCGTCTTTCTCTGTTACATATGCCGCAGAAAATCTGGAGTCGGCGTCGCGCGTCGACCATCTTTTCGCGATAAACCATTCCGAACCACGCATAGCCAACCATTCTGATATCTCGAAAGCTGCTGATACCTCATCTTTCATTCTTTACAAAGTTATTCCTCGAAAGTTTGAGAATGACAGCCTAGAAACAAATGTTACAATAAAAAAGGAAAACACCGACAGCGCATACTTTTTATGTTAGATCTTCTCACACTGAAGTATCAAAGGTACGAGACAATAACAGCAGATCGGCCCACGCAAGAAGCCGCGTTTCTGCCAGATAGCTCGCCTTCGTGCATAGCGTTAACCGCCAGCGTTTCTCGGTGAACATTACGGTTACATAAGCTGCAGTTTCCGGGAAGCGGGAAACGCAGTGAGTTATCTTTCGATGGTATCGCGTTCCACTATAATAGGCGAAGCTTAAGCATCCTCAAAATTTTTTGCATTCCTGCTGCACTTCGACACGGTACACTTGCGCTATTGGACCTCTGCAAGGAGAGACATTTCGTTTGAAAGTCTGCACTGCCTTTCAAGCAATTTAGGCTTAGGGACCGGCACCGAGCATTGTGGCGCAGTTAGCGAAAAGCAGCTGAGCCGTTGTGTTGAGTTAGCTTTGTGAGTACTGAATCGTACTGGGACACGTTCACGACACTTTCTACAGGCGCCAACATTATTTTAACTTATTCGTTGCCTTCTTGGGGTACTTTTAGGGCACGCTGGCCGGACATACCAGACATATGTCGGCCACTATGGTGCGGTCGCTTTAACCTTGGTTACTTTCGTGCTGACTGAATCTTACGGAGCTAAGTTGGCGACATTTTTGAGCCCCCAACGCCCCCAGCAACATATACCTTCTTTCGGTACTCAAGCTTGTAGGAAACGCGATGAGTGAATGCCAAGAGTATACACGGGAGTGTGTTGCTTGCGCCGGCAGAACGCGCAAAAGGTAACATCGAGGAGCTGAGAAACCAGAAACTTGTAACTAGAAAATTCCGTCTACTGCACGACTGAAGAGAGGCTTTTAAACCACGCATTTGTCTTCAGTGCGAGCGGAAGGCATTCTGCGAGCGTCTTGCATGGTCTGGATGCGAGTCTGTGTTGGCCGGCTCTATGTATATTGCGTACCGTCGCGTCGGCTGATGCCAAGTTGTGTCAAAAACTTGCACTCGCCCTTGTATTTGTGCTCCTAAAGAGCAGAAAATCAGGCATGGAAATGGGGGAATGCTTCAAAAATCAGATGTATTCGTCATATTTTATGTACGATATTGTGCGGGTTGAGCCAGGTATTTTCTACGGCATGATTGTAAAAGTAAATTGCCTTTTTTTGTAATATTGCCCTTTCACCACTTGCGCATGTTTCGGCACTACACTCAATTTTCATATAACTTCTAAATACAAAACGACGCCTGCGAGTACTTTAAATTTTTCTGCTGATTTCGTCCGGTGGAGCTTTATCCGAGAGCTACTGTCGCTTACCTCGTGTCACAACATTGGATGAAGGCACCAAATGTGCAGAACGAGCACTTATATAGGGCAAAATAAACATTTTCTAAGTTCACAAGACTTTCACAAGTTCAACCGCGCAAGTCGGCGTGATCCTCATTGCCACATCAACTGCCGCATCTGCTTGCATAGCATTGATGCTCGCCTTCACTGCAAGAATAACGCATTTGCTTCGGTGCCCCTCGACGCGATACTATAGCATGCGCTTATATCTTAAATAGAGCAATGCTGCAATTGCATTTCGCTACAGTTCCACTATGTGAATAGTGCAAATCCGTTCGTGTCGTAGCATTTTACAGCTGCGAAGATGTCGAAGTTGAAACTACAATACACAATTTAACAGAATTGTTAATGAAAGCGGAGAAGCACAGCTCTTCTCCGCTCAGTTAGCTCCGCTGACCGCTCTTCCAAGTGCGTTCAGTTTTCGTTCACGAACAAGTGCGAGTGACCCTTGTCGTACCGCTTGCTTCATCGCTCAAACCAGTTGCTTCTAGAATATTCTTCGCGAAACTGCTTGAATTATTTACGGCGTCGTATAAGTTACATCGTCGTATAAGACGTCGTGGTTCTGCATGCTTTTAAAAGCATTTTTGACGGTTTCAGCAGAATATACAAACCCCAACTTTCACGCTGCTTTGGTTACTTAAAATAGTGAAGGCTGTATATATATATATATATATATATATATATATATATATATATATAGGTTGTTGTGGGGGGGGGGACGGTGGTGAGGGTGTAAACGTGACCAGAAAAACGGATGCAGTGACTAACTTCTACGGTATTCGGAGACAACGAGGCTGATGGCTCGCTTTTCCAACAAAACATGCTATTGTTCGAACGTGCTATTGCTATTAATATTGAACAAAACATTGTTTATATTCTATATGTTATACATAACGTAGCGCAGTAGAATCAGTTTTTAGAAGCGCCGAAATCTGCAAAACTCTTGCAACAGGAATCTGAAAAGTTTGCTATCAGTGGTTAATAATACAAGCACAGAAACTCTCGCCAGTCGGTGTCACTTTGGTAACGTTGCGGCTAAATGTCCGATTGCTACGCTGTGTACTTGGTTCGGATAACAATTCGCTAAATTTTGTCGTTCTGTTTGTTTTCTTTTTTTTTCGCGTGTGGCAGTTTTTCGCCACTTACATTAGAGAAGGCGAGAGCACACGAAACAGTGCGCCAGAACTGTTCCCGAACTGTCAGACGTATCGAACCGTTGTGTCATGCTTTCAAGTAAGCTTCTTACGTTGTTTTTACATGCCCTAGAGAACACATGCAAAAACAGCAGAATAAAAGGCGCATTACATACGGCTATCGAGCGGCCATGAGGATCGGTTACCCGCTGTTATTTATACCTTTCAGATCTGAGCGGCCAAAGTGTTTTCGCCAGATCACAGACGCTGCTGAAAAAATGAATAGAGCAAGAAAAGAAAAGAACGAAATCCCGAAGAAAAAAGCACGTCGTGACGGGGAATCAAATCCTGGACCTCAATATCGCAGGCGGGCACGTTAGCTCATCGCCACCGCTAAAACTTACCAATCGGCTTTTTCATTTGTCAAGTTAAGCACTGCCTCTAAATTGTTAGAGTGACTGCCCCGCCTTTCATTGATTTAAGCGTTTCGACGGCCGATCCTTGCGCACTTAGCGTGCATTCTACTCTATCCATTAACATAACGCCTAGAGCCACTTCTAAACGCCTCTTCGTTAAAATACTGAGCCCTCCGCCGCGCTAGCACGGGTTGCCGTCGAAGTGCGCTACGACACGTTGTCCTGCTTCTTGTTTGTGCGTGTTCCTAGCTCGCATATGTCATGACGCGAAAGTATGCGTGTGTGATAAGCATCGGTGTATTTTAACTACCGTATCCTGGGGGTAGTGCGTAGCGCGGAACGCACTTCGCACTACCTTGAGCGTGGAACTATACAAAGTGCGCATTGGCGCAAGAGCTTTCTTCTGACAGATCCGCCATACCACCGTTGTCTTTAGGGCGACACACTGTATTGTTCGTGCGTGTCCAACATAACTGTCGACACCTAAAAAAAAAAAGACACAGGTAATCACCAACATATGGCATGAGCTACTAAAGAAGCTAACGATTTCTTGAGCAAATAAAGCCACGGATAAGCGTCTATGCGTACCATCGAACAAATAATCGTATTGCTAACTATCCATCCTTGTCGGATGGTTAGTTGCATCTAACTAATTACCTATTCGATTGGATCCGACTAACCAGCGAACCATTCTACTGACCATTTGAAATATTTGCGCACTGCCAGGTTTTGTGCTTTTCAGGCAAATTGAGCAGTCGACAATGCGTCATTGCCATTGTACCGAAGCATGCCGTTTCTCGCTTTACGTGCAGATACGGAGAGTTCGCTCACCCTCGAAAACATGCTTTGACCGAGCTGTTGAACCGAAGTGGCCAAGTGCACTGTTTTTCATGCGCATTGCGAAAGGCCAGAAGAGCTGCGGACGTGCAACCTTCCCCGTGCTCGATGCACGACAACATTGTGTACATTTGGAATACAGCCAACGCTGCACTGTTTCTATTCCATGCTTTCCTGGGAGGGGTACTTCGGTCCGCACTCGAAGAGCACAAAGTCCATAGAATCGTATCTCCTAGTGTCGCAATATAGTCGCACACGTGTATTAAGGGTGTTTGTGCGCGACGATCTTCCCAACTGAAATGAAAGAGACAGCGCAAGTGGACCCTCCAGCAGCTCTGCCCGCAAATGAACTTGGTTTAAATAAAATGGTAATCGAAAATAGGGTTGCTAAATTATGTCCAATGTGCTTAAATATTTTCACAATGTTCTCAAGAAATTCACATATCATAATCGCGTAGAGTGGTGTGCGCTTCAGTCTGGTTGTTTGTGGCATTAAATATTGCGCCACAGATAAAATTCCTAAGGAGCAGCGCAGCTAAAACTTGAGGTACAATAAGTTCTAGTAACTGGAATACAATGAACAGGACAAAGCTAAATAACAGCTGGTGCAGCAACACTGAAAGTTGTACGAATGGCAGAAGACAAACAGAGGTGCAGCTTGCTTTTGCTGGTCGCCTTTTGTATGTGGGATGTCATCTTGTATGTGGTTTCAAAGCGCCAAATTATCGAAAAAGTTCAGGGAGTGGTCCCATTGAATATAACCCTCTAGTTATCGTTTCAACTAAGCTTGTGTACGCATAATGCCGTATTATTTCAAGTCAGCGAGAGATGAAGGTGCTCATTGTAAACAATAATAATAATTCAAGTTCATTCAACTTTCAAAATGAAAGGTTGATGCCTTATTATTTATTTGTTTTTATTTATTTCATACATCAGACCAAGAATCAGTCCAAGCAGGACCAGTACAGGAGGCAAGAAATAAGCACAAACACAAAAGATCACATAGGAAAACATTACGCAAAATGGAAACATAGCATCAAATAACACTACGTATCACCAATTAACAGTACATAACATAGCATGGGAAAATATTACGCAAGATGGAAACATAACACCTATTAAAGGTACGCATCAAGGCTCTAAGTCGCAGAAAAGTGGGTAAGGTCAGTTAGACGGTTTCAATCCAATACAGTCCGCGGGAAAGTGTAAAAGTGAAAGAATTAGTTTTACCAAAATACGGGTTAAAGAATGGGCTTGATGATGTCGTGTATATCTAGTGGACAAATGAGAAATATGCATGCGGGTCAAGGGCAAACTTATGATTAAGTAATAAAATAAAGTAGAGGTGGTTCTTCTTCGTCGTAGTTCAAGTTCTACGATATTGTTAGCTGCCATAACTTCTGACGGTGAGTCTGTAATTTTAAGTTTAGAGTAAACAAACCTAACAGTCTTTTTTTTTTTGTACAGCTTCAAGTTTTTTATGTTTGCTTGAGTGAAGGGGTCCCGTACAGAGTCTTCTAGTTTAGGTCTGATATACGTGAACTGAGTAGTTGAATGCTGGGAGAATTTTTACGCTTATGTTCTAGAGAAGGATAACTTACGGAAGGTGGCGGAACATATGCTTTCTATGTGTAGGTTCCATGATAGGTCATTGGTTATTGTTACGCCGAGATATTTGTAGTTGGTCACCTGTCGTAGTGACGTTGAGCCAAAGTTATACGCAAAATCAAGAGTAGTTTTTGTAGGGTTACGCAAAGAAAAACAGCTTTTTTGCGCGTTTATGGCCATGCCATGTTCATTACATTACACAAGTTTAATATGCTATGACAAATTCAAATTGTGTTGATTATTACAAGTAACTTGACGAAAAAGCACACAATTATCCACGAAGAATCTTATTTGCCTTCCTGGTAGTACCACGTTAGCAAGGTCATTTACATAAAGTAAAAACAACCATAACACTGCCCTCCGGCACGCCTGATGTTACAAGAAGAAAGCTTGAATTATTCCCATCTGCTGAAACAAACTGGGCGTGTTCTCTCAAATAGTCTTCAATCCATGCAGTAAATGTATCTGACAGGATAATGACCATACCTTTCTTAATTTGTTTGTGATGATGTCAAAAGCATTAGTAAAAGCAAGGAATGTGACGTCCATTTGATCATTCTTATTCAGAGTTTCTGCAAATGAATGAACCATTGTGACTGAGTTACGGTTGAATAATCCTTTCTAAAGCCATGCTGCAAATCAGTACAGAGTTCGGATCAAGAAATTTGGCAATGCGTGAAGATATTACATGTTCAAGCACTTTAGAAATTGGTAATCATAATGGGATAGGACGGTAACTTTCTAAAAGTAAATGGTTGCCTTTCTTAAGGATGGGAACAACACGAGCCCTCTTTCAATTGACAGATATTTCTGCAGTTAACAGTGAACATCGAAACTGCACAATGACCAAATGATCAATAACTTCTGCACAACGGCGAAGGAATACATTAGGTATGTTGTCTGGACCACAAGATGATTGTATCTTCAGGTTCAAAACCATTAAAGCTACACCAGAGCATGATATGAAGTCAGAGGGTTGAAACACTCCTTGATTCTGATTTTAGAACGGCGGCTACGGCGTTGAGCTGTAGAGCTATAGGTCGCGGGTGCGATCCCGGCCATTCCGGTCGCATTTTGATGCGGACTAGAAGCGAGAACGCTGGTGTGCTTAAGTTTAGGCACACAAAAAAAGCAAAAGAGAAGGGTAAAACTCAGATAGCCAAAATTATTCCGGAAGCTCCCATATGACCTGTCTAACAATTAAATTGCGCTTTTAGCACGTAAGGCCTGATAATTTTATTGCAGTTTACCTTAAAACCACTCTAGCACATTTTTTATGTATATGACTTTAGTAATAGGTTTATTTGCGAATAACATTCTGTGCCCACTACTTCAGCTGCAATATCTCCATTAAGGTTGCTTATTAATAAAGAAATGCAAAGGGAGAAAATGACTTTATTAATGGACAGGCAGACAAAGGTCAACAAAATATTTGTCAGAAGTTCATTTAAAGGAGGTATTTTCGTTTGGTATACGAGGTAGAAACGAACGAAACAAAACCAACGCGGAAATTCTAAGCTCCTACTCATATTAAATGCAACTAGTCTTTTGTTCCTCGATATGTTACTTTCCTGTGTTCACTAACTTATTCGAAATCGAAGCTCCTCCTATTGGTATTTCTTCTATGTGACATTATTACTCGACTCTGCAGGAAAGTAAGCACTGGACAGACAGAGTTCCAGAGGTCGGCAGATCTCATCTACGCTCAAAGTAGTTCTTGACCCGAGTGAATTATGGCTTTCCAGGGGGTATCGCGCTGCAGTATACGTAGCTTTGTGGGTACAGGGAAACAGCATTCAAATAAACCAGTCAATGGTCAACCTTTGAGTCACTTGAGGTTGTGGGGATGCGCGACTCTCACGCGTCCCCTGATATGTTGTTTTCCCGCACGGCTCGCGTGGCCTGGCGCCCGCGGCGGTCGGAGTGGTTGAGGCGCAGTACGAGAGATGACGCGAGTGCTGCGCTGCTACGCCGCCGACAGGCGGGGTTACTTGGGTGCCGAAAGACAAGGCGCTTCCGCTCTTTGGTTCGGGACAGCAAGCAGTGCGGACGTGCCGTGCCGCGCGTGCGCCGATCCATGCTTCTGCGAGACCGTCTCACGTGGCCGCCTTGAAACGCGCCACCGTTCGCGTGACCGTACACGCGAACGACCAGGCGTTGGGATCCAGCATGGGGCGAACATATTCGCTCGCTATCCGGTCACGGTGAGTCGGACTTCTAGATTTGTCGTGCGCCCATCGGCATGTTTTGTGGATAGCAACTCGGCTAGCAGGCATTGATCTATGAAATGTGCAATAAATGCTCTTGTGATTGTTTGCACTACTGTGTCGTCGTTCCTTTGTCCCAAGAGCACGGGAGAAGAACCCCACAAGGTGTAATCCCCGCTGATTCAGAGACGCTGAATGTCGTTTTTTCTAATGAGCGAAAAAAGAAACACTGGGAAGGAACGTAAATGTTGATCACAGTGGAGAACATAAGGCCACAACTAGACGTAAAGGAATCACGGCTTTAATATATTTTGATAGGGTGTAGAATGCTGGCGCCAATCCTTTACTGTACACTCAAAAACAGTTGCACCCCTTGGAGTGTATATCTGGCACACAACAATCGTCATCTGTCTTGCCCGCAAGTCCTTTCTTTAACGTTGTGAGCCCGGTACTTCCAAGTCACGAACGGGATGCGCGTTATCAGCATGACAGAACATTCTCGACAGGAAAGTAACGAGGGCAGTGTTTTCAAGAAAGGAAACGCAAGCAAGACAGATGACGATTATTGTTCTGTGGCAAATATACACCCTAAAGGGTGAAACTGCTTTTAGATTGTAGGTTCTTTTAATTACGGCACTTGCGAAGCGAAACATTTTCAACAGCGTGTCTTCCGGAGTGACAGGAGTTTTTAAAACCTTCTGCACGCCGTAGTTGGGCCCAGTGAAGAGTGATGAAGAAATATACATAAAATAGAATTAGCTGCACGCTGAGCTTACAAGGTAACATCACACAAACAATAGATTACAGGAAGTATAAAATATAAATACAAATTGCGCATTGTGCAGTGATGCATTATGAGCACGTTACACACCGAGGCTGATGCCTGCAAGAAAGTTTAGGCTCAACCGAAAAAGAGGATACAGCTACCCTTGGTAACTTGTTCCAAGAGGCATATTGCAGCTGGGAATAAAGAATACTTGTGTGAGAATGTGACTTGTAGCTTCTTTGGCCATTTTACTGTGACCCGCACCTGGTGCTGGTTATGGTGGTTCGAATGCTTTAATTTTTCGTATTCATTAGTTGACCGCTTTCACGGTTGCGTCTGCGTTGTCGTTTTTGTTCTTTGCGAACACTGGGAGCTGCTGCTCCCTCGTTGCGGCAATAGATGAAGATACTTCCGAGTACCTTCCAGGCGCGCAGCCGTCAGGCCAATTTAAATCCAGGAAACATAGGATCGAGTAAAGCGACACAGACAGCAAGGGTATCGAGTTGTACTCAGACAGCCACAATTCCTCGAACGACGACTTCAAGCCTGTCATGAGCCGAACGGCTAGAAAGGAGGCTGCTGCAGAAGTCATCACCTGCATGTGTTTCAACCGTGAACGATATACCACAGCGTTGGTTACACACTGTGCCATTCTAGTCCGTGGACCTTACGACCAATTTTAGGCTTCTTAATGCATAAAGTTTGTCACTTCGGTATTTGGGGGAATGCCACAGAATGAGATTAAAAACGTGAGAATAAACTCATGGAAGAATGTCCTGCCTGTAGACGTTTTAAATCGAAGCGCACTACAAAGCCTTGGGAATGTCACGGGAATTGACAAATTAAGAGAGATCAATGATCCCTAGAGGCGGTAACGGCATTGTTGGCGTCATTTATGACGTGACACTTCAATTTCGACCGACACCTTGCAAATATTAATAAAGCCAGCAACAGAAGGCACTATCATCACGCATCCAACCAGACTCGGAAATACAAGCTGCGTGAAGCTTGTGTTTCAGGCAGACTGCCTTCCCTCTCAGGACAAAGTTGGCCATGCCCACCATCCAATTCAACCATACATACTGAAGCCACCACAGTGTCACAAGTGATCCAAGATTGGCCACGTAAAAAGCGTCTATGTGAACAATGTCGTGAGCCTACGGTGTGCTGAATCCCAGTCAGAAGACGCCTGCTGCGTGGCTATCCTGACGTGTCCTAATAGCCGTGGTTCCCACGAAGCCTCACCGAAGGACTGCACATGGGTCTGGAAGAAAATCACGGTTCTAAAGCGTATGATTCAGGAGGGTTGCAATGTGGGCTTGTTCATAATGCACCTTCAAGGGGTGTACGGTAGCGCGATTAAAAGACGGGACAAAAGAAGACACAGAGGGACACACACAACGCTAACTTCCAACAATGCTTATTATCGAAAACCAGGTCGTACTTATACATTCAGCCAACATGAGTCACAGCCACGTGAACAGATAAACAATCAGAGCGAGACATCTTTGTAACTGATATGTTAAGCCATTCGCCATTGTTGGAAGTTAGCGTTGTGTGTGTCCTTGTGTGCCTCCTTTTGTCCCGTCTTTTATTCGCGCTACCGCACACCCCTTGAAGTATGGTTAGGGATCATTCCACACACAAGGTGGCTGCCGCTACACTTAGGCGGCGATGGTATCGCCACGAAAGAGCGCAACGAAAAGCCTCACGAAGCGACACGCCGTCTTTCACCAAAGCAGCTGCTGCATCAAAGCGGCGCGCCACCCCAAAATATGCTGTGAAAACAAAGAAAGTGGCAAGTGCACATCCTGCCACGGAGACACGTCGAATATCGCCGCCACCGACACCCTCACCAACTGCTGAACGACCACTCATGATCGCCTGGCCATAATGATGTTGCGGTCACTGGGAGATGTTATGCGTGTTCTACTCAGCAACATGAAAACCCCGCCGGCGCAGAGCGCGCATGCAGGTGCTTGATGCCCTGAGTCCAGTCCTTGCGGCTGTACAGTAAAACTATGGCCCGCCGGATGCCATCGTTTGGAGAGGAGGTTAGAATGCATCTGTCTTTCAATGGAACGCCGAAAGACTTCATTCGCGCATGTCCGACTTTCGACAGCTTGTATTCCTGAATCAGTTTCCCATTCTGGCCATTTTTTATCCAAACCTGTCATCGCCCATCGGGCTGTCCGGGTATGAGTACATTATATCCTCCACCCACAAGCAACGAAACAAGACTATTGTTGTCATGTGCCATGACTTTACATATGTTCATCACACAGTGTCACCTGACATTTGAAATCCATACGTGTGTTTAACTATGAAGAAGAGCAAAGACACTTTTACAATTGTGGGAACCTACTTATCACCATCAAGTCGTATAAGCTGCGGGGGCTTACGGAAAATGTTGACTTCATTGCCGTAGGTGATTACTAGGGATTTCAATGCCCACCATTGTCTCTGGGGGAGTTTCGAGATTCACTCGAGGGGAAAAGACTGGTTTCCATTAGAGACTTTTAGCGTGTCCGGTATTCGGGCAAGCGCGGGCGGTTTTCCGGTTTAGCGGGGGCGTCAACGTGAGCGGCAAGATTGGTGGCGCCAGCTGGTGGCGCAAAGTTCAACCACACAAACACAGAGCTAATTACTATATTGTGCTTAGCTGCTGGCGTAAATTTTCGACAGTGGAGTAATCGTGTTCACAATTACGCCGCTGCCAAAAATTTGCACGAGTGGCGAAGAAGGATATGGTGAGTTACTGCAGTTTTAGCTATGCGTTTGTCTGGTTGAGCTCTACAACACCAGGCGGCTTCACCGCTCCGGCCGCTCACGTTTACGCCCCGACCATACGGTAATCCGCCCAAACCGCTCCCGTTTACCGGAATAGCGTACAAGCTAAAAGTCTCTATTGGCTCTCAACGAAAACTTTGTTAAATGATGATTCGCAGAATGGCGTATAGTAACTATCTAGACCTTACCTTTGCTTCGCGCTCCTTTGGCAGACGGGTTCAATGGTTCTCGGACTTGGAAACGCGGGGAAGTGACCGCATGCCAACTTATCTGAGGTGCTGACTGGCTCAAAGTTCTCCGAAGCCGTCCAATGCATTGACTGCCCGAAATTTAAGTCAATCCGGGAAGACTGCTGTCGAGACGACTTACTACCCAGCCTAGTGGGCGCAATAAAAGTTGTCTTACCGGTTGCTACACATTCGATTTTGACGAGCTCCGCACGCGGTGACTTCGACATCGAGCTAGAGAAACTTCACGCAATTCGCCACTGAGAGTAACCAAGATAGACACACAAAGCTCATTCATGATTTGAGATTGGCCAGACGCACATAGAAGAAAATAAAGTGTCGTATGAATAAGCTGGCGTCACAAAGATGGGTGTCTTTCTGCGACTGGATTTGCAGCCAGCACGCTTGCCTACATGAAGCTGAAACCACTGTTGTTTCCGCTGGTTTTCGCTACTTCTTGGACGGTGAGTGCGCATCAAGCGCTTGGTGGGAGTACGATTTATCAGTGCATCACCGGCCGATTTTCGGATCCATCATGCCACATGTGGACAACCGACGCAGATTCCTCGCTGGATGACGAAAACTGCGATGATCGCTTGGATAGGCTCGTGGAGGATGACGCCGTCGACAGTGTCTACAAGCGCTGTGAACCACGTGACCCGGGGCTGGCGTATATAACTGCGCGGAAGCTTGACTGCCTGGGATTTGGAGCCCGCACGCTTGCCGACATGCAGCTCGAACCACTGTTGTTTCTGCAGGTTAGTGCTGTTCGTCTAACTGAAATTTCTAAAACAGTTACAGCATTGCCAGCTCCTCCCACAAAGGCATATGCGGCGTGTACAGCGCGAGTGTGCACCAGACTTTATAACAAACGTTTTCGTTTTTTTGTAAGCCGAGTGCTATACCTTTCTCTGCTCTTGCTACTTTCTGGAGGCATACAGCTCAATCCTGGGCCTTGCGATAAAGGTTAAATGTATTATTTGAAGAAGTTACAGGATACCATCATGACTAAGCTGGACAACATTGACACCAGAATAACTAACAATGATGCTAAGATGACTGAAATAAACAGCAAGCTTGACACAAGCCAGGGCCAGATAGGCAACGTTATGAAATTGGTACAAGAGCAATCAACCGTAACTAAGGATCTAAATCATCAAGTAAAAGTTCTACAAAGGAAAAATGTAGACGTCGAGATTAGAAGCCGTAGCGTGAACCTAGTGTTTCATAGGATAGATGACAACGACCGGTCTGAAACGTGGGAACAGTCCGAAACCTTGATTAAGGGCATCTGCACTACCAACGTGGGAATTGAAGTGAAGTCAATTGAAAGGGCACACTGGGTTGGCCGTTTTATTCAACGGAACAAAAGATCCATTATTGTAAACTTTTCATCGGATGAAGAAAAGGAGGCTATTCTGAAAAATGCAAGTAAGTTTAAGGGTTCGCAGTACAGTGGGGAACAGGACTTCTCTTTTGGAACTCGAGCATTGCGAAAGAAACTCTGGAAATACCTGAAAGTAAAGAAAGTGGATAAAAAAAACCAGGTTAAGAAAAAAGCGGATAAGCTGATCATAAATGGCAAAACATTTGCATGGGACGATGAGAAGGGAGAAGTTGTTGTCTTATCTAAACGGTGACACAGCAGTGATCATTTTCTTCACCGGGATTTAATTGCTGTAGAGGTAAATTGCCGAAGTATAATAAACAAAACAGATGAGTGTGCTGAATTGGTTGCGTCATTGAAGGCAGGTATAGTGTTTGGTACTGACTCTTGGTTCAACCCATTCATCGATGATAAGGAGGTATTCCCCAACAACTGTACTGCTTGTCGCAATGATAGGCCAAGTATTGGCGGGGGTGTTTTCTTGTTACTTCACTCGTCCCTTTCGTCTGCGATGCTGAACATCAGTCATGACGCAGTCGAGTCAGTCTGGTGCACAATTACACTGGCTAACAATCTTTCTTTTATCACTGTGGTGTTTTATCGATCACCCAGTAGAGATTTCCGGGTTTTGGAGACGTTATGTGATATCGTTCCGGAGGCGTCTGATCGAACCATTTTACTAGTGGGTAATCTTAATTTACAAACTTGAAATGGAAAAATGGTACATGTGAGGTCTTAAATGCAAGCCGTATTAATGAAGAAATGAGAAAAGTTTGACAATTTTGGCCTGATGCAGTATGTTCTGGAGCCCACTAGACTTATTCATACCCTGCATCTTCTGTTTTGTAACTCGCCTAATTTAGTTAATAATGTTTACATCATTTCTCGAATTAGTGATAACCAGGTTGTCATTCAGGTATTAAAACGAAAACTCGGCGTACAAGAAAGCGCACCAGCAGAAGGGTATTCTTCTTTGATAACGTTGACTATTCATCAATTTCTGATAAAATATTTGACTATTTGCCTGTTTTGAATATTTAGTAGAGGAACACGATGTAGACTACTTGCGGAGCATATTTAGAAATAGGTTGCTTGAACTTACAGGGGAGTTCATACCAAGTATTGATTCTGCTAGGCTTAAGAAAAGTAAAAAATCCACGGATCACCTTCCGTATATTGTGGCTAACTAAAAAAAAGAAGGTCTATGAAAGATACAAGAAAACGAAATAACACGTTCATCTTGAAAGTCTGCAGGAATTACCGCACGAGTACCAAAAAATTGAAAAATGCGAAAGTACAATATTTGGAACGACTTAATTACAAAATGATAATAAACATTCAACCTTTCTGGCAGTAAATCAAGGGAAGTGGGTCTGATCCGTTTGGAATAAATGAAATTATTAGCAATGAACACACTCTTTGTGACGATGTAGAAAAACCGACGTGAATAAACACAATCAGGTTTTCTTTCTAATTCTGCATGTAGCCCACGATTGTCTAATAGCAGCGCTCCTCTTACGCAACCACTCGAACTTAGCGTTAGCGGCATTGAAGCTGTACTTAGGAATCTTGATGAAATTAAGGCTAATGGCCCCGATGGTATTTCTCCCAGAGTTTCAAAAGAGTGTGCTCGTCCAGTTTCACTTTACCTTTATCTAATATTTGAAAAATCATCTACTGTTCAGTTACCACAGGGCTGGAAAGTAGCAAACGCAGTCCTAATTCATAAAGGAGGTTTTAGAAAGGACGGGGCTAAGTATGGGCATATCATCATTACATCACTTTACATCAATTTCCTCCAAGCTTACATGAATTTCCTCCAAGATTATAGAGCACATAATATACAAGGCTATAATGAAACACCTAATGGACAACGCCTTCCTAACGAACCATCAGCACGGTTATCGCAAGGGGTTTTCATGTACGACACAGCTTCTTGAGTTCTACAATGACCTAGCATCAGCAATTGATTTGGGAGGGCAAATCGACGGCATTTTTTAGATTTCAGCAAAGCATTTGACACTATTTCGTATTCTCTGCTTCTTGAAAAGCTTCTACTGATTATTACAGATTCAAGAGTTCTTCAACTGATTGAGAAATACTTGTCACAGCGCTGCCAGTGTGTTCCCTAGAACGGTATGAAGTCAGACTATCTAGAGGTGACGTCAGGCGTCCCGCAGGGGTCAGTGCTGGGGCCTCTATTTCTTGTTTATATTAATAACATTCATTTAAGCATCAGCTCTAATAGAGGCCTCTTTGCAGGTGACCGTATAATATATAGAAAAATTAAGAATGAACACAAAGTCCTAGAACTACAGGCCGATCTTGAACGTATTCGTGAATGGTGTTACATGTGGAAAATGAATCGAAACACGAATGAGTGCGTACATGTGTGTTTTACTAAGAAGAAAAAATAATTGATGCAACTTACCATATGATGAACAATACTTTATGTAAAGAAATCAACGACTAAATATCTGGGGGTGCTGCTGTTGGGTGATTGCTCTTAGAAATCGCTTGTGGATTATGTGGTTTTCAAAGCCGCAGTAGCATTAAATTACATTCAGAAAAATTTAAGATGTGCAAATTCCAACCTTAGAAGCACGGCGTACCTAACATGTATAAGACTTATCTTGGAATATACCTGTACTTCTTGGTACCCATCTCACAGATGTCTGATCAATAAACTAGAAAAAATTCAGAAAAGGGCAGCCAGGCTCGTCTTGGGTAGATACGGTAGGAACTATAGCAGCACTGAAATAAAAAAAAATAGCTGAATTGGGAGTCACTTTCGTCACGCCGAAAAAAAAAGATTGTTGTTAAAGCTTTTATGCCAAATATTTATATAAAAACTGGAATTGATAGCTAAAATTACTTAAAACAGCGAAATTACACATCTGGACGGACGGACCAGAAGTACAAAATTCGGGAATACCAGGCCAGGACCAACCTTTTTGCCAATTCTTGTTTATGTAAAAACTATCGCTCAGTGGAATCGACTGAGGTCTGAGAAAGTGTGCAATGTGAATGAAGACGTATTTTTTTCAAGCATGTAGCCCCCTGCTGTAGCGCCTCCGGAAAAAGCAGGGAAATGTATGAATAAACAATAAAGAATCTCTGGATCCCAGAAAACCTTTGTGCCTTATACGAAGAACTGTTCGAGGGCTCCGTGCAAACCCAAGACAGCTCCACCTCTAATTCCCTGACTATCTACAATTCAGAGAGACCGAACTCGCATAATTCTGCTGTAGAAGGACAGTCGGTGAAGCAGGTTCCACTGAAACGTGGACTCCCGACCACTCACTGTTCTAGCGTGATCCATGCATGGGGCGGCTTTTTTCTCTTTACGACTTTAAAGCTGTGCTTGCGTTATGCAGGAGTCGCTCAGTGCCAGGACCAGATGGGATTACATACCGTGCTATGTATAACCCTAGTAAACGAGTTCGAATGGCACTCCAGCTCCTGTAGAAAGACTCCGAACAGACTGGCACGGTTCCCCAGCAATGGGAGTCAGTAAAGTCGCCTGATTCCGCTCCCCAAAGTTGATAAGTCGCCTTCGGACACGGCATCATACCGTCGGATCCTGCTTGCTAGCTGTGTATGAAAAGTGATGGAACGGGTGGTTTTAATGAATCTGAAGGGGTACCTAGAGCACTGGAATTTATACAGACACGATGACAGGATTCAGGCGCGGCCGTAGGCGGAAACTCTCATGTTCTAGAGGGGGGGGGGGGGGAGGGCCCTACTAGCTTTCCTAACCTCATTTATATATACATATATATTGTTACTTGCGATTTGCTGATGATATTTCCTTGCTTAGTAAATCAGGGGACCAATTGCAATGCATGCTCACTGACCTGGAGAGGCAAAGCAGAAGGCTGGGTCTAAAAATTTATCTGCAGAAAACTAAAGTAATGTTCAACAGTCTCGGAAGAGAACAGCAGTTTACGATAGGTAGCGAGGCATTGGAAGTAGTAAGGGAATACATATACTTAGGACAGGTAGTGACCGCGGATCCGGATCATGAGACAAATAATCAGAAGAATAAGAATGGGCTGGGGTGCGTTTGGCAGGCATTCTCCAGTCATGAACAACAGGTTGCCATTATTCCTCAAGAGAAAAGTATATTACAGCTGCGTCTTACAAGTACTCACGTACGGGGCAGAAACCTGGAGGCTTACTAAAAGGGTTTTACTTAAATTGAGGACGACGTAACAAGCTATGGAAAGAAGAACGATAGGTGTAACGTTAAGGGATAAGAAAAGAGCAGATTGGGTGAGGGAACAAACGCGAGTTAATGACATCACAGTTGAAATCAAGAAAAAGAAATGGAAATGGGCAGGACATGCAATGAGGAGGGAAGATAGCCAATGGTCATTAAGGGTTACGAACTGGATTCCAAGGAAAGGGAAGCGTAGCAGGGGACGGCAGAAAGTCACGTGGGCGGATGAGATTAATAAGTTTGCAGGGACAACATGGCAACAATTAGTACATGACCGGGGTAGTTGGAGAAGCATGGGAGAGGCCTTTGCCCTGCAGTGGGCGTAACCAGGCTGATAATGATGATATATTGCTACGGGGAGAAAAGACGCTTGGCACTATATTTACAAGATATATACAACGGGCAGAAGACACATACAAAATGGAGCTCGTGCGCACGACTATCGGCGATGGTCGTCTTCGTCAGTCCTCTCATCATCGTTCGCTCCTGCAGCACCTGGTAGCATGACCCTCGGCGGCGAAGGCGTTGTCCCGGCGCTTGGTAGGTTTGAGTGATATCGCTTCTGTGGAGCGACGTGAACGATACCAGAGGAGGATCTCGGTGTGGAGGTACTTAGAGGTTGTAACCCGTAGGTCACGTCTCTCACGGCGAACGACATGGTATGGGCCTGAGTAGGGTTAAATAAGTTTCTCACAAAGACCAACTCACCGTGCTGGTTTCCAAAGAGTGCGGGTTTTTCAAGTTTCAAGACGGATCTATGCAGCAAACGGCGGCATCTACAATGCTAGCGGAAAGCGGGGACGAGGATGCTTCAGACAGGTATCCATCCGTGCCTCAGCCATCCACCGCCGACCACACCGTCGTCATCTCACAAGCGCGTGACCCAGGTACATTTTCCGGTTCTGATAACACCGACGTCAAGGATTGGCTTCAACTGTTCGAACGGGTGAGCACTTGCAACAACTGGGACCCGATTATTATGCTAGCGAAGATCATATTTCACCTGGCAGGCACGTCACAAGTGTGGTTCCTGAACCATGAACAGGAACTTACGAGCTGGGAGGAATGTAAGCATAAGCTCATCGATCTGTTCGGCAAGCCCATCGGACGCCGTCTTAACTGCGCAGAAAGAACTTGCATGCCAAGCTGAGACTTCCTTCGAGTCCTATGTGACGTACATCGAGGGCGTTCTCGCGCTTTGTCGCAAAGTCCATGACGCGATGCCGGAAACAGAAAAGGTTGCGCATATCCTCAAAGGTATCGCGGAAGACGTGTTTGCACTTCAGGTCTTTAAGAACTTATCCGCAGTGTAAAACGTCATCAATGAATTCCGACGCTATGAAAACGCAAAAAGTCGCCGCGTTACTTTGAACTTATCACGTCTTCCAAACACGGCTGCGATGTATACATGAGATGGCCTCCGTCTACCACCCGTTCTAACAGTTCCTGCTGCATCCGACAATATCGTGCGCATCATCCGGCGCGAGGTTGAAGCTACCCAGTCTCCCTTCAGGTCCGTAACCCTGATGAGTACCATGCAACCATTTCCCTTACCCAAACTGTCGTGCGCCAAGAACTAGAAAATGCAGGATTATAGACGCTTTGCCAAGTCAACGGACCTGACTACCGCCCGCCCGCCGCAGTTGAGTTATACAGACGCCCAACCGTTCGTCCTCGTTATCAGAATTGCACAGAGTGGCGCCCGGCCGATGGCAGGCCCATCTTCTGTTGTAGACGCATTGAACAGATTGCCCATCGCTGACGCAGTGCTTGGAACTCGCAGGTTTGGCCAAGCTATTGAAACATCCGACGACGACAGCGCTCCGCAATCATTGCCAGCACGATCAAACCGCTCCCCTTCGCCATCCCGACACCTGCCCCGCTCACCTCTGTGTCGTCGCTCTCCTTCTACCTCCTGCTCCCGCCGCTCATCGGAAAACGGATGGGCGCAGCTCCTAGAGGTGAGCCTGCCACGACGACCCGACCTGAAATTCCTCTGCTCACATTACCTAGATATCACTACCTCATCAACGCAGACGGGGATGCTATACCTGTCATCGCACTCATTTACACCGGCGCCCGCATATCGGTCATGAACTCAAACCTCCGTATTCGTTTGAAGAAAGTTCTTTCCCCTGCTCCGATTGCGTCCGCGTAGCCGATGGTGCGACTCTGGCTGCTGCTGGGTTGTGTACCGGCCGTGTCACTGATGCCGGACGCCACACTTCAGTTTTATTTTACGTCTTGTATCATTGCCTACATGCGGTCATCTTAGGATTTTCTTTTGGCACATTCGGCTCTTATTGACTGCTCTGCCGGGGTTATCCAGCTTGCGTTACCTCATGCCGTTGAGCCTTCTGATACTGCGCCGAGTCGGCTCTGTTCCGCTGATTACATTCCTCTACCACATCTAGCCGTAACGTACATCGACGTCTCTCCTGATAGACGACGTCGATTACATTCCGTCGCCCAACGCTACCGTCGTCCGTTCGCAGAATGTCATGTTCCCGCACTTGGTCATTAGTATAAAGGGTCATGCCTAATGTCTCCGTATTGTAAATTTTGGACTATGCTATCAAGTGATACTCCAGGGTATCTCTGTTGCAGCCCTAACACAAACCTCCGACAATCACGTTTCCGTCTTAACTGAACCTGCTGCACAGCTTCCTGCTGCTATTTCTTGAACCCCACGATGTTAGAAAACAAAGAAGATAATCGCCACTGACCTACCGGCCGAACACGTACACGCGCTTCAGGGCTTGCTCATGTCGCATCGGGGCATTTTTGATCCCATTTACTGACCACTGGGCCAAACAACCGTTGTTAAGCATCGGATTCACACCGGCGATGTCAAACCCATACACCGACGTCCCTATCGTGTCGCCTCCGCTGAGGGCCAAGCTATAGAATAGGAAGTTGACAAAATACTTGCCCGTGATATCAATAGCCTTCTTCAAGCCCATGGGCATCTCCTGTCATGCTCGTTAGAAAGAAGCTCAACCAGCTGGCTCTTCTGCATCGACTACTGAAATATTAACCAAGTACCAAAAAAGACGTGTACCCTGCACCTCCACTAATATGTTACGGAGACAAAAGACGCTCGACAATATATTTACAAGATATATACAACGGGCGGAAGACAGGCATACAAGATGGAGCCCGTGCGCACGACTATCGGCGATCGCCGTTTTCGTCAGTCCTCAGCATCGTTCACTCCTGCAGTGCCTCGCAGCAATATATATTTCTTCCACTTCCAGAAACTTCGCGTGACCTAGAAAAATTGTTCACTGAAATGACCACCTTGTATAAGAATTTACGAGACCTCATAGTAGGAGACAGTTGAATTTCACAGTCCGAGTCCTCTCCCACCTCCAAGAATCTGGCGTCTCTCGGTGGTGTAATCTTCCTTCGTGTAAATGTCTTTTACTTCGCTATCACTGCTATTGCTTTACCTTTCGGGCGAAGCTGCGGCCTCTCTCTGTCTCTTTTTTTCTGTGAGTCCGAGTATAAGCGCTCCTGCGCATGACTGCTCTTGATTCTCATTTCTACTGAATCCTACTTCGCCTCGTTTCGGTTACTGAGTGAACTATTCAGGGTGCCACAACTATCACGCACCAAGACTTAAACAGCAGTTGCGCTACTCGAAGAAAACGTGGTCCATACTGTTTCCAGTACAGTGCGGTAGCCGCCAGCAGTTCTTTCGTTTGTAATATTCAATTCGACAATTGCATTAATTATCTAATTCGAGCAGTACTGTCCTAATTATCAAAGTGTCAATGAGACATTTGTAGGCACTCCCAGGCAGCCCCAAATGATACCTTGCTGCTGTGTATCCAGTGACGTATTAATTGCGTTTAATTTTTTCCGACTGGCAAACAAACCTAAGAAAATATGAAAAATACCACGTGACTGTGCTGCCACCCGCATCACAAAGCAGCGCCCTCAAATAAGCTGATTGCAAGCAACTGCATTGCCTGTCGGAAGCCGGAAAACACAGCGCATCGCTTTGATAATGGTTCGGAAGGAGCACCAACAGCAGTTTCGCGGCTTGGCAGCTATTCCTTCCTCTCTACGTCAGTTATCCCTCTCTGAAAGCCTACTGATCACATTGATAACAAAAACCCCTTGATAACCAGCCGAAGTGCCGCTCTGACCACGCACGAAACGGGAAAAGCTATAATAGTCTTCTTCTTCAGCGTATTTTATGTCCTCGGCAGGACGAAGGCCTTCCCCTGCGACCTCCTATTACCCCTGTCCTGCGCCAACCGATTCCAATTAACGCCTGCGAATTTCCTAATTTCATCGCTCCACCTAGCCTTCTGCCGTCCTCGACTGCGTTTTCGTTCTCTTGGTACCCCTTCTGTAACAATACAGGTTCAACGGTTATCTAACCTGCGTATTACGTGACCTGCTGAGTTCAACCTTTATCTCTTGATGTCCATTATAATATCGGCTATACCCGTTTGCTCTCTGATCCAAACCGCTCTCTTTCTGTCTCTTAACGTTATGCCTAGTATTCTTCGTTCCATCGTTATTTGCGACTTCCTTAACTTATTCTCAAGCTTCTCTGTCAATCTCGAAATCTCTGCCCCATATGTCAGCATGGCTGATATGCACTGATTGCACGCCTTCCTTTTCAATGATAATGGTAAACTTCCTGCCAGGAGCTGACAAGGCGTTCCGTATGTGATCTAACCCATTTTTATTCCATGAATTTTCTTCTCATGATCAGGGTTCCCTGTGATTAGGTGACCAAGGTAAACGTACTCCTTCACCCGACTCTCGAGGCTGACTGGCGATCCGGAACTCTTGTTCCCTTGCCCAGCATTACATGTTTATCTTTGTCTTGTGCATATTAATCTTCAACCCCAATCTTACACTCGCCCTGCTAAGGTCCTCAAATCATTTGTTGTAACTCGTCTGCACTGTTGCTGAATAAAACAATGTAATCGACCAACCGAAGGTTGCTGAGATATTCGCCGTCGATCTTTACTCCTAAGCCTTCCCAATTTAATAGCTTGAATACTGCTTCTAAGCACGCAGTGAACAGCACTGGAGAGAGTGTCTCCCTGTCTCACCGCTTTCTGTATAGGTATCTTCCTACTTTTCTTGTGTACAATTAAGGTAGCTGTGGAATCTCTGTGGATATTTTCCAGGGTATTTACGTAGGCGGTGTGGACCCCTTGATAACGTAATACCTCCATGACTGCTGGTATCTCTACTGAATCAAATGCCTTTTCGTAATCTATGAAAGCCATATAGAGAGGCTGATTGTAATCTGCGGATTTCTCGATTACCTGATTGATGACAAGGATGTGATCCATTGTAGAGCATCCTTTCCTGAAACCTGCCTGTTCCCTTGGTTGGAGAGTATCTTGGTGAATATTTTATATAATATTGTGAGTAAGCTAATGGGCCTATAATATTAAAATTCTTTAATGTCTTCCTTTTCGTGGATTAGTATAATGTTTGCACTGTTTCAGATTTTCGGGACCCTTGCACTCGATAGACGCTTCATATAGAGAGCCGCCAGGTTTCCTAGCAATATGTCTCCTCCATCTTTGAATAAATCGACTGTTATTCCATCTTCTCCTGCGGCTTTTCCTCATTTCATGTCTTGCAAGGCCTTTCTTACCTCATCGCTAGTTATAGGAGGATTTTCTGTATCCTGTTGATTACTGTTTCGAATGGAGTTATCCTCACTCCTCTGAGTATTGTGCAGCTCAGTACAGAATCCTTCCGCTTCTTTTACAATATCTTCGAGATTGCTGATGATATTACCCTGCTTATCTTTCAGTGCATATATCTTCGTTTGTTCTAGGCCAAGTTCTGTCTCACTGATTTCAGACTGCGATTATTTTTTTACGACTTCTTAAGTCGTTCTCACTTTATAGTTTCGAATATTACCTATTTTCACCTTGTTGATTAGTTTTGACAGTTCCGCGAATTCTATCTTATGTCTTGAGTTGGACACTTTCCTTCTTTGTTGTTTCTTTATTACGTCCTTTGTTACTTGGAAGAGCTTACCTACTGGTTTCCTTGGTGCCTTACCTCCCACTTCGATTATTGTCTCTGAGACTAGCCTAGTTAAGGTTTCATTCATTACATCTATGTCATCTTCATCTCTCTGTTCTAAGGCGGCATATTTGTTTGCAAGTACCAGCCTGAATTCATCTGCTTTCACCCTAACGGCATCTAGGTTGACATGTCTCTTCTTGACGACCTTTACTCTTTCTCTCTTCAAATTGAGGTGAATCCTAGCCCTGACTAGTCTATGAAAACTGCACTTTACCGCACCTATCCCTTCCACGTCCTGTGCTATGCTGAGATTGGCAGAAAGTATGAAATAAATTTATTTTTTGTATCACAATTAGTGCTTTTCCAGGTCCGCTTTCTGTTGCTACGCTTTCTGAAAAAGGTGTTCATTATTCGAAGCTTACTCCTTTCTGCGAATTCTGCCAGCATCTCTCCTCTAGCGTTCCTAGAATCGACGCCGTAGTCGCCAATTACTTGTTCACCAGCCTGCTTTTTCGGCACCTTTGCACTGAAGTCGCCCGTTACCACAGTATACTGAGTTTGCACTTTTGTCATCGCTAATTCAACATGTTCATAAAAATGATCTACTTCGTCATCATCGTGACTGGATGTTGGAGCGTAGGCTTGTACTACCTTTAATCTATACTTCTTAAGTTTGATTACGACTACAGCTATCCTCTCATTAATGCTGTACAATTAGTCATTGTTGCCCGCTATGTACAGACGAATTAGGAATCCTATCCCGTATTGCTTCTTATCTGGGAGACCGCTATAGCAGAGGACATGCCCATTATTCAGCAGTGTATAAACCTCACCATTTCTCATCTCACCAACGCCGATTATATCCCAATCAATGTCTGATAGTTCCTCAAAGAGTCCTGTTAAGCTAGCCTCACTCGACAAGGTTCAGCTGTTAAACATTGCAAGGGTCAGTTTCCATTGGCGGCTTGTCCGGACCCAGATATTCTTAGCCCCTACTACTGCGTTACAGGTCTGGCCGCCGCCTTGGTCAGGTGCTCCGCAGTCGCTGGGGACTGAGGGCCATTGGTTAATTGAGTGATTCAGTTGGGAGGGAGAGGCTGAATACTGCACCCAGGAGGCCAATTTCTGTTCTGGTGAGGGAGTGTCTTGCTGAAGCTTAGTGGACCTTCCTAATTTGGTTGTACTTTTATTAGTATAGCCCCACTTGCTCTCGGCATCTTTTGCCGGTGACAGGCGTCACTCCAAGCTTGCAGATGTTGTGCACTGGAGGAGGTGAAATTCAAAGTCACCGTCGTAAAAGATAGATAGAAAGATAGAAAGATAGATAGATAGAAAGATAGAAAGATAGATAGAAAGATAGAAAGATAGATAGATAGATAATAATATATGGGGTTTTACGTGCCAAAACCACTTTCTGATTATGAGGCACGCCGTAGTGGAGGACTCCGGAAATTTAGACCACCTGGGGTTCTTTAACGTGCACCTAAATCTAAGTACACGGGTGTTTTCGCATTTCGCCCCCATCGAAATGCGGCCGCCGAGATAGATAGATAGATAGATAGATAGATAGATAGATAGATAGATAGATAGATAGATAGATAGATAGATAGATAGATAGATAGATAGATAGATAGATAGATAGATAGATAGATAGATAGATAGATAGATAGATAGATAGATAGATAGATAGATAGAACGAAAGAAAAAGAAATCTTATAGAAAGATTCGAACTTCCGGCAATGGCAAGCGAGCATTCGACATAGCTCAGTCAGATAATCCCATAGACGGCGAGGCTACCGTATCGCGGATAAGCACAGGCCAGGTAGCCCTACATGGCCAAAAACTTCTTTGGTTTATCCGTGATATAAACATCTCAGTAGGCACATATTCAGCAGCGCGTTTCGGATATTTCTGCAACCTATTTCGTAAATCTTACACGCCTAACAACTTGGCCGTGCATCCGCGATATATGTGTTTTCCTGATCGCGATGAGTAACTCAATATAGAACGAGTTCTAAACGGCTCTGGCCTCATAGTTCCGCAATCGCACGTGCGTAGACGACCGTGAACTCGGCTACAGGCGTACCGATGGCCATTCACAGTTGCGAATATATGCTCGTGACCTACAGGAGTACAAACGGAAACCCGCGAAAACGAATATATTTGCAAATGTAGAAGAAATAACTGGATGCAAACTACTACTTTTTATTTTTTGATGAAAATCTGTATGTGAATTTTGCAACTTTTGCCATTACGTGATTTATTTATTATTGTGGGCGTGCTACTCCAATCCTTCACAGCGCTGCAATCTTTTTCGCTTTTTAGGAGGGGGGGGGGGTCTGTCATTAGGAAGTCAGCGTGACGCATGTCGGTAGAGTCAGTTTAAGTCCATTTAGCATATCTAAAATGCCTGAAAACATGCTTGAATTATCCGCGGTATACGGGTTTTGATGATCACGCCAGGTTCACGGCATAGGATTTCTCAGTGGTTCTAACATCGTGGTTTCGGACTCTCCTGTAGGCAAGCGGCCATGAACACGGCTAAATACACGATATACTTTAGGCGGAATTGAACAGCACTTAAAGGTAGTGTGGAAAAAAAGAACATGAGAAAATGAAAAAAAACTTTCAGTGCTTACCGCGAATTCACTAGTCCCGTCTGGATGGAGGTATATCAAACAATTCATGGTCTCGGCTGTCGGTCTCATGCATCGAAGTCTTTCCGAGCGAGGCGGCACTGGTACTGATGCGCCGCGCAAGGCTGAGACAAGTTTTACAAAGCTCTAAATGTGCTATGTGTGCGCATTGTTATCTGTTTCTCGCGGAGTACGCAAGTTCACACGTCACAACTCTTCGGGATTTCGTCGCGCAGGCAACGAGCTCGGCACAAACTGCTTAAATTTGCACGATAACTCTGGGGCTAGCGCATCCTGCTCTCAATTTGGTATCGATTACCGCAGTGACACAGATGAGATTGCTCGCTGGTGGTGGTGGTGAAACGTTCGATGGCCCTTTCAGCTCTGGCGTCATGTCAGCGACCCGCGCCAACCATTTGCGCTGGCACCCGTTGCGGCCGCGCTCTGTGGGAGGCTCTCGGTTTTCTTCGGTTTCAATACAGCGGAGTTAGGGATGCAAACTCAATTTTAATTTCTTTAATTATGGAGTTTTACGTGCCAAAACCACTTCCTGATTATGAGGCACGCTGTAGTGGAGGACTCCGGAAATTTCGACCACCTGGGGTTCTTTAACGTGCACCTGAATCTAAGTACACGGGTTCTTTCGCATTTCGCCCTCATCGAAATGCGGCCGCTGTGGCCGGGATTCGATCCCGCGACCTTGTGCTCAGCAGCCTAACACCATAGCCACTGAGCAACCACGGCGGGTGGATGCGAACTCGTATGGACGCTTATCTTATTCGAAGGTCTCTGCACGCAATGGACACGGCCCAGCCAGTGTGATTGATGGCCAGAGAGAGGAGTTTGCGAGCGTTAGCGGGTTGTAGCCTCCGTTCCCAGCCCAAGGCTGCGCCTTGAGCGAAGGCCATGTCTGTGCATGGTCACTGTAATTGATGACAATGGCTTCAACGACGTAGTCTAACTCGCACTTCCGTGCTCATTCGAAAGAACAAGTTGGCCTTTCAGCCACAAATGAGGGCTCACGTCTTACTGTTATTGCGCGAACTATGCTATGAACTCGAGCTGTGCGACTGTACTACCGGACAGAGCAGTTCCGATCACATTGCGCGCAGACGCTTTTAGGTGCGGGTACACAGGAAGGCGTATCAAAGGATGGTGCCTATGGGAGGTTAAGCTATTTATATAGTTTATCCCAAGTAATGCTATCACTAACGAGGCTAAACTATTTGCAAAGAAAAGGGGGGGGGGGGTTGCTGTACAAGATAGAAAGATACACCCAACCTTGTCTCGTTATAGTCACGTCGTGCCTTTTTTCCGCTTATCATTGACTAGCTAATTAGTCGAAATTTATTACATAAATAAATTAGTACTTGCACAATTGCGCAACCTCGTATGTCAACTCGTGCATCGCATTCGAACTCTTAACATTAAGTAACTTGCTGTTTGCCACATTTTCGCGAGTTCTCTTCGCGTTTAAGAGTTGTGCCTCAAAACGCGAGGCCCACCCACGCGCCTCGCATGCGCGACAGCTCCGCTCCTGAAAGGAGTTGAATGCGACTAAATCTACTCAACGTATGACTTCGCGAACGCAAAAAAGTGACAGGGCGGTGGTGTAGCTGTAGGCTGCTGCTGTGAGTGGGCAATTGCATGATACTGTATGACAGATCAGTGCGCGTCGGCCTAGCGTGGCGATAAGGACTACAAATAAAGAGCGATGCAAAAGAAAATATGAAGGCGAAAGCCCTGAGTGGCTCGCTGCGCGAAGGCCTTGAAAAATAACGCGGTGTCCAATCAAGTGGTACAAGAAAAAAAAATTCACGAAACCTTCCACTGTGTGAAGGACGAGCAGCGAAGCTGTGGCCTTTTACCTCTATCAACGCGTCTACTTGTAGATAGGTGTTGTTGTTGGTGGTGGTAGTAGTAGTAGTAGTAGTAGTATTGAAGGGCACAAAGAAGGAATACGTTTTTCGACTGCGGAGTGATTTAATCTTATTCTTTTACGTAGTAGTCACGCGTAAGTACCACAGAATGGCAGACGGAAATGCCACAATATTCCCAAATTCCCTGTGAACTACGTAATTGTGAAAAGTAAATGAACTTGGCGTAATGTTAGAGCCGTCTTAGCGACTGATTCTCATAAGACTTGCATCGGGATAGTTTCAATAAAACACGAGCTACAGCCGTTTTCTGTAACCACACTCCCTCCCTAAACGGCCATGTACTGACAGCCTACGGGGAATTCTAGAGTTTACAGCTTCAGTGTGAACTAATTATGACAAGTAAACGAAACTCGGCGTAAGGATAGAGTCGTTTTAGCGGGCAATTTAGGCACATTTTTTTCTAAGCTACCTGCACTATATTAAGAGTTACAGAGCATTCGCGAGAAACTGGAGGCGATATTTTTTTTTTCGTGTCGACGTGACGCGTAGACGGACGGACATCAACCACCACCTATAGCTATAAACAGCTTCGCTGTAAGAACACCCGTGACCTTTTCCGAGCGAGAGGCGGTTGGAGAGGAGAAGGAGCAGTGCGCGCAGACAGAAAAACACGTGTTGCGTCGCTGATGTCACCGTGCAGAGGCGGTCGTAGCGACAGTGAACTACAGAAAACTAAACGACAAGAGTGTACACTCGAGCCTTTTTTGCACCTGAGCTATGCAGATTCGTCGATTACGCTAGGTGGCAGAGCACATCACGAAAAATGTGACTGCGGCTGCGGCCGTGGCTTCACAGGCGGCACGACCCAACACGTGCGAAGCCCAGTCCGGCTCGCGGCGTCATTGTTCTGTAAAATTCGCTCGAGGATCGCTGTTGGTCTCTTCTGCCAACATCTGACACTACTGCTTTGTCGCCGTTTCATGGTAAGGCCACAGGAAGTTCTTTTGCGCGTTGTGAAGCAATTATTCTCTTTATATTTCGTTATGTCACTGTGAAGCCGCATGAACGACTGAGGGAGTGGGGCATGGCGGCTTTGAAGCCATAAACAGTTGCTGACTATTTGCAACGTTGAATTAATTTCGCATTCTTTTTTTTATCATGCGAAGCAATGAGTGGTTACGCCAAGAATAACAGCGGCGCGGCAGCATCCGTGCTGCGAGTCATGCTCGAAACAAGGGCGAAGTTCGAAAATAAAATAAAATGGTTCATTACGAAATGCCGCCTATGCACACATGCCGTTCAGTGCAAAGGGTTTTATGTTGATCTATTGAAGAAGGTCACGCGCAGTGGCCTCTGAATAAGTATGGTGTGGCAGTTTTGCAAAAGAAATGTGGCTATTTCCAAAGCCCTACACGCACATTATTAACAGTTTGGCAATATTGCGCGCTTTCTCAACCTCCGTAGCCGGCTATATACGCTTCAACGTTGCTAGCTGTTTTGGGCTGAAGATGCGTGTTCATGTTTTGTATATGCAGGGCTTACCGTAGAAAGTTTGTTTCTTAGCATTTGTAGCAGTGCTTCCCTGACTTGAGGTCAGAAAAATATACATTACGCGAAGGAACGTAGCATCTACATTAAATAGCTTTGAAGCCTCTAGTATTGCTCACCTTCTTTCTGTCATTCTACGTATTGCAGGAATCTCCAATATTCCTTCCCCAAATACACTATACAGCCTAAGAACATCACGCATACTGAAGTGCAAATTTCCAAGTATCAGAAGACGATTGCAAGGCTTCCAAGACAGCAGGTGAAGACCCCCACACAGTCGAAGTGCTTAATTGACTGAGATGTCAATATCTTGCAGCTCTTTAATATGGGACTCACTGGATTACACGTTCGAGATGAGGATGTTTGTGCACGCCCAATTGGTCTTGTGGTCATTTTATTTTATCACGCAACCATTCACATAATTCTGGTACCTTAATTCACCCACCTTCGTAGAAGTACAAGAAAAAGCCTCCTATTTATTTCTTCTAAAACAATCTGATTTTCAGTAATTGCTGGCTTGTCTGTAGTTTTTTTTTAGAGCGCAGCTCTTTGGCGTCCGTTCCTGGGTTTCGCGTCGTCGTCGGCGTCGGCGTCGTCGTCGGCCTCGTAACCAGCTCCGCCCCCCTTTCATCCCCCCAGCGCTAGCAGCGACCGACTGATACCGCTGGATGCCGCTGACGCCGCTAGAGAGTCAAGATAACGTGACTGCATAGAACACCGTCGCCGCCATGCAGAAAGAGTATCAGTCAAAGGCATCAGTCAGTCGCTGCTATCTCTTCCCTCCTCCCTTTATCGTGTTGTCCGCTTGCTGCGCGCGCTTCTGCCCCCATCGTTTGCCGCTGGGTGTACACGCCGCCCCCCTCCGCTTCCGCTTACTGCTGGTTGCTCTCGACGGCGGCGATGAGCCTCCGCTTCGGCGGCGCGAACTGCAGGGTCTTCTCGGCGGCGGCGATGAGCTTCTGCTTCAGCCTCGCTTACTGCTGGTTGCTCTTGACGGCGGCAATGAGCCTCCGCTTCGGCGGCGCGAACGGCAGGGTCTTCTCGGCGGTGGCGCTTAGCCTCTGCTTCCCCCACGGCTGTGACAACCTCGCGAGGCACTTGTATAGATCTTGTCTTTGAGAATCAAGCATTGGTGTACCGAGTCGAACATATATCAGTCTATTTCTCCGACCACAAAGCTTCCTTCATGACTGTCAAGAACTGTTAGTGGAGTCTTTGTTAAAGGAATACGTGTGAAAAATAAAAAAAAAATTCTGTGATAGCGCATACATGTGTTGCTCGATTTCTTTGCCTCAATCTATCCAAAAGGTGAAACAGCTTATTTGCTGCGCTCAAATTTCGCATTAGGAAGTAACGTAATCGTCGGTAATTTTTTTCGTTCTCTGGAAAGTTGCAACACGTCTTGTGCTTTTTGTTATGCTTGCATAATGTTTATTGCCATCACCCCAGTAATTTCCGACTATTCTCCATTACTTGCATTTCGCAGTTTTTTCCCGTCTTCATGCGTCTGCCACCTTTGTCAAAATCTTGCTGCAATAAATTGTCTGATATTTTCGTGTTATTGACTGTCCAGCAAGCTGATTGATATTAAAGGAACATGGCACATTTATTTACAATACTACTTTTGGTGCGAGTTATTAGAAGCACAATATGACAAACAAAATTGTTCCACTTCCTCATTAACATTTGACATGATTGTTGCGCTAATCTCCAGCTTGAAACTCCTCCGTGCACTCGTCGTCGCAACATACAAACAGCGGCTCAAGCGCCTGCATGGAATCACTCGATTCATGCAACGTTACTGGTCACAAAAAAGAATAAAAGAAACGAAAATGAAATCATGGGCTCCGAAATTCGGCGGCGTGCGGCGACCATCTTGGAGGCTGATGGGTTTCGCCGATTCCGCTAAGTGCGCTGAGAGAGAGAGAGGCTTAACAATACGAAATGCAGAGAGGTCGGCCTGAGGTACTGTCCTCTAGCCAGCTACTCGGCGTTGGGTGAAGGGGAAGAGTGCACTGAAAGTTAATGTCGGCCGCAGCGGCCTACGGGAATGTCCACTCTTTACCTTTACTATATTACTGTACGAGTCAACTGCGAAACCGGAAAGACGGCGATGGCGGACGCTCGCCCTGGCCCCAGCGGATTGCACGGTAGGCCTCAGAAGTACGCTACTGCCTCGGATGCTCGCCAAGGGAGAAACGAGGTGCGACGTGGGAAGCGGAGGGAGCAAGGCTTTTGACCGTGAGTGCTGCTTTACCCGGCTGAGAGGACGCAACCTAATTGTGTTCAGCTTGTGTTGCACATTTCTAACACTTACTGGCGACATGTATGCTGCACCGTAATGTAGTGCATTAAGTGCTCGCATGTGTCGTTGAGGAGGTTGAACTAAAAGCGCCACACGTGTACTTCACACTGCGGCTCGTTATGTCTTGGAGGAAGTATGGCCGCTCCGATCATACAAATCAATGCATTACCAAGTGTGCAGCAGCCTTTCGCCTTTATGTGGTACAGGAGTGTAACATGCTGCCGAACTTTCTAAGGCGAAAGCCTTAAGTGGCTTGTCGCAATGGCGCATACTGGAAAATAACGGCGTCTAGACCAGTTAGCCAAAAAATATGATCATCAGGAGTGGCTCATACCCCCCGAAAGCAAGCAAAGATGCAATGTCTGTATATGAATGAGGAAACGAAAGAAAGAACGAAGAAGGAACGAAAAAACGAAAGAAGGAACGAAAGAATGAAAAACGAAAGAAAGAGAAAAATGGAAAGAACGAAAAAGAGTAACGAAACAACCTTTTGGTAAGGCATGAACATGTGTCGTTGAGGAGGTTGACTTACAGCGCCTTACGCTTAGTTCATACTGCGGCTCCTTGTCTTGCAAGGAACCTGGCTCCCCCGATTGGAGGATATAAGTTAACACATTACCAAGTATGGAGCAGGCTTTCGCCTTTGCGTGCTACAGAAGCGTAACGTGCTGCAATTTTTTTTTTCGGACTGCTGCTGTTTTACTACCGCCTTGCCACTTTTACGTGACCATCAAGTCCGCCATTTAGCCTTGTTAGTTTTTCGAAACGACATTTAGGGGCGCTACGGTGCAGCGCGCCGGACGCGAGGGGCAATTCTTGTTCGCTTTTTGGGGCACATCTTTGAAACGCGAAAAAAATTACTGAGTAGGACCTAGGGATCGGGAAACTTGTCACACACACACACACATATATATATATATATTGTTTCAGGAAGAAGGCAGGCCCACGAGTGTAAAATAGCGTAAATTTAAAACTGATGTGTATGACGTTCAGGCAACTGCCAGACTTCGTCTTCCTCTATTCCAATTCAACTTCTTCCTTCCCTTCACCGTAACATCACCCTCCAGGCGGAGTAGCTCCGTCCCGGTGCAAGTTATGGAGCCTCACTTAATGGGGGGACATAGGGCTTGAGCCTGACGACATGAACAACATCGCTGGTGACGTTGGGAGGCACTGAAGGCTGACCGACTGGGGCGATATCCTATGTCACGTCGGACAGTTGGCGTAAGATCTGGTACGGACCAGAATACCTGGAAAGTAGTTTTTCCGACAAGCCAACGCGACGTGAAGGCGTCCAGAGAAGGACAAGGGAACCAGATGGAAAATTGTAGTCTCGGTGCCGAAGGTCGTAGCGTCGCTTTTGAGAAGCTTGCGAGACTGTGAGGTGATGACGGGTGACATCTCGGGCCTGGGCGGCTAAGGCAATAGCATTGCGAGTGTAACCAGTGCTGGGTGATTGTACTGCGGAAGGTAGCAACGTGTCAAAGGGCAAGGTGGGGTCGCGGCCATGCAAAAGGTAAAATGGTGAAAACCCGGCAGTGTCGTGACGGGACGAGTTCTATGCGAAAGTAATGTATGGTAAAGCGACGTCCCAGTCACGGTGATCGTCGGAAACGTACATGGCCAGCATTTCAGTTAGCGTGTGGTTGAGTAGCTCAGTGAGGCTGTTCGTTTGAGGGTGGTACGCGGTAGCAATCTGTTGTTCTGTAGAACAGGAGCGGAGCAGATCATAGACGACCTTCGATAGAAAGTAGCAGCCGCGATCCGTCAGCGACTGGCGAGGGGCGCTGTGGTGCAGGATGACGTCGTATAGTAAGGAGTCCGCGACATCTGTAGCACAGCTGGTTGGTAGCGCTCGTGCGATGGCATATATCGTCGCATAGTCGGTTGCTACAGCAATCAATTTGTTTCCTTTGATGGAAATTGGAAAGGGGCCAAGGAGGTCTAGGCTCAAACGGAAGAAGGGCTCTGTAGGGATATCAATTGGTTGAAGCAAACCAGTGGGAGGCATAGCAGGCATTTTCCGGCGCTGACACAGGTCGTAAGAAACGACATAACTGCGCACAGAGTAATAAATGCCGGGCCAGAAGAAGCGGCACCGCAGGCGGTCGTACGTACGAGTGATGCCCAGATGTGCAGCACAAGGAGAGTCGTGAAATTGCTGGAGCACGGCGAGTCGAAGGTGCTTGGGAACGACTAGGGGGAGGTCCGGACCGTCAGGATGAACGCTGCGGCGGTATAAAGTTCAATCGCGCAAGGTGAACATCCGGAGGTACGGGTCATTGGGCGAGGAGCTTAGGAGTTCCGTAAGTGTTCAAAAAACATGATCTTTGCGCTTCTCGTCGCCAATATGGAGGAAGCCGGAGAGGGATAGAACACTGATGTCCGAGTCTGCATCGGTATCGTCCGGGTGATCCACGGGATTACTGGACAGGCCATCAGCGTCTTTATGCGGGCGCCCTGACTTTTATGTATAAGAAAATGTATATTCTTATAGACGCAATGCCCAACGTGCAAATCGTCCAATTGGGTCCTTTAAAGAGGAGAGCCAGCAGAGGGCGTGATGATCGGTTACGACGCAGAAGCTCCGACCGAAAAGGTACAGCCGAAATTTCGCGACCGCCCATACGAGCGCGAGACATTCTCTCTCAGTAATGGAGTAATTTCGCTCGGGCGTGGAAAGAAGGCGGCTAGCGTAAGCGATGACACGGCCTTGGGCCTGTTGACGCTGAGCGAGGACAGCGCCGATGCCATGAACACTCGCTTCAGTTCGTACTTCAGTGGGCGCAGAAGGGTCAAAGTGTGACAGAATTGGGGAAATTGTAAGCCGCTGAATCAGGGTACAGAAGGCTTTCTCCTACAGTGGTCCACAAGAGAAAGAGACGTTTGTCTTAAGAAGGTCAGTGAGAGGGTGAATAAGAGCATAAGCCCACAAAACTACGGACACCGTTTGTTGAACAAGGTACAGGAAAATTTCGCACGGCGTGAACTTTCTGTGGATCAGGTTGGATTCCGGCAGCGTTTACGAGATGGCCGAGCATGTTAATTTCATGGTGACTGAAATGACACTTGGAGTTTAGCTGAAGGCCAGCCCTGCGAAACATGCAGGGTACGGTTGTGAGGCGCCGCAGGTCGCTCTCAATGTTCGACGAAAACACAATCACATCGTCGAGGTAACAGAGGCATTTAGACCACTTCAAGTCCTGCAAGAGAGAGTCCATCATGCGCTCGAATGTAGCTGGCGCATTTCATAATTCAAAGGGCATGACTAAGTTGGTACAGACCGTTCGGTGTGACGAAGGCGGTTTTCTCGCGGTACATCTCATCGATGTTAATCTGCCAATAGCCGGATCGGAGGTCAATTGATGAGAAGTATTGGGATCCGTGAAGGCAGTCAAGAGCGTCATCAATGCGAGGCAGGGGATAAACAACCTTCTCTGTTATCCTGTTGAGGTGAGAGTAGTCAACGCATAAGCGCCACGAGTTGTCTTTTTTCTTTACTTAGACAACCGGTGATGCCCGCGGGCTACTGGAAGGTTCAATGATGTCCTTGTCCATCATCCAATCTACCTCTTTCTGTATGACGGCCCTTTCTGTTGCGGAGACACGATATGGCCGCCTATGAATGGGGTGGGCGTCACCAGTGTTGATGCAATACGTGACAACAGATGTCTGGCCAAGTGGACGGTCGTCCAAATCGAAGATGTCCCGATAAGATGACAGTAGGTGACGAAGAACTGTTGTTTGCTCGGAAGCAAGGTCAGGGGCGATCATCTTAGAAACATCGTCCTCAGGCGTCGAGTACGGAGTGGGTGACAAAGGTCCGATGGTACTGAGGAAGGATTCAGAGGTCAAAGAAGAAATCTCAAATTCTTCCAAAGGAGTGATATGCGCTATGGCGATACCGTGTGGCAGCACATGCAACGAAAATCCAAAATTGAGGATGGGCACACGAGTGCAGTCTTCGCGGATCCGGATTAAGGTGCTAGGTAGGGCAATATTGCGCGACAAAACCACGTCAGTAAGCGGCGACACGACGTACTCGCCATAAGGTACGGGAGGACAAGGCGTCAGGAGGACATTTGTAGCCGCTTGTGGAGACAACCTTGCAAACTCAGCAGAACATAAGCGGTGTGAAGCACAAGTTGTTGCGTGGGCAGGAAGCGCCAGATCCAACTCCACAACGCCTGAGGAGCAGTCAATTTGGGCAGAGTGCTTCGAAAGGAAGTCGAATTAGGTCATGCGGACAGTGTTCAAGGACGATAAATAGCACAACGGTATAATCGCCCCCAATGGTCACACGTGCTGTGCACATTCCAAGGGCAGGTGAAGTACTCCCATCGGCGACTCGCACAGTGCACGGTACGGCGGGTGTCGGAACCTTTTTGAGCCTTCGGTGGAGAGCAGCGCTCATAACTGAGAGCTGGGCTCCTGTATCCACGAGAGATCTAACAGGAACGCCATGAACTTCCATGTCAGTAGGTTTCCACATGTAGGCAGTGTCAACACAGGATTTGTAGGCCGGGTCGGAGTTGCAGCTTCACCTCCGGGAGCCGCACCGCCTAGTTTCCGAAGCGAAGCCACCGGTTGCAGAAGGGGACGAAGAGCGGTGGACGAGAGGCAAACGGGACCTACGACCTTGCGGAGGCGGGGAGCGGCTGGATCTTGGTGGAGCACTGTCGGCGTGGATGTTCCTAGTCGGCGTATAGGGCGAGAAAGTACGATTGTCCGGTACTTGGCGGTAGTGACTCGGAGACGACCACCGAGGAGGCGACGACCAATGGCTGCGGCAATGACGGGCGATGTGTCCAATACCGGAACAATTGAAACAGATGGGTTGATCATCCGCTGTGCGCCAGTCAGTTGGGTTGCGACGGAGTGGTCGAAAGCTTTGCGTCTGGGAGCGAGCGGCCGGAGAAATCTGGTAGGTGTTTGTATGGCGGAACGAGCAGAGAGATGGAATGCCCAAACTTTCTATTTTCTCCCGAACGACCGCTTGTATAAGGGAGATAGCAGGCACGCTTTCCCGACAGTCGGAACGAACTGGAGCCGGAGCCATGGCCTCAAGCTCACGGCGAACGATGCGCGTGATATCTTCCGGTCCTGTGGGCTGAACGAGCCGCGGCGGGTCTTCGCAAGCAGATGTCGCGGTGGTATTGGGCAATCGGTCGAAAGTTTGAGCGACGCGGCGGCCTTTCGCTTGTTTGAAGCGCCGGCACTCCTGTATAATTGCATCCACAGTGGCACAATCCTTACACATCAGGAGATTGAAGGCATCGTCTGCAATACCTTTCATTATGTGACCAATCTTGTCTGCCTCGGTCATGTTGTTATCAGACTTGCGACAGAGGGCCAGCACATCCTGTATGTACACGACATTAGGATTCTGTGGACGTCTGAGCACGGCACGCAAGTTCTTTTTTCGCTGCCAGTTGACGACCGAAGGGTCTGCCAAACAGGTCTCGCATTTTTTCTTTGCAGACATCCCAGCTCGTTAGTGCAGCTTCGTGTTGTCGTACCGTTGCTTCGCAGTTCCTCTTAGATAAAATATCACGTTTGCTAGCATCATTGTTGGATGTCACCTGTTGTTGTCGCACACTCGCTCGTACATCGTAAGCCAGTCCTTGACGTCGGCGTTGTCCGTGCCACAAAATGTCCCTGGGTCTCGCGGATGAGTGAGGATGACCGTTGGCACGGGCTGCTGAGGCGTTGTCGCTTGGGTCGGTTGATTTGCCATTGTGGCGGCAGGTAGATGACGTCCGCTGCGAAGTTCCGTGATTGTACCCCGCACCTTCCACCAAAATGTTGCAGGAAGAAAGCAGGCCCACGAGTGTAAAATAGTGTATATTTAAAACTGGTGTATATGGCGTTCAGGCAACTGCCAGACACAGTCTTCTTCTAGTTCAATTCAACTTCTACCTTCCCTTCACCAGAGAGAGAGAGAGAGAGACGGGCGCCCTCGTCTCCGGTATGGGAGAAGCAGGGCAGAAAAGCCGCTTGGCGCTCGCTATGCTCCGTTCCATACATAGCAGTCAGCGTTGTGGAGGCTAGAGGGACTTACAATGGCTTCGTTCGTACTTGAATATAGTTCGATGTTTTTTGGCTCCCTTCGGATGACGGCAAAAATTCATGCTGCTGGCTCTTACGGCTGGCGTACGGCTGGCGGCTGGCGTACCCGTGAAAAGGGTATGCTCGATCACCATGCCTTATCGAAACGAAGGGTGAATTCCTAATTCGCTATGGTTGTATCGAGTGGATGCTGGTCTGGCGGACGCCCCGCAGTGTTCACAGCCCCCTTTGTGTGTATGCACCATATCCGCTTCTAGACAGGACCCCCGGGCTGCCGCCAGCGGAGACACGCTCGTGAAGACGTCAAGTGGTACAATGGATCAGCCGCCTATGCACAACCAGACGCCGTTTCCACGAACTGTCAATCTCTACAGGAAAACTTCCGCGAGCCAACGTCACCTACAAGAAAGGATCAAGCCACCCCTCCCGGGCCTACAAGCTTACTGAAAGTGAGAGCAGCTGCAAAGCCACGACGAGGGCTTACCACGTCAACTGGAAGAATTTACCAAGTGCCCTTTCCGCGAACCAACGTCGCCTAGAAGAAAGGATAAGCACCTCCGATCCGGGACCTGCGGGTTGGTACCCTGCGGAGGCGGGCCCGTACCGGCTCACTGAAAGTGGGAGACGCCCATCAACAAACCAGCCTCAGTGCCTGTCACGTGACGTTGACGTGAGCAAGATCCCGCCCGCGATTTTAGAGAGCCTATTTAAAGGGGTTCAGCAATGTACTTTTCCTCTTCATTCTCTTCTTCCGCCAACCATTGAATAAACCGTGCAAGTTTCGCACTATAAGTCGTCGCGTCCTTGCCTGGTCACCATGATCTACAGGATGCCTGTAGCCCGCGGACAATGCCACGCTACCCAATAGTAACGTCGGTCGAGCTTCAATAAACAGGCGCCGCAACCACTCGGCAGTGGTGGAGTACGCTTCACTGGAGAACGCAACATGGCCTAGCACTGCGGATGAGATAAAGAAAGCCCTGCCGCTTCCTCGTCGCCAGTCACGATGCAGCCGACCGTGCTCACCGAACGCACGCTTAAGAGCAGCAAAATACCACTGAGCAAACGCTCCGTCACGTCGCTTTTTTCATATTTCGCGGGTTTTCCTTGCAATCCGGAAAAAGCAACTACGTGAGAGGTATCGTAATAGAAACAACTAGATCGGTGGTCTCTGAAGGTACTCTGCAAATCTGCTTATGATACTTGGGTCCTCAGCCAATAATTAAAGTCGGGTACTTAAGCGTAATTAAATAATGAGTTATGGGGAAAAGAAATATTGGCTTAGTAACTATAGGCTATTGCAAATAGTGTGCGTTTGGTTCAATTTGTTTCCGACGCGGCTTTCATTACTAAATTCTTGGCTCAAGTTACGTGGGAGACCCTGTATATCAGCTCAGTATTGAACGAAACAAGTTTGAATCCTTAGAAACAAACGCACTGTGGCATGCGGCTGCTAGTGCGTTGTTTTAGATCATTTTTCTTGTTCTTTTTGCAGTTTTTATTGACAACTCGTCGCCAGGATCGCCACGTGCATGCTCGCGCGAGCGAACGCTGTTGGCGCGCAGCGTAGCACGCACGAAGTACAGACGGAAAGTGCGGAGTGTTAACTTTTCTTGACCGAACTTCTTGCGTAGCTTCCACAGCTATGTATAGAACGGAGTATAGTTCAAACAGAAGGAAAGAGCCTCTACACTGACTGTGAAGCTTGCTTCTTGGAAGCATCACAACGCGATACTTCGATTTCTCCCATTGCCTCTGAAAAGGAATGAAATTGAAAACTCTCGCAGTAAGGCGCTCTCTGGACGCGCCCTAAAGCTTACAGTGTAGATCCAAAATTTCCAATAGGGTCGGGTGAGTGACCCTGTAAATTGTAGACCGCACTTAACGACTGAGTCTGCCCTGTTGCCTCAGTCCCATATACGTTCATAAACTTTTAGCGAAAACGTCGGGTTTGCATTACGTCGTGTACGGCGTCTTATATGACATTGCGCATCCTCGACGCGTTCGACGACCGGAATCAGAATCGCTCTCCCGGTTGTAAGCATCCGTTCATTCTGGTGACACTTTTCTCGCAACGTTACGTATTCTTAGGTAATCAAGTTTTCATTTGCATAACTATGCTTTTGGCTTGTTTTAAACTATTTTGGCACGCCGCATCCCTTTGAGGATTATATATATATATATATATATATATATATATATATATATATATATATATATATAGAGAGAGAGAGAGAGAGAGAGAGAGAGAGAGAAGCGAATCATTTCAGGAGGTCGGTTCGGCATGGTAACTACCACATTAGCTGCATTAGGGATATAAGAGGCATAAGCTTTATACGGCAAAGGTTATACATCTCCGCTTGGAATGATTCTACAGTAAGCTGTCTGCAAAATGATTTTCCAGAAATACCATGGATAACACGGTTTTAATTCCAAGTACCCTGGCGCTGATATGGAAGAATGATGTCGCCAGGGTATGGGCGAAATCGTGATGCTGTGCTGCGGAGCGAAGTGTCATGGCCGCTTTCGCTAGAAAGACCGGAAAGGTAATGACACCTTTTTGTCAGAAGATCCATTGATCACGGCATCTATATACTGTGCGGGCGATTAGAGGCGAGTGTTGAAAGTGCCAAAAAGGAGTACTGAAAGACGTGTGCGAAGACGTAGTTTTTTTTCTTGGGACTGCTTTTTTTTTTGCAATGTATCAACCTACTAGAGACATCAGACACAGAAGACACCACTCAACACACCCACATATCTTAACTGTAATAATTACTTCTGCGCGTAGAATTTCTGTTTTTTAAACCCCAAACTGTTCCCTTCTGCGCTAGTATATGTTAACTGTATAACTTCTCTAATCTTGCACGAGCCTCGGTCAGCTTCACTGCACCGACTACCGATGAGTGCATAGAGTTTTTCACTATAACACCTAGAGGGAAATCTGGCGTCACCGTCTATGGGAGTTTCCTAAGGGGCGCTGTGCCCTAATGGAAATGACGGTATAAGTGCCTGCGAGGCGTGTGTTGCGAGGTATTTTAAGAGGCTTCGTCTAAAACGTGGATACGGCTGCACAAATAACGCGTTCTTAAAGTAAAGTATTCATAAAATGTTTCCATTCACGCATATTACACCTTTACTAACCTACAATGCATGAGCAAGCGAAGAAAAGCAAAAACAGACGACAAACTTTTTCAAAGCAAGCGCGAATCTTGTCTGTCCTCCAACTTTAGCCGCCCGCTATTACCTTTTCCGTATCATATAAGTGTACATGAAATAACAAGTTCTCATAGACAAAACATGTTTTCGTGTAATAATAAAGCTAAAAGAGCTTTTTAATTGCTGTTTAGCAGAAAATGAATCATTGTGACAGACGAAACGATGCTTGCCAGGCACGTATTCAAGGTGTCCTGGCTTTCCGAGAACGATGCCAATCCGAAGTCACAATATACCGGCTTTTCCATGCATACTACAGTGCAGCAGCGCCAGATTAACCTCTAGGTAATGTAGTGAGAAACTCTCTGGATGAGTTGGAGTGGGAAGATCGAATGACCAGATTTCAAGAAATTACACAACACCATAGATTGCAGAGGCGCACATTCCCACAGCAGCACCCAAAATTAAGCGAAAATCAGTCTGTCGAATGGAGGCAGTTACAGACTAGATTCTATCCGAGTCCAGCTATCATGCACCTAATACATCCAGATTTAAACACGACTGACCAGTGCAGACATTGCGACTCTAGAGCCACCCTGGAGCATATTCTGTGGGAAATGTAAGGCTATAATGAAAGATAACGGTGATGCAGCCTCAAGCAACGACAGCCTCCGCGCGCGCTGGGAGTCTGCGTTGCCAAGCTCGGACCTGCAGCACCAAGTCTGGGCCGTCTAGCGAGCAGAGGAAGCCGTCCAGGGCCAACAACCCTTGGCCGAAACTAGGAGGGGTCCACGCCCACCTAACCAAATCGCAGGGCACTCAATAAAGTTATTTGAATGAATGAATGAATTACATGGATCATTTATTCGCTATTTTAATATAAATTCTAGTAATACTGTATCTGTTACTGAGCGATATTGTTATACCAACAAAAAGTATTGTATTTCACATCGTCGTTGGTGGTTTCTGCAGCAGCTAACCCTTACAAAAATGACTTTAGACTGTCTATAGAAAGTCTATAGACTTTTCATAGACGACCTTTCTTTTCTATAGATTTGGACTTTTGTTGATATAAAGTCTATAGACTGTCTATAGACGAAAGTCGATAAAGTTTCTATTTCTTTTTGTCTATTCGCAGTCTATAGACGGTCTATAGAAAAAAGTCGATAAGGTGTTTGTTTCCTTTTTGTCTGCTTCCCCTCTATAGAATACCTACAGACGAAAGTCGACACAGTCTCTATCTATTTTTATCCATACTTTGTCTTTAGACTTTCTATAGACGACAGTCGATAGGGTTTCTATTTCTTTTTGTCTATTCGCAGTCTATAGACGGTCTATAGAAAAAAGTCGATAAGGTGTTTGTTTCCTTTTTATCTGCTTCCCCTCTATAATATACCTACAGACGAAAGTCGACACAGTCTATTTTTGTCCATACTTTGTCTATAGACTTTCTATAGACGAAAGTCGATAGGGTTTCTATTTATTTTTGTCTACTCGCAGTCTATAGAAAAAAGTCGATAAGGTGTTTGTTTCTTTTTTGTCTGCTTCCCCTCTACAGAATACCTACAGACGAAAGTCGACACAGTCTCTATCTATTTTTGTCCATACTTTGTCTATAGACTTTCTATAGACGAAAGTCGATAGGGTTTCTATTTATTTTTGTCTACGCGCAGTCTATAGACGGTCTATAGAAAAAAGTCGATAAGGTGTTTGTTTCTTTTTTAATAATAATAATATTTGGGGTTTTACGTGCCAAAACCACTTTCTGATTATGAGGCACGCCGTAGTGGAGGACTCCGGAAATTTTGACCACCTGGGGTTCTTTAACGTGCACCTAAATCTAAGCACACGGGTGTTTTCGCATTTCGCCCCCATCGAAATGCGGCCGCCGTGGCCGGGATTCGATCCCGCGACCTCGTGCTCAGCAGCCCAACACCATAGCCACTGAGCAACCACGGCGGGTTTTTTTTTGTCTGCTTCCCCTCTATAGAATACCTACAGACGAAAGTCGACACAGTCTCTATCTATTTTTGTCCATACTCTGTTTATAGACTTTCTATAGACGAAAGTCGATAGGGTTTCTATTTATTTTTGTCTATTCGCAGTCTATAGACGGTCTATAGAAAAAAGTCGATAAGGTGTTTGTTTCCTTTTTATCTGCTTCCCCTCTATAGAATACCTACAGACGAAAGTGGATACAGTCTCTATCTATTTTTGTCCATACTTTGTCTATAGACTTTCTATAGACGAAAGTTGATAGGGTTTCTATTTCTTTTTGTCTACTCGCAGTCTATAGACGGTCTATAGAAAAAAGTCGATAAGGTGTTTGTGTCTTTTTTGCCTACTTCCCCTCTATGGACTACCTATAGACGAAAGTGGATACAGTCTCTATCTATTTTTGTCCATACTTTGTAGACTTTCTATAGACGAAAGTCGATAAGGTTTCTATTTCTTTTTGTCTACTCGCTGTCTATTGACGGTCTGTAGAAAAAGTCGATAAGGTGTTTGTTTCTTTTTGTCTATTTCCCCTCTATGGACTACTTTTAGACGAACGTCGATACAGTGTCTATTTATTTTTGTCCATATACTTTGTATATAGACTTTCTGTAGACGAAAGTCGATGAGATTTCTATTTCTTTTTGTCTACTCGCAGTCTATAGACGGTCTATAGAAAAAATTCGATAAGGAGTTTGTTTCTTCTTTGTCTACTTCCCCTCTATATGGACTACCTGTAGACGAAAGCCGATACAGTTTCTATTTATTTTTGTCCATACTTTGTCTGTTGACTATCTATATTATGGACAATAGTCGACAAGGTTTCTATTTTTTTCTCTACTCCTGGTGTATTGAATGTCTATAGAAGAAAGTCGATAATATGTAATTCCGAGTTCCCATACCCCCCGCCCTCTGCGAACGCGATGATATGGCACTGGTTCATGCACGACGGCACCGCGACCCCGGCGCGGCGGGCAAACCGTGCAGACTGCTAGTCTGCGTTCGGTGCAGCTGCACCGAATGAGGATCGCGGCGGAGCAGGCACCGTCCGATTCACCAAGGTCTTCCAGGCACCCGAAGGCCCTAAACCTGGCTGCTTCCCGGACGTACACTTCGCGAAGACCAGGTGGTGAAGGTCAGATGGTGAAGATGTGGCAAAGGGGGTGAATAAGTGGCGAAAGCCCGCAGACCAGGTGGTGAATTCACCACCTCTGAGTTGTCGTGGTCTTGCATGTCTATCGATTAACAATAGACAAACATCGTTAATCTGGGCCCAACCCGTGTACGCTGTATAACCAAGCGGAGGTACCGGCGGATAATACATAGCTGCATTTGATATAAGCCACTAAAGTTGTATACTGCTGAGATTGCTGTAGAGCCTATTTGTAGACTTTAATGTACACATAGTGTATACCTCCGCATTTGTTGACCACATATGATCTACGTAGTCGCTCTCGGCAATCCCAAGACAGTCTTCACAGTTGTCGCATCACTTTTGCGGCAGTAGAATAAGGGAAGCAAAACGCCGATCCAATTGTTAAAATATATGTTATGAACGCCAGCTTCAGATACAAGTGGATTCGAAACAGGCATCAAGCTAACAGCAAAGACACTCGTAATGTTTGTAGCTGACAACGCGGACTTTGTGAATGTGCCATGAACCGATGTCGCGCATGTGGTATTCGCGTTGTGTGTCGTCCGATTCTCGGATACTTTTCACATTGTCTTCATATCTCGGCTGCGTCACTAACATCGGGCGACTTTTGTTGCCTAATATCCTGCACTATAAACTCATCAAAGTTTCTCATTCACTTAAAATAGGTGCCAAATTCTCTGAGCCCACCCAGTATTTCGCCGGCGGTATGCCTGCGCAGCCACGCATATGAGTACCTCAATGCTGTACTGATTGCTTTGACCTATCACCGGAACAGAAAATTAGCACTAACATACGTGCGGCCATCACATTTGGCGGTACGCTGGAAGATATGCTACAAATACGCTGTATTACTCATCGAAGCTGGCAATAATGCATCTAAAACGTCTGAAGGGCCCCGTAACGGCTTTTACAAACAGCGCATTCATGTTAGCGTTCCAGTCTCATACGATAGCCCACAGCGTTTGTCATACAACCTGCCAGCGCATATCCTTAGTCCACGAAAAAAATGCATAACGGAAAAGAAAAGCCACCCGTTCCGGCGCGCATGGCGCGCAGAGAGAGAGAAAGAGACAAAGAAAAAAATGAAGGAGGAAAAGGCGCTCACACTCCTCCGAGCGCGCACGCCCTCCCGCGCGGAGCTCCTGCGCATGCGCGGAGCTCTTGCGCATGCGCGGCGGTGCGCCGTCTCAACGAGTGCGCCAGGCTCGTAAACGGTTGTGCCGGTCTGCGGTGTCTCCCTGAACGTAGGTGTCTGTGTATGCGTGTCTTCTTTGTGGCATCACACGTCAACTACACTGAATGGTAAGCTTTATCAAAGACGTCTTGCGTCAATACCTCATGATTATGTGAGCGCATTTCGTAGCGCGAACCGGCTGCATGTAGCGCAGGGGACTCGGGTATAGTGTCGGTTTGTCGTTGACATGGTTTGATAACGCGCTCTTGTTCTCGCTTCTACTATACGGAATGTTTTACGGCGAGCGATCGCTCGTGCTTGTTGATTTTATCATTATAGCTTAGGTGCGTAAAAAAGGAAGTACACCATGTTTTAACTTGATACTGAGCTACCACTAAGCGGATTGTGGGTGTTGGGCAGCCAGTGTGGTAGATCTCATTTAGTGGCGCTTGATCCGGCCGTGATGAATGCTGCACCGTATGTGTAGTGAAATTCTCGTGACACGCTTTACGTATATATCTCGAAATTGTGTTAGCATCAAGAATTTTCACACAGACTGGCATAGTTGAATAACTGCTAGAGTACTCGGATGAAAGGCCGTGTTTGCGGGGCATGCATCAGCAGTGTGTGCGCTGCCGTTTTCGCATAGTTTAATAGTAGCAGTATTTTTAAGGTTCCTGGCAACCAATCTAAATAATTTTGGGAAGTTACAGCAAGCAAAACACGAGACTTGAAGAAATAGCTAGTAGAAATCTCTAGATTCACCCAATCTATTTATATGCAACCACAAACGCTTTTGGAGCATGAAACCTGCGATAAGCTCAGTCACTTGCAGCTTCGCAACTTAGCCGAAAAAATTAGAGAACAATAAATTAGTCGCTCCGGGAACACCTTTACACGTTTCAAACTGAAGGCATTGCGTTTGACGGTAGTTGGAAGATTTGTTTTTTGTCTCTTTTTTAAACAATTTAGCAGCAGAAATTATCTTTCGAGCTATATGAAAAGCGTTAAGCGGCTTCCGATGCTTCGGCGTTCTGCAGTTTACGTGCTCTTAATCACAAGGCAGCTGCTGGCGCAGATTCGCATTGTGCTAATCGTGCATGGTATGAAGCCATTGTCGTGCGTAATAAGTGTTCCGGTTTTCATTACTGTTGCATGTAGTGCCGTCGTCTTGGACAGACTGCATACAATATGCGCTGTACAAAAGAAAAAAGAGCCAGATTATCAATTTGGTGGTCTTTTCTAAGTAGATAACGCACAGATTATTCAAATAATTCAGTGGGCATTGCGTTTGTTCTACCCTTATCAACACACCTAAGAGATCGTAACATGTTTTAGTTGATAAGTAACCTGATCAGTAAGGCCCCATTCATGTGCATTCTACTGAAAGTGCAGCAAATGTATTCATCTCGAAGTATGAGAAAAGAGACATTGCAGACTGTTCTAAGCGGAAATAAATTGCAAATCTTAACGTGATTGTTCAAAACTGCAGTCAGTATGCTGAGCATGTTCGTTCGGCACGGGCATATTGCATTAACACCTGAAAAATGTGCACAGTCCAGCCGGGTATCTTTGTTTCAACAAGTATTATTATAGGAATCGTTTGGGATTCTCGCATTTCTTTTATTTTTATAAGTACACTGTGTGTCACATGAACCTGTCTTAAAACGAAACGTACCGTTGCTGGCACGGGCGACCATTACTAACTGCTTATCATACTGTAGTATAACGAAACATCATAATGGTACTGATTAATATCGCCATGTAGTCTTTAGTCAGAGGTAAACAAAGTTAACTATAGGCATAAGTGATGAGAGCAAATTATATTGAAAACTACTATTGAACCGTAAAAATAACTAATTGTATAACTCATTGTATAGTTTTTCCTCACATTGTTGCATTTGCTTTACGTGTGTCTCTGTGTCTTCCGTGCTGTACTCGTGTGGCCATCAATTACGAACTTGCCGAAGCCCTTGTCAGCTTTATTAATCAAGGGATTCAAGTCAGTTGAATCTAATACTGCATGTCAAGTGACTGACGTGTTATTCGTTTTATCTAAATATTATGGACTGGCAGTACTAGGCAAGCATTAAACCACAATATTTTTTTTATTACACTTAAGCTGCAGGCATCATAGATTGCCAGAAAATTTTCATGAAAACAGCCAGGGAAGGCTTGGAAAAAGATCGGAAAATTTTAAAATGGCCACATAGGTATGCTGTCTTGTTATATGTCATACAAAGTTTCCAGAGAATCTCTGAGTTAAATATATTTTTAAAACGTTTCGCCTGATAAAAATTGTAGGAAATTGGTTCCATTGAAAAATAAAAGAAAGTCAAGCTTACTGACAAGGCATTTCTTACTGAATATGTGTTTTTTTTTGCGTTAACTAAACGTCCTGAGCCTCAATAGCCTAGAAAAAAGTTTCATCTTTCAAAGCACCTTAAATAATTTACTGTAATAGAATTCATTCGAACTATACTATCAGTTCTGTTTCCTAGGAGGTACATATCTGTCGTGCCATGACACAAAGTGCTCGTGTGGTATTTCGGGTGCTCATGTGGTATACCTAACTTGGAAACCTGTTAGCACGCCCAAGAGGCCTCATTACCTGTAACAAATTAAGTGACCATATCGATACAATCAGCCCATCTGCTTTCCGTTGAAGTTATGGCCAATCACCCATTCATTTAAAAGTATGAGAAAGACATTTAAATGTGTATTAAGCAAAATAAATTACAATCTTAGGCATGATACTGTGAATATTCCAGTCACGTCTTCTGAAAATATCCCTCTGCACGGGCATACTTAACTACCAGCCAAAAAAAATGTACAGACAGCCCAACTGGGTGACGTTTCAGCAATAAATGTAGAGACCATTTGGGATAAGTACAATAATGCATCATATATGAACTTGTCATAAAAGGGAACATACTGTTGCTGGCACGAGCAGCAGTTGTGACTGTTTAATTGTTCACCATACCATGCAATAAAACATTGTATAAAGGTGCTGATTTGTATTGACAAGCAGCCATTAGTCATAGTTAAACCGCATTAAGTATTGACTTAGATGGTTTGAGCAAATATATTAAGCTGCTTAATGAACACACAAAGAATATACACTTGTTATTTTTGCCTCATATTGCTGCATCTACTTATTTGCAGCATACACCTGCAGCACCTTTGGGACTAATGACACAAAGGTCAAGGCCAGCCTGGCGACCATGCTTGCCAAGGAGTAGTGTAAATATTTAATCTGTTTCCATAATAGCATACGACATGAATTTAAGGAATTCATCTATTATATCGAGCAATAAAAACGGTGAATGCATTGCTGGTGCATTTGTTTTATTTTTCGCACTGCATGATTCAGCACTATATAAATTCTTTCTGTTTATGCAACATATATGAAAGTACAGCTGCTTCAGAAGCATTATTAATCTACAAACGGTAATGCATAAGTGCAGATGAAAAGGAACAGGTGCACATGCATAAATACATTCAAAACTTTTTGCTACCGCATGTAAACAAAAATGTAAACTAACTTCTAGATAGCCGCTATGGAGTTATGGCCTTATACACTCTTTGTAGACTTGTCTATAAGATGTCTGTGTATATAGAGTGCCTATAGATTAAAAAAAATTCATATTTGTTAACAAATGTCTGCAGAATGTCATAGAAAAAAAGTGCATCGGACTATAAAGTTCTGTTTTTGTAGACGGAAGTCTATAGAATGTCTATAGACTATCTATATACATTTGTATATAGACATTCCATAGACTTCAGTCTACAAAAGTAGAACTGTATATATAGTTCTACTTTTGTAGACTGAAGTGTATAAAATGTCTACGGACAAATCTCATCTGTAGACATTCTATAGACTTCAGTCTACAAAAGTAGAACTGTAAGCCTATACACTTGTCCATAGACAGTCTATAGACTCAGACTTCTTATAGACTAGTCTATAAAAAGTGTATGGCCATAAGTCTCTAGACTGTCTATAGGCAGTGTATAGACTGTCTATAGACTCAGACTTCTTATAGACTAGTCTATAAAAAGTGTATGGCCATAAGTCTCTAGACTGTGTATAGACAGTCTATAGACTCAGACTTTTTATAGACTAGTCTATAAAAAGTATGGCCATAAGTCTATAGACTGTCTATAGACAGTCTATAGACTCAGACTTTTTATAGACTAGTCTATAAAAAGTGCATGGCCATAAGTCTATAGACTGTCTATAGACTAGTCTAAAGAAATGTCTATAGACAGTCTATAGACTTCATAGACAAATGTCTATAGACTGTCTATGGACTTTCTATAAAAATTTTTGTAAGGGAAGGAAGCTTGTTCTCATTTTTTTTCTTTTACTGTACCATGTAGCATGACTTGTTTATTTTTGTAAATCTGTCTCATACAACGCCCACCTTCCTTGGTCTCACAGAGACTGGCAGTATCGCAAATAAATAAATAAATAAATAACGTCAAAGAGCTGCCACCTAAAACGCCGACTACGCAGCACAAAAGGAGACATGGTCGTTTGGGCACCTCCAACAAATCTTTCAAGCCGAGTCTCTCTGAAGAGGAAGCTTCCGCTTGGGTGCTCCAATCTAAACATCTAAAAGATCAATGCTTTTTTCTCGGTAACCACTGCACAAGATTTGGTGAAATTTGCTGCATATGAAAGAAAAGCTTGAAATATAGTTACTGTTTGTCACGAATTCTTAATGTTGGCCGTAAATTTTTTATTAGCAAGTGGAAAAAATCGAAAAATTTCTGAAATCGAAACCATCGAGTTTAGAACTCTAACTCAGCAATGATATCACAATTATATGAATTGCACCTAACAGTACATCTAAAGCGGGCAAAATTGATATGCTACACATGATTCTAAAAAAATTACTAATATGAGAATATAGCTTTTGCAGAACCCTTCTGCAGAAAGTAAATTCACATGAGATCTAAAACTACGTACCAAATTTGTCCGCTTTCAATGATCTAGCGGATGCCGTTTACAAAACTGCGACACGTGTTTTGATACAGAGCTATTAAACTTTGTGCTTCTACTTTTTTTTCAAACTTCTTAATCTTCTGCAGTTACTTCTGAAATGCAGGCTCTACGTCGAAATTCCGCTTCCAACGGTCACCAGAATTTAACTGTCTCTTTCACATGCAACACATTTTATTAATATAGGTCCAGGGCTTATCTTGGAAAAACGCTTTTGCTTTTTACACGTCTTTCAATAGGCAGCATCGGAGTTGGGCCCGAGCTAAAGCTTCCTCTTAAGCTTGATCCAAAACAACGCGCAATGATTTCACATCAGCTCACTTGTAGACTCGTTCGGTTAGTGCGCTAGATGCACACTTCTGTGAGCGGTAATATTTGCACCGTTCTAACACGCTACGTACGTTAAGCAAGGAGAGCTGTTCCGCAAGTCTGATAGTTATATGGGACATAGCGTTTCAGCGTTACACTGCCACGTAGCTTGATTCGTGGGTTGGCGTATGTTTATTGCGACGAGATCCACGACGCTAAGGACAACTGTGGCGCTGCGTACATCACGCATGCACGGCCCGTGAAAGCGAGTAGTGGAATCGGTATGCCAAAGTTGCGACTGTCAACAAAGAGAAGGTGGCTCGAAAAAGAGGTTGATGTTCCAACTTCTATAAGAGTATACTAACTTCATTTTGCAGTATTGGCAACTATTGAACCACCACCACTACGCGCATAACATTTCTCTTATAAGGTTCGCTGACTCATTCAACTACTACGGTGCTTACATTTCCCAAGACCTCATTTGTACCCTTCTCATTAATCAAATTTCTGAATTGAATTCTGGGCCTTTACATGCCAAAACCGCGCTTTCATTATGAGGCACGCGATAGTGCGGGACTACGGATTAATTTTTACCACCAGGGGATTTTTAGCGTGCCCCCAATGGACGGGACACGGCCGTTCTTGCATATCGCCTCCATCGAAATGAGGCCGCCGCGGCCGGGATTCGATCCCGCGACCTCATGCTTAGCAGCCCAACACCATAGCCGCTAAGCCACAGCGGCGGGTAATCGAATTGCTAATTCTACAAATTGTACCCTAGGCTACATCCGGGGCAACAATCGTGTCGCGTTTTTCTTTGTTGAGATTTAGCCTACAAAACTTTTGTCTGCCCTTACTTAAATATCCGAGGGCAGTATATTTATTTTACCATTACCAAACAGACCTGATTAAAACACTCAAATCTGTCAAGAATCAAGTTCTACTAAATTCGTTTTAGCTGATTATGTTTACAGCAGCGCAGTTTCGCGGCGGTAATATAGGCAACACAAACTTCCCATTAAGACCAATCTTCGCAGAATATCTCGACTACAGGTTTACCACAGGCTTTTTTTTATTCGCTACAGCCTAACAACGAACTCATCATACCCGTCCGTCTGGTGCCCCGCACCACCCAGCCCAATGCCATCTTCGCTCCACGTGATCCTACCTTAACGTTCCAGCAGTTTTTTTTTAAGTATTGCGCGTCACTGTAATCGCCTCCTCATTCATACTAGGCAGTTTTAGTTACACGTACGTAGAGGCTTCACGTACGCAAACGTGAAAATCCTACGTACCTTACGTGCACGCCATCTGAAACGCTTTTAGCTACACGTACGCGACGCACGCCAATAGGCACCCCGTAGCCACATCTATCGGGAAATGTGAACACGGCGGTAGCCAATCCAATCCTGTCGCCGTGTTTCGATGCGAGCCGTCTGCGCGCGCGCGGCCCGCTATCGCTTGTTCGTGATCTCGCGGAACTCCCACGCGAAGCTGTCTACGTGCACAAGAAACGCACGCAAGGAATTGAATCTCACGTACGTCCGTGAGACGAGCGCGCGCCCGCTACGTCTTACGCATGCGCACTGCTGACACGTAGAAGCTCTACGTACGCAATACGTACGTGTAACTAAAACTGTCTACTGTTCCAATCATCAACTCTGCTTGCTTCAAATTCGCCGTTGAAGAAGCTGTGTCTACCCGCGATAACGCACGGCAATGCCCCGCATGTACTATGTGCTCATCATGAATATTATCTTATCTTCTGTTATTGTACCGACCGCTCACGTTGTCGCTCGCAGGACCCCTTCAGGTAAAAAAAAAAGTATCTTAACAACTTTAGGCATTGTGCATCCCTGCCGAATATATGCATTCAAGTGGACCAGCTGTGTTAGCTGTGAGAAGGGATTTAATTAGGGTTTGAGAGAGAAGTAGTTGGTATTCCATCACTAGTAAACTTGACGCCCGAAGGATGAACAATGACAAGAGACGCACAAACCGCCCTCCTCCACTCCCGCTCCCCCCTCCCCCACCCGCACGCACTTCCAACAACACTTTAAACGGTGCCATTTTAAAACAAAATTAGTCGGAAGTTGGCGAATGTTCATGTCTGACCGCGCGTCACTGTTTCTTTCGCGCCTCAAGATAAGAAGTTGAGGGACATATATTCTAGATGGCGACTTTTCTGTGATACGTTAGAATCATTTTCTAAACTAGGCAGAGTTGTTACAAGGTTGTTTATTTCTTTTAACATGTCTATGTGTATTAAGATTTTGAAGTAGTACAGCGCATTTACTACACCCGGGGAGTACTTGGTTCCGAGGCAAATAACGACGGTAACTTATCTTTCTTATTTACTCATTGATGTAATTCGTGCCTAAATAACTAGCTAGCCTGAGGAAAGTGAATGTTGGCACGAAAAGAAATGCTTTTACATTTAATGTATCTGTCGCGATGAATATTTGACAGCGGCCATATACAGGAACCAAGTTACGCTGGCACAACTTCAAAGCGAGGTTAAAGTGGGGATACGGAAATAAATGTTACCGCAATTGAGAATCCAAAACCATTCGTGTAACGCAGCGCCTTATAGTAGGGCCGCATGAACATTGAATCTCGACATCTTATACTTCACTACTCGAACAGTGTGTTTATCTCAGCTTGCACTGAGCGCAGGCAACAAATGTGATAAGTGGCTCGAAAACTGCCTCATTAAGGACCTAAGATCGATAGTGGGTGCGAGCAAAACACTCGTCGGGAAGTACCAGCGCCGAAGAATGGCTGTCGGATTACGAGAGTGGCCTTCGAGATACGCTTATCGTAATAGCGGCGTTTAGCGGGACTTGAGAAAACACACTAATGGTATCTTCGACTGGTCGCCTGTATGCCCCGAAGCAGAGTCGGGTAGATCGGCCGTTTCCCGAGCTCAAAGGTAGAGGACAAGCGCGCAAGCCGAACGTGCGACTCGCTCTCGGAGGAAGAAATTGCTGGTGCGAAACCACGTGACTACTGCCAACGTCCGATGCTTCGCCTATCCAAAGCTCCGGCGCTGTGCCGGCGGGGCAAGCGTTGGTCGAGACGCCAGCATGCAGTGGCCTAGGTTGCCAAGGTTACGGTTCGCCGTCGCCAACAGCAGCGACGCGGCGCTGCGATGACGTTTCAATATCGATGACTGTTCCGACGACAGGGCTCGGAGCTCGGAGCGCCTCAGAGCGCTCCAAGATGGAGGAGAGCAATCGAGAAGAACCAGCCGAACGCAGGCGTGCACCCTCTTTCAACCAGCCGAAGACAACGCCGCTCGCGGGAGCGCTCAGAAACGACCAGCCGAAGATAGCATTAGACGACGTGTTTGTTATCCTTCGTTTTGCTGTTGCGAGTACTGTTAACTGCGGGTGTAAGAAGTGTCGCACCAACTAGCTTAGTACTTTATTTAATTGTTGCTAAACATACCCCACAGTTAGCGACAGATGCCACGATGTCGGTGTAGCGTATAAGTGTATCACGTCCGAATGCCCCAAAACGAATGTGGGTGTCTTCAACGTGTTCGTGCGCGTAACATTCGCACGACCCACTATTTCAACTGCAGTTTCGAACTTTCAGATGTCAATTATTTCATGCAGCTCTGCTGCGTTCTTATATATCTAGAAGTAATCACGCATAGGGCGTTTGTTAGCTGTATTTTAATGAATATTCATGTTGGCACTCAAAATAAATAGGAAACCTTTTTTTAGCGCCCGAATTCGCGCGAAACCCCGAGCACAACATACTCCGTCTGTACCGTTTGTTCTTGCAGGCTCGAAAAGTTAGGGCACCGGACCAAATAGCTCCAGCGCTGAATTCAAAACATGAGCATCGTGAACACCCTGGTAACTTTTCAGACTCTATTCGATTTCATAGGACTACAAAAAAGAAATTTCGGGGCACAGTATACTGCGTTTTCAAGAAGACACCACGGGAAGACCATTTGACGGATGCATATGAAGGCACCTTCGCGTATATTTTTGTTTTAAGCCGCGTAACAGTCATAACAGCTGTAGGGCGCTAAGCGCAGGCTCAGTGTACGAAAGGTTCTGTGTGAAATCATAGGAATATAACGGAACAACGATGCTGCATGTGAGTAAACGGTAGAGAAAATTGACATTTCTAGCAACGACGCAAAATTCGAGAAAAGTGTACAGTTTACCTCGCAGCAAAGCTCCGGCTTGCTGGCCTATTCTATATATTTGCGATGCGGCAATATGAGAGGCCTCTGCCTTTCACACCTGTGTCGAAAGCTAAAATGCATGAAGTAATTATTTGTTCTCGCTGTGGTACGCAAGCGCGTATTGATCATTCGCAAAAAGGCAGCTGTGCGCAACTCTTGTGTGCCAAATCCCGAGAATACAGTGATTTTTTAAATTAAATTATAGTATAAATGTTCTCTAATATACTTGCCATTTTTCCCCACATCTGATTGGCAAATTACTGCACACAAATGGCAAGAGCAGATGAGAAAAAAAAATTTAGAGGCCGCTCAAGCCTTGCCTTTATGACTGTAATGCGAAGATGTAACTAGAATGTAACTAGAATGTAACTAGAATGTAACTAAGATGTAACTAGAACGTAACTAATGTAACTAGAAGATCCCTAACTGCTTCTCACGTTACCCAGAAACTGCGGCTTACGCAACCTTAATGTTTACCGGCAAACACTGGCGGCGAACTCTATGCGCGAAGGCGAGCTCCTTGGTGGAAACGCGGCCTCTTGCGTGGGCCGATGCCGGAGGTAGTTCACAGGCACGCCAAAAATATGCGATTTTCAGGTTATTGTTATTGTCTCGCACGTTAAATATTTAGGTCTTAGAAGACTTAACATAAAAGGCATGCACTACCGGTGTTTCATGACATTTGTTGGTGGGCTGTCATTCTCAAAAGTGCGAGAAATAACTTTGTCAAGAATGTAAGACAAGGCATTAGCAACTTTAGTGATAAAATGGCCTGGCAATATAGCACGCCTATATACCGCATGTCGTATAGCAAGGCGTGGCATATAGCAAGGCGTGACATACACCTAACTACATACGAAAATTTTCGTTCACAGACAACTCCATCGACGCCGACACCGTATATTCTGCTACACGTACGGGGCCTTTACCGCTATAGCGTGAAAAAAGCACAGACATGCAATTGATGCGATGCCTCCCACTTTTCGCTTCCTTAATTACTGACATCGCCCAATGTAGCGTTAAAAGTGAGCGTATGCGTAGAACAACGACGAGCCGGCAAGCATCGTGTTTCAACTCACCTTGCCTTCTCTGATTTCAGCTGCCAGGCGGACGGCGGATCGCAGGAGCAGCTCGTTCTTCACGGGGGGCGCCCTGTGGGGCTTCGTCCACAGGTAGCGAAACCAAAACAACAGCCGAACCGCGTTGCACCAAAAGAAGACAAACGCCTCGAGGAACAGGGCGCAGAGCCCTTCCCGAAAACTAGCCATGTTGTTCGCCCCGTCGACTCTGCGTCCGGGATGCCCGCTGTATCGGGAATGAGGCCCAGACGCACCACCGAGATAGCGGTGGTTGTGTCGAGCGAACGATAGCGCGCCTTCGTTGCACGGCGAGCGCTGTTACGAAGGCGAGGCGGACGCGCACTGCCGCTTGAAAATCGTAGCCGGTGTCGCTCGCATTATCCAGCGACGACGAAAATAGACGAGGGCGGCGAGATAGCGCGAGATGCCGCTTCCTCTGCAATCCCAGTGTTGTCGCTACGCGCAGGGATCGTGTAACGCGCTACTTTGCGCGTCTGCGTTAGCCTTTCCGGCAAAAAACGAGCCAGGCTGTCGTTTTGTAGGTTGTGACGGCATTGTGACATGTCGGAACGTACACAAATGATGACAATAATAATAAAAAAAATGCTCAAAGAGGGGCGCTTCTGTGCTAAGTGCTTTATCGAGGACGGCGCACCACAGCAGTGAAATAGTTTGTGGCATTTCTAAATTTGTTCACTTTGCGGAAACAGCAGAATACGAGTTACGTGAAAGAAAAGGGTAATTAGCGCAGGCTAGCGTGACTTCTGACTGGTGAAATGAAAAAGCGACGCTATCCTGAATAGCATCACGAAAGTGCGCAGCACGACCACGAATAAGGTAAGAAAAAAGAAAAATAAAAGAAGCTCTAGTCTACGCGCATTTATTATTCTATTCGATTGTCTCAGCAACTGCAGGAAGCGTGTACGAGCTGGTTTGCTACTTTGCAGAATTTTAGGGTCATAGAAGGGAGCAGTTTTTTCCGTTAATGAGAGTTGTGCCAAAAAATTTAGAAGGCCGTGGTCCGTGATTGATACTTCCTTTCAGCTACCTCAGCTGAAATGGTTCTGTGTAATGTTGCCTTCATGTCGCACACAACAATCTATGCAGGTGTTTTGCGGTCGCCAAAGCATGACGAATGCGCTAACAAGCAACAACCTCGTTTGCTAGTTGATTATTGACTTTCTCAGTCATCGGTGGTGACTGAAAAATACCTGTAATATATGGCTTGAATGGCACATTTAAAAGCAAACGAAGCAAATAAAGGACTCCGCGCGTGTTTGCTTTCTCCTAGTTTTCAAGCTAATAGAGAGGTTTAATTGGGCGTCCGCAGCAGCTGGGCGTAGGCAGGAAAGCCGCGTCGGCGACAGAGCACATGCGCAGTACGCAGGGTACGCACGGCCCCTTGCGTGCGTCCGCAGCTTTTCAAAAGCTGCGCAGCGTACGCCGCGGCCTCTGTGGGCTTTGAAGGACGTTCTCGCGTGTCCACGAGAGCGCATTTTTCGATATGGCTCTTGCCGAAGATATGACCCCGCCTTGTGGTTTGACTTCATGGCGGCTGATATAGCTACACAGTCTCAGTAGCTGCCATATGGCGGCGCTGAGTAGCATATTACAGACTCCCGCGCGTGCAAGACAGCAATACTCTTCTCAATTTTTGCGTCCGGCCAACTGTTGCCGTTTGGTGCGTGCGCGCTTCGCTACGTACGCACGACCTCGCGGTGTGCGTACGTGCGTGGTTGGGGACGCCCAACTAAAACTGTCTATTGTCTACGAGGATACGCCGACAATGCAAGTAGTGATGCAAGGCATTGGTAAGAAACATTCAGTGATGATTACGATACTCCATAATGCGAAATTTTTGCGCAGCTCTATAAGTGTTTTCGTTACGCATTATATTGGCTGCAGGAGCGAAGAATCTGTCTGGTGCGGCACGTTGCAAACGGAGCGAAGTGTGGCGCATCCGCGTCGCTAATCGGGAGATCGCGAGAGGCAGCGCGTGAATGAAACGGGGGTGCAATTCACAGCAGCCGCCGCAAGCAGACCTCCACTTATGTAGCGCTTTGTTTCCATAGAGACCACACGCGCTACTGTGGCGCTATATCGTAGCCGTGGTCGGCGCACAGTCCGCCTTGCCCGGCGCTACGCTTTTCTTCTCACGTTTTTGCTCCATCAACGACGAGAGCGGCCATTCGTCGCGGGGGAGTAGTGCCACCACTATCTGCGGGGCAACACTCATGGTGGCGTCACATCGAGGGTCTTACCATTAGCCGCTTGCTGTCGCCCCTTGCAGCAGTGAACCGCTTCACATACGCTGATACCGCGAACTGACCTCAGCAGCTGACGCCGTGGACGGGCGTAGCCCTCCCCACATCACGGCACCCTGCGCCCCTCTCTCCCTTCGGAAGCGCAGATGAGATCACCCATGGGGCTACGGATTCCATGGACGCCTGCAGCTCTCCGCAGGCCGTCTCCCCTCCGCCTCATGCTTCCGCTACAACCTTCTCTTGCACGATCGTCTTTCATCTCCCGCTGCTCCCTGCGTTCGTTTTCATTTTTCGCGGCGCACGTTCGTTCGGTTACGCCGACGCTCACGGCAAGAGCGGCGCCTAAGAGCAAGGATGGCACCCGTTGGGGGCGCACTACATATACGCTGTAACGAAGTACTGATGAAAGCGTGCATTATGTTTTGCAGAAAACGGCCTAGAGATAATCTCTGGTTTCCTGCTGCAACCACAGAATGTAACTGGCTAAATTCTGTTTGCTGTGCTATTGCGCTGCTTGATGTTTACATCGAGAGAATTTAAGCATGACGATCAAAATGATGAACTGCATGACTAATTCTGTGAGCAATTCCCTATGTACATCAGTATGTTGTAGCTTCGATGGTTAGGGACTGCTCTTTTATCCGAATGTTTTCCGCCCCCACCCCCATGTGTACAGTGACACGATCGGGGCACATTGAAGGATCCGCTATGTTTGTAGTCAGTCGGAACAGTTTGAGTTCTTCAGACGCAGACGGGAGAATCCTGGGAGGTTTACATAGAGAAAGAAACCGTCGTATGCGACAGAATTACGAGAATAGAAATGGTAGCAGCTGCGATACCACAAGGAATTTTGTCTGGGAAGGAGCCAGTGATGAAATTGACGACCATATGAACCAATGATGTGCATGAGATAAAAGTCTTTATTGCAGCCAAGTGCACTGTGTAAGTGTAGATGAGTCACCGAGTCGATCTAAAAATATGTGTATAGTCACCGGTGCGTGAGCAGTAGTTCGGGCCCCCTGAACATGGTACCTGCTTCAGCGAGAACGCTATTGTTTTGTTGAGCTTGGCGCGGGTGTCGTGTGGGAAGAGACAAACTCCTGGAAATGTTGTGCACCGGCAAGGGTGACGAGGCTCTGCAAGACGGTTGTCCACGATGGTTGCGCCGTGCTATGAAACAACGGCGGTGGTGGTGTGGTTGTGCGCATGCTCTGGAAAGTCGTGGCCAGCCATGAGGCTGTCGTGGGCTCCTCGATAGGAGGAGCTGTACTGTTTGTGAACCTGCTCAGCATGGAGCCGAAGTAGCCGTCGGGTCCGCCTAGCACCGTGACAATGGCAGACAGGCTGTCGATGGAAGTGCGATCGCAATCTTTGTAGAAACGTGCACAGTCGCGCTGTAGCCATCCGCTTGCCCAGGCACCGGCATAAGAATCAGCCTCTGTAGATCGGTTTCTAGAAAGCAGCGTAGGAAAAAAAAGATGGTGTAGCATGAGACATCGACGAACACGGCAACCACATGCAGTGAATAGCCCTGTCGTGTATTAAGTTTTGTCGGAATATTGAAGGTGGTTGATAATCAAGACATCGCTACAAAGTTTGTTGTACGGAGAAGGCGCAGTTACAAAAATGCTGGCAGACAATCCTCAGGAACTATGACAAGGACGGCGGGTTGTGCCTATAAAAGGCAAAGGACGATTGCGGAATGTGACGTCCCGAGGACTGCAAGGCAAGCCCAAATAAGCTAAAAATGAGCGTGAACCATGCAGCCAACACAAAAATTTTAAACTTGAACGTAGCACTGGCATGGCATTTCACACAATGAATATTATTGTTGCGCAGTCCGCGATGCAAAGCGGGACAGATGACACAATAATGCGAGGGGCCTGCGCATTTGACTGCAACAGGGGCAAGACGTAGCAATCATTGTGACGATGCCACCGCAACAATAATGAAAAAGCCACCTGAAGTAGTTGTCGAACATTTCAATGGTGGGCACTCCGTCGGACACCGCCTTGGACAGCTCGCAGACTAGCCGTTGACGGCATTCCGTAGTCCCCCCAGTGACGGATTCCTCGGTGGAGGCAATGGCCTGACGGACGACGCGGGTCAGGCGTTCGATGCCGTTCTCGCTCGGGTCAAGTTTGTTCTCGAAGGAGCGCAGGCCACCTGGTCCGAGGCCTATCAGGGCACCGAGTGGGGGAAAGAAGAAAGACCCGACGAACAGTGCCAGGTATGCGACCCCCGAAAGCAAGACCATAAACACGCTCTTGCTGATGACCGGTGCTAGCAGAGGCATCAGGGTCAGCGACAGCGGCAGGAGGGCGCCAAAGGTGCGGCCGCTGTCCGAAATGCGCGCTTCCGCGACGTCGGTTCTTGCAGATGCCGCATCTGCAAATCGTGAGGAAAGCGCTGTGGAAAAAGGCCGCGACACTGCGCGAAATAACAGCATCTTACAAAACATGGAGTCGCAGACCTTTTCTAGCCCTATAGCAGCTAACAAGTTAAAGCGTCGACTTCAACAACGCACAACACGTAAGAGAAATAAAGTTGAAAGGGGTTTTAAATATGAAATAGTTATATGGTCGCGAGAGGATTCAAGGATGTTCAATAGAATGAATTCGAAGCTGTCGTAATCGCGTAGCGACCTCCCCCACCCGGAGAGAAAATCTGAAACCACTACAAGCAAAACAGCATAATACGAAGTCGGCACCTCTGAATTGCTTAGAAAAATATTAGGCAATGACCAGGCAAACCTGCGGTGCGAAATACTCCTAACCACAATTTCCGAGTAGCTTCGGCATTTGTGCGTGTCTTACCTGCTGCAGACGCTAAGCAGAGAACAAAGACGGCTAGGAAATGCGCCATAGTGTTTCGAGCGGTCACAATCGGCCACGCGTTCCAAAGGTTCTGAAGAGCGAGCCCACGGTCTTGCTTTTATAGGTCGCACATACGGTGGCGCTCCTTGCGTGTTTTAGGTGAAGCTAGAACGCGTGTTCTTTTTTGTTTCGATGAATACGATAAGTAGCACGACGCGTTGCGTCGTCATTATGGCGAGGAATGGAGGGGCTGTGAATGAATTTAAGGGCAAGGAAATCATACCTGTTATTCACCCACGCTTACATTCGCTAAAGAAATCGTTTTTAGACGCATGCGTAATACTTCTGTGCCTCACTGATACATAACTTGCCGATAAACTTTTGCCTTTTTGATTCCTCGCGCCTGCCGGCGATACCCCATCAGCTTGCTGAAAAAATAAGTGTGCTAGAACCATTGAAGATGATTATCTAAGTAAACAAATAGCTTTCTTATAACGCTAAATTACGCGACCATGGATCACTGAAGAACCAATCAAACTGACGAAACGCTCGGCTTGGGCGTCTCGAATTTGTTGTATAAGAGTCAAAGAACCTTGCCTCCATTTCATAAACAAGGCAGTGTTGCTGAAAGCACAATCACTTACTTCATCTCTCGTCGCGACGTACGCGCGCAAACTGCCCCATGGGTTTTAGAATATTGCCCAACAGTATGACGTGGATGTAGTTTCTTGCGGGCCTGGGCAAATAAAATGCGACTTCCGTGTCATTTAAAAGGTGTACACGTAGGCACCCTTGTAATCTTGGAATAAATTGTAAGGTGAACCATGTGCGTAAATATGACCCTTGTAAAACGAATATATGTATCCTTTGCCGCTTTCCTGCAGCCGAGTGTATACGGGCGAGACAGGCAAATGCATTTATCTTAGTGTATGAGAGCATCCATTGTCGCCTAAGGAAAAATACAGCAGACTTGTGCGACCTTGCAAAATAGCAATCCGATTACAGCGAAGCTGTTTTTTTCGAGTGGTTGCAATAAGAATATTAGTGGCCTGTAAATAATTATTATACTTTACAATGCTGCGCGCACACGACTAGCCATTTTGAAACCTTGCCCGCATATACCATTTTCGAAAACGTGTTAAAGAGTTCTCACAAAGTTTTTAGAAGTTCTTCCAGACACATTTAACTTAGCGAGGACATTGGCCGCAATGTTAGCCCGATTCTCCTGACAAATCATTAAACAAACACCAAGCAACTACACCGAGACTCCTACAAACATGCACCTTTTCTACACCACTACTCATGCACCGAATACAGCCGGAAGCTTACTCATCACGCTGTAAGGCATGCAATGCACCATGTGCGGACCTACATCCCGTTATACTGGCATGCCCATCAGCTCCAAACAGTGTCACGCACAGCATAAACAACAATGCTAAAATAAAAGCTCAGTGCTCTTCCACTCTATAACGAAGGATGACCTGCGAAGCTGCGTATGTGGACCCCTTAATGGCGAACTGCACCTCGGCGACGGGTCGGCCCGAGATTGCACTATCTTCAAGAATGGCCCACGTAGGAGCAGTGCTTCACGTCTGCTTCACCTCCGCCACGGGTCGGTTAGGCATTGCATTGTCTTCGGGATCGGCTCACGTATGGTGAGTTTTGTGCCTGCACACGGGCACGATCCTGGGGGAACTAGCCTTTAGCAGCTTCGACGTGAAATTGGTTACGATGTTGGAACCAATCCTGATGATGACAGTTTTGTGTTATCACACGGACACGGTCCTGGCGAAAGTAGCCCTTAACAGCTTCGCTGTAAAATCCCTGAGCAGTGGGACGCTATACTACTCCGCGAACGCTAAGAAGAACAGCTCTGGGCTGTCCGGCCTGCGGAGGACACCGCTACGGTTCGAGGCCTGGCCTGCATCAGACGGAAAGGGAAGCTTTACGGAGCTAGCCTGCCGGCCTCTCCGTTAGCTTTTCGAACCGAGAATAGACTTTTCTATAAAGGTGGTTTATCTCTCTCTCTCTCTCACATAACACGTGGTCTTAGTGGCGTTTTAGTTCGCCCCGGAAGGGCTAGGTAGTGTTGAAGACACATGTATCTTGAATGTTTACTTTCGTGTTTCATACAGGAAGGATGGCGAGAGTAAAAGCTGCACTCAAGCAGTTTGACCAGCTACCACTACTTACAAAGGGTTGTAAATCAGTGAGATTTTATTTTTCGCAGAAAATGAAGGACAAAAAACAAAAATTGACAGAACATACTAAAAGAGCATTGCAATGGACAGTAATTTGGCAGAGTACAATAGTTATTGTGTAAACGTGCGAAATAACTATATGTAGAAAAAGCAAACAAACCATTAAAGAATGCAAGGGTTTAGTAAAGAAAACACAGAATTTGACAGCACTATTATGACTTGGCGAATCGCACCTATACTACAGACGCAAACATCAAAATTTTAAAAACATTCTTATGAAATTCAAATTCAGATTTTCTACACTTGCCCCCATGCAGTTATCTACACTCACCCCAATGCAATTAAGATGATTTAATATTTCAGGAATAACACTATATATTTCATCAGTGTCATGATACACACGGCCCGACATGTATCAGTATCTGTATTTTGGGTACATAGGGCGAAGTGGTGTGCATCTTGGGATAAGAGGTACATCTATGGCAATATCTAAGAAGACACCCAAATTATCTAACGGCCGTTGAAGCTTGTTGCAGAAGAAGGCACTTCATTGCCAGCTCCTCTTTCTGTAATATTTTCATAAATTATCGCATTTACGCGTCAAAACCCCGAGTTCACTTTCCTAATAACCAAAGATGATCCGCAAAATCAAATGCTATGTGGCGCTGTTATTAACAATTAATAAAAGTTTACCCTATGAATGCCTATATGCCCACAAAGTGTAATGTTGCAACTACAGAATGAAAGTGAAGCCAGTGCTCATAGCAGGCCCTGTTGCTAGAGACGTAGCGCGTAGAATCATTTTCGAGAAGTTTGCCCTAAGCACGTGCCGTGAAGTGCACTGATGTTCCAGCGGTGCATTCACCAATTCTATCTAACAATTTTACTCACACATTGGACAGCTTAGAAGCCCGTCATCTAGAAGATCAATGCACACTGCTTAAGATTTTCAGTACCTCATTCACACGAATATAGTTTGACCCCTATATTGAACTCACACAGGCCTAAGCATAATAGATCAAGCGATATATTTTAGAAGGAAAAACTTTGAACAAGACATGGGTTTATTTACCATAAGCTGGGCTACTAATTCTCCCTAGTCGATGCCACAAGCTGCATTCTCGTCGCAAATGCCAGAGAAGTCATCCTCATCGCATGATTAGCAGGCGTCCTCTGCACCCCAAACAGCGTAGTCGTTGGTGGCGTCGAATGTACTAGATGCGAAGCATTTCTCAAAGGCAGTCTGGATAACATCCCGACTAAATTTAGGTGTGCGTGATAGATTAACTCCGTTAGTCTTGTACTCGCGACCGAACGCCACACGTTTTATAGTTGTACTTTGAAACGTACTTTTTAAAATTATTTCTTTCGTTGAACAGCTTGGCTATCGTAAGCTGGGACACACGGTAGAAGAAACAGATTTGTAACACAGCATCTAGCACTGCCGCAGAGTTCGCCCATGCTGATTGCAGCCATTCGCTCGACCTCTCGACAAGTGTGGTTCACACTGTACGGTGTGCTGTTTTGCAGTGGAGCCGTATATGGTTAGGGTTCCATCACTGGTTCCCTGCTGCAACCACAAAGTTTAAGCGGGAAAATTCTGTTTGCTGTGCCATTGCGCGGCTTAAACTTTATAGCATTTTGCCTGCACCTCCTTAACATTTTCTCGCTTCGGCAACGCATGTATATCTATTTTGTACACTTACCTATGCATGTGACGAATCTAGTCCCTTGACCCTCATCCCTATTTTTTTGCCATAAATACTCTGAACATCGCTCAGTTATCTCGACTGCTGACTGGTTAATGCTTGAATATCGCAGTACTGCTGGAATGTAGACGTCACCTACAGGTCTCAATTGTCTCCGGATTTTTACGGCACCAGGCACATGCCTCATCCTGTTGCGAGTATTTGCTCTGGTGTGTTTTTGTCTTTAGGCAACCAGCTCGGGCAAGGCACTGCCAATCAAACCTGTGAGCTTTCAAACTCGGAATATCCTGCGGACATGACGCAGAGGGGGGTGGGCAGGGGGGATGGGGGGAGAAATGCCAGATAGCAAGCATATACATTACTAAAGCTTGCCCTCAGTGCACGACATTGAAGGAATACATACGCATCTTATAAAATATAATTTGCCGTTAGACTGGGCACCATCCTCCATACGTAGCAGAGAAGCACGAAATACGGTTTTTAGATGGCAGTGAGTTCTTGAGCTACATAATTGCTGCTAATTTCACTTATAGGTACTTTAGCACCTTGTATGTGCGAACTTCCTCCAAGCAAGTAGCCCGCTTGCATTATTTATCCATTAAAATACTACCGACAGAAGGAGCAGGAATCAACTAGCGAAACCTTTTCGCGACCGCAATTGCTGTGTGCGTGGGTTGTACTTGCTAGTAACGTCGGCGTCACGCCGTCGTCGCTGCACAATTGTAAGCCCTGCTGCTGGTTTGCACAATTGGCCGATGCCATGCAGAGTGCAAACAAACAATCGGGGCAACGCCAATCCAGACGGCCTGCGGCGGAACGTGACGTCCTTAAAGGGAAGCTGAAACACTTTTCGAAAAAAATGAGTTCTCTGCGGCATTCTACAGTTTTGAGTCCCCTGAACACGAATATCTGGTTCAAAAAGGGCGGAAACAAACGCAAGCGGCTGTTTTTTCAAGAAAACGCGCACCAGCGCCTCAGGGCATCGCGCGAACGCCGCTGTTGCCCGTGATTGGTCGGGGCCGCTGTGACGTCGTTGGCGGTAGTCGCCGGTCGGCGCCGCCGCATGTCTCCGTTTCAGAGCGTAGCACCATTCCTTTCTCTCTGGTAGCACGCGGTTCTGCTGTTCCGGCTTCATAGCTGAGTTGTAAGATGGAACGTTCTCGCTGTCTCCGACAGCTTGTATTTTCCCCGTACATGTTTGAACCCACAGCCGATGCGGAAAACGATGGCGGCAACGGCAGCAACGGCAGCAACGACGATGTTGAGTGTGCCCACAGCGAGAGCGATGTGTGCAGCTTCTCGGGCGCTGGAAATCTTAGCTGGTACGTATGGTTTTTTTTTTTCATGTAGCTGCACGTTGCAATGACGGGAGAAAAAATGCTCTGGAGTGTCACTGGGAACATGCTGCTGGAAGAATGCCAAAGCACTAACTTCTCATTAGATTCTAAACACGGGTGCAATTCCGCGATGTCAAGCACCTTGCCGCTGCTTGTCTAAAGTCCCGTGGTTTTTTCAGCGTTGATACACGATCGCGAACATAAGTGCCGCGTTTCAAAGCGCGCACATGCAGTGCTGTGAGGTACAGTCATGGAAGTTGCTTACCATACACATCCAGAGATGACCAGAGGTATTATATGTGCAATATTGATACTATGGTTCGGCGACTTTGCGAGTGTGGCTCGATCAAGAATCGGTATGCGTGCTCCAAGCTAGTGTTGACATAAAGATATTAGGCAGTTTTAGCACCGCCGTGTGATAAACACGATAGCTGAACCGTACGTCGAATGTCACTAGGCAAGCCTACACTCCATTTGATACCTCAGGTGCCACGCTGTGGAAGGTACGCTCGAAGTCCGGTCACCAAAATTTAGTACTGCGCGCGTTTCCGTCTATGCTTCGCAGCGTGCCAGCGGCGTTTGCTCGCGCGAGCATGCACGTGAAGCTGCCGCGACGGGCTGCAATTAAAAATACCGAAAAGAAATTTTTTTTTAAAAGAACGTGTTAGCAGCCGTATAAGTATAAATCTACGGAACGAAGTTTTTACACGCCGAGTTCAACTACTCTAACGCCAGCATGAAAATATTACCGTAACGCCTCATGTCGTGCGATTTGAACACGAATGCTGAACAGCTAAATCTGCGGGCACCGCGAGGTAGGACGAATAACAAATATCACTGAATCCGCAAGCGTGCCCCCGGCCAGTTATTTCACCGTATCAGAACAGCGCCGAACAAACAGCTGTAGTACAGTGCTCCGTGACAAAGAGGAGAGGCAAAACAGGATGAAAACGGCAAGCACTTTGCACGTAGGTGCATATTCCCGGCTGTGCCTCCACCTCGCTTCGTCGTAGACCGTTTGTTCGACACTAAGGTGATCATCTGGTAAAAAATTGCAGTGTGCACATTAAAACACTCCTCTTGGCGAAGGCCGCTTTTGGAGGTGGCGAGGTGTTTCTCTTGTAGGAGAATATAGACGGAACAACGCCGGGCTTCAGTCGCGCCGATTTAACTGGAATACGGATTGCCCGCATCGTTGTCAAGCTCCGATGATAGTCACTGTCGCGGAAATGGTCCGAGCACAGCACAGTTGATTTCGTCGGCACGAACTTATCTCTCCTCTCCGCACGTACCCACTGCGCTGCAAGCTTCTTTTCCTTCGGAAATTTGTGAAACACCACATCGTCTCGCCCGCCTGTGTTTGCGCAGCCGAATGCTGCACAGAACGAGGGCATGTTGGGCGCCCTTGGCTGTAGGCACTCACGCAGCACAGAAGGAAAGAAAAGTTTACAAAAATCGCAACACAAACGTGAGTGGCGGCGGCGGCGGCGGCAGATCTCTCGTAGCGTCGTTCAGTAAAGCGCAGGACGGAAAGAGGCATGCCAGCACATGCCAGCACACCGGTCCGCAGCTCGGTTGGCTCGGTCTCCGCCCATGACGTGGCTCTCGCCGGTTCTCTCCTCTGGCAACAATCTCCCGGCGCTCCGGGAAGCGATCGGGGTGTGTCCGCGCGGGTGATTTAGAAAGCGATTTCCGCCCCTTATATTAACAAAACGAAAAAAAAATTTCGGAACCGTAAATTATTAGGTCTGTTCTTCCCAATCCCAGCAATTCATGGAAATTGAAAACCGTTTCAGCTTCCCTTTAAGGGCGGACGCGAACTCCAAGACCAACACGCCGTCGCAGGGCCTGAGCTTCCTTATTTTCTGAACGAAAAGGGACGAGTGCTTCATGCGGCCAGTGCTTAGACGTTCTGCAGGGCTTCGTTTCCTCAGTTGTGCTCGTATGAATTCGGAAGAGGGAAGGTCGCTTGGCGATGCTCCTTCTTATTCCGGCAAGCTGTCTTAGCATAACTCGCTGCTGCTTCGTGCGCTTGAACCGCATGAGGAAGAAGGCAAGCCGAAAACTGATAAAGAAGTTGTTTTGTATTGTAGCCTTCGGAACACTCCTCAGCACTTGTCGTGCTATGCTGCCGCTCATTATCCTTATTCTACAAAAATATACTCACATGAGACGTTGAACCTCGAGTGGCCCCACAATTTCAATGTTCGGTTATTCAGTGCGTTTCCCATTTCTCACGGTTTTAGGCGTGTTTCACACCGAACTCCAGCATTGATCTTGCCCAAAATGTCTTCCAAGTCTCATACGATATAGGTTTTTAACCTTCTTGCTACGGAATCTCTTCGGCGGACCGATGTGGCTGTGACCTGCTTTCCCTGGCTCTGTCAATGAGAGGTAAAATAAAGTAACAGTTCGTTCACTGAATGGCTTGCTCTATTCCGAAACACAGCTTTACATTTTTAGGCGAAAGCCTTAAGTGGCTCATACGCCTGATAGCCGTGAAAACGAGTCCGACAATTACGTTATTGCCTAATCAGAAATACGAGCACAGCTTTATACGTGTTTTCATTTCACGATATAGTGAGGCAAAGAATTTGCGACCGAAATCAGCACACCGACTGGCAGTGAGTGGAGCCGTCAACACCTTCACATAGGGAGGGGCAGTGTGGCAACGCTAGCATAATGAGCGGCATCGGAGCCAGCTGTCGAAGGAGACGACAAAAGCGTGAGCAGGGGCGCGAGCGCGTTGGCATGGTTACGGTGAGGGGCGCCAACAAGTCAGCTGTGGTAGAAGACGACGACAGCAAGCGCGCGAGCAGTGGCGCGCACATGTTCGCGCGGTTAAGCCGACGCCGACGCTCAAACGTGGAATGGACGCTTAGAAGTTGCGCTCTAAAATGCGGCGTCCGTTCTAACGGCACAAGCACTATCATCATCAGCAATGGCTCATACCACCTTAAGCAAGCAAACATGGTTTATCCCTCTCCTATGCACAGGCTACAAGCACTGAGCAAGGTTAAACATGCAGTGCATACATTCATTGGAAGGAAGGAAGGAAAAACTTTAATGCTCTATTTACAGCTTTCAGCGGCTAACACAAGTCTTCATGTTTTACTGAAGTCTCGGTCGTCTTGAGTGGTCGGCGCCCCTATTCCAGAGCACCTCTGAGCCTGGCCACGTTGAGAGCGTGTTGCACCAATCCTTTTTGGACTTTGAGCACGTCGCTGGTGAGCAGGCCCTCCCACTGTTCCGCACTGTTTTTTTTTTCTTTTTGGAAAGAGAAGTTTTTTCTGCACTCCCATGTGATGTGATATAGTGTTGGGATGGCCCTACACCATGGGCATGCGTATCTGTATTGACTGGGAAACATTTTATGTAGGATGTGTAGATTGGGGAATGTTCCTGTTTGCAGCCTTCGCCAGCCGACTGCTTCGTGTTGTGGTAAAGATGGGGGGGGTGGTGGATATATTCTTTTGCCTCGGTGACGGTTTAGTATTTCCGCGTACGTTTTTTCCACCATCATAGTGGTATCCGGGTCCATTCACTGTCCCACTCGGTATCTGAGCTCGCGAGCTAGACTCTGGGCCCTCTGGTTAGCCTCTATTTCGGTGTGACCCGGCACCCAGAAAATCGTATGCAGCATTTTTTCGTTCGGAAGCCCTGCCTCGAGGAGGACTCGCAGCGCCCCTTTGTTGATTTTACCTGCCGTGTAATTTCTGCACGCTTCTTTGGAGTTTGTGAGTATTATCAGGGATCTGTTTCTACGGTAACCCTCCGCCGCTGCTAGAGCCACAGCTGCTTCTTCCCCCTCCGTTACCGTGCAGCTCCTTAGGGTTGCGCTGCTTATCAGCTCTCCCATGTGATCCACGGTCACTGCCGCAACTCTATGTTCTTTGGTGTTGTGGCCCCACGGGCAAAGGGCCGCATCCGTGTATACCACATTGTTTTTAGCGGCCAGGTGTTTTTCTACGTATTCTGCTCGCGCCTGTCTTCTGGCCGCATGCAGATTGGGGTACATATACCGCGGTAGGGGGCTAGCTTTCAGTGTCTGGCGAAAAGAGTCTGGTATGTTAGCCATCCTATCCTTAGTTGCTTCTATATTTTTGTAGCGTAATCTTTTAAGAAGCGCCCTGCCGGTGGTTGACTGCTGGAGCCTGTGCAGCTGCGCACCCATTTGAGCCTCCTTGAGCTCTTGAAATGTGTTGTGGATACCTAGCTTGAGTAGCTTGTCGTTCGACGTGTTTCTGGGCAGATGCAACGCCGTCTTGTATGCTTTCCTGATGAGAGTCCTGGCTTGTGATCTCTCTTGTTGCGTCATGTTGTGGTACGGGAGTGATACGTAACCCTGCTGACCACCAGGCCCCTGACCAGCTTGATCGTGTCCCCCTCCTTAATGCCGCTCCGTCTTTGCGACACTCTCGTGATCATCCTGTTGACTTACTCCGCCGATTGCTTGAGCAGGCCTAGCGTGTGTCCACACCGTTTGCTGCTCTAGATCCACATGCCGAGGATGCGTATTATGTCCTTCTCTGGTATGACTTGACCTTCCAGTTACACTTCTATCTTTTCCTTGGTTGTGTTTCTTCCAATCCTCAGAATTTCTGATTTCTCGGTTGAGCACGCGAGGCGTCTCTCCTTGACGAACTGTTCCACGCATGTTGCCGCCTTCTGAAGCTTTTCTTCTTTATGGCCCAATGATCCCTGATTTACACAGACCGTGATGTCATCCGCATACATGGCGTGCTGGATGCCCTGGATCTCGTTCAGTTTCTGGGCTAGCCCGATCGTGGCGATGTTAAAAAGAATTGGCGAAATGACCGAGCCCTGCGGGGTACCCTTGTTAGGCGTGTCAAAGGTATCACTCCGCAGGTCTCCAAGTCCTACTGTCGTCGTGCACTTTGACAAGAATGTCCGCACGTAATCGGGGACTCTCTTGCCGCAGTTGGTCTTGTTTAGGCCTTCCATGATGGCTCCGTGGCTGACATTGTCAAAAGACTGAGGTGTAGGGCCATGATGATGTTGTCGCTTGCTTTGGGGATCTTGTTAAGGATCTCTTCCTTTATTTGTAGCAAGATATCCTGTGTTGACAGGTTCGCCCGGATGCCAAACAAGCTGTGGGGGTGCAGTTCTTTGTCTTCTAGGTGTCGCTGTATCCTTCTGGTGACCACCCTTTCGTAAAGCTTGCCAAGACACGAGGTTAGCGAAAAGGGGCGCAAGTTTTCTATCTGTAGCTTCTTGCTGTGTTTGGGTATCATGACCACTTCCGCGTGCTTCTATTCTTTTGGTGCCGTGCCCGCTTCCCACTGCGTATTGAGGTAGTCCGTGAGTTGGGCCACTGCTTCATCGCTGAGGTTGCGGATCCAGGAGTTCTTAATTTTATCGGCTCCTGCTGCCGGGTTTTGGTGACTGCTCTGATGGCGGCATACACCTCTTCTCTTGTAATTGGCTTGTCGAGTTCCGGGTTCTCCGTTCCCTGGTAGTCCTCTTCGTATTCTTGCGGCTTGTCCCGGCCATATCATTGGATCAGGATTTCCTCTAATAATTCCTCGTCTTGTCCCTCATATTGGTGGACGAGCTTATCAAGTGCCTTGTTTCACGCAGATTTGGTTTTGGTTGGGCCCATGAGTGCCTTGAGTATTCGCCTCGTTTTGCCTGTGCTGAGCGTGCCGTTTAGTCAGCTGCTAAACTGCTGCCAGCCTTGTCTTGCCAACTGCGCTGCGTATTTCTCTGCCTTTTGGGTGGCTTCAGCAATCTTCCTTTTTAGCTTCTTATTTAGCCTCTGTTTTTTCCATCTCTTGGTGAGCCCGCGTCTTGCCTCCCATAGCTTGAGTAGCCGCGGGTCCACTTACGGTGTTTGCTCCGTTCTGTCTATTTCTTGTGTGTATTGTATTTGTAGTTGCTGTAGCGGTTGGCACCATTCTTCTATTGAAGTTTTCTCCCCCTTCTGGTGATCACTGTTCTTCCGAAAGACGTCCCAGTCCGTTATGTGGGCGGCGCCAATCTTCCTCTTGATGTTCTCGGCTTCTATAATTATCTTCAGTACGTAATGATCGCTGCCTAGGTTCTCCAGCATGTTTTCCCATTCGACCAGTTTTGCTCCTCTAACGTACGTTAGGTCGGGGCAAGTATCTGGGCTAACGCTGTTGCCTAGATGCGTTGGCTGATTTTCGTCCGTTATGAGGGTGCAGATTGTGGCCTCCGCGGCCATGCTAACTAGTTGCCCCTTCCTGTCTCCTTTCTTATACCCCCAGCTGGGGTCCCTCGCGTTAAAGTCCCCTGCTATAAAATGGGTGTTGGATTTGGCTAACCTGCCTGCCCCCGCGAAAAGTTTGCTAAAGTTGCCATCTTTCTGTCTGTGCGGGCTGTATAAGTTTACTATGAACGTGCTTTTTGCATTATGCTTTTTCTTGGGTATCACCTAAGTTATCACGTGTTCTATCCCGGTATCTGATATTTCGCAATGCGCTATGGTTACTAGTTTGCTGCTAATTAGTGTCGCTGTGCGGTCCTTCAACTGGCATGTATATCCTCTGAGCGTTGGCGTGACATTTGTCTCTTGCAACATGATGATGTCTGGGGGTGCGGTTTGTGTGTTTATGTACTGCTGCAGGAGTCCCTGCTTGCGCCGGTATCCCCTGCAGTTCCATTGCCTTATGCTTAGTGTGTTTTGTCCGGCCATGTAGTATTGTTATTGTTGTTGTTTTGGCTTTCGGATCCGAATTTTCTATCGTGATAAAGCCTGTCCCTGGCTTCGCTCGTGATTTTCTGTGTGTCTTGACTTTTATGTAGCTGCGAAAAGTCTGTTCCTGCAGCGCCATATTTTGTTGCATCTGTGCAACCTGCTCCTGCATGGTGTGCATAAAGCTTTCCATCTTTTCTTCTAGGCTCTTTTCTCCTGACTGTGTTTGTTGTATATGTTGTTCCGGCACGGGGCTGGGTGGCGATATGGGTGGGTTGCCCTTTCTTTGTACCTGTAACTCTCTTATTAAATCATCGATTCTTTTCTTTAGTTGCCTGGTTTCCTCTCGGCTTAGCTCTAGGTCCCTTTTGAGAGCCTTGTTTTCCTCTATTAGTTTCTTGCCATTCCTCGATTGTCCCGAGTGCGGAAACAGTGATTTGGGAGAGCCCGTTCCCCAGCTCACCTTGGCTCCGCCTTTCTTCTGCAGTTGTTTCGGCGACCCTTGGTTGTTTTGCTTTCCCAGGGATGGAAAGGGCTCGTTTCTTGGTCTGCTTCCGCCTTGGCTGCGGCTCCGTCCCTGGCTCCGGCTCCGGCTGCGTTACTGGTTCCAGGCCCCGGCCTGGCTGCGACCTCGGCTCCGGGACTGACTCTCGTCACCCTCTCAGCTGAATCATCTCGGTCGGCGTCTCTGGCTCCGGCCCCGTCTCTGCTGCTGCTGCTGCTGCTGCTGGCCATGTTTGCCCGGCGGCGGGCGCCCGCGTAGCTCCTCAGCGGGCGCCCGCGTAGCTCCTCAGCGGTCTTGAGCTGCATTCTGCAATCTCTGGTGCCGGTCACATGTTCGCCTCCGCATACCATGCATTTCGGTTGGCATTGGTGTCCGTCGATAGGATTGCTGATTGCGCAGCTTCTGCAGGTTCTAGCCTCGGGCGTTGGGCATACGTCCGATCGGTGTCCCTGCAGGCTGCATACATAACAGCATTGTCTCGTTGGCCTGTATGGGTAGGTCTTGTACTCACCAGCACTAAAAATGACCCACTTCGGAATGCTTGGACCATCGAAGGTGATGAGTGCTGTCTCGGTCTTGCCCAGCATTCGTGCTGCTAAGATCTCGACTCCTTGTGTACGTAGTCTTAGCTTCGATTCCAGTCAGTCTGATGGCATGCCCGCTGGTAATCCCTGAATTACCGCACGCTTGACGCCGCCTGGCATGGCCACATATGCCTGTACTGGGTAGCTCGTTCCTCTAAAGAGAAAGTGCTTGATCTTGCGCATTTCGTTTGGTGCTGCTTCTTCGGAGCTGCTCGCGATCATTATGTTCGAGCGCGGTCGGAGCATGACCAGAAAATCCTCCTCCTTGGTTCTTCCTCCACATGCTTCCACGATGGCACACGTGGCTTGATACGGTTTCATTGCCTGAACTTTGTCCTCCACGGGGTCGGATAATGATCTTAGCGTCGTCCATAGGGTGCGGCGGTAGCATCTGCCTCGGCTTCCGCTGTTCTCCTGCTTTGAGTCCTTTAGCCGGCGTGCGCCCTCCGCCGGATTGTGTCATCCCGCCGGCAGCTGCGTCTGCCTGCGCCATCTTGCCATTGTTCTTCATCGCTTGGGGCCCCTCTGGCTTCAAAATGGCGTCGCCCTTAGTAGCGTGCTTGATTTTTTTCTTGTATCGTCTGGTGTTGTATATCTGCCAATTTCTTTCTTCGTCTCGCAACAGGCTCTCGTCGCCGCTGACTTCCTGTTGCATGCTTGCGTCTTCCATGGCTCTTTCGGGGCCGTTCCCCGCTCCCTGCGTGCCAGAACTCGTGGTCGCCGGCGCGGCCTCCATCTCTTGAGTTTCCGCCTGATCCTGGGCTGGGCCAGCTCCAAAACTATTCGCGGCAAGGTTGTTTGGTGCCCGAGATGCCATTCCTGTCTTCCGCGAAGACCTTCGGCTTGACAGAGCGACAGCCTCGCGTTAGCCTTAGCTGCCCGGCCACGAGGTCGTAAAATTTCAAACCCGGTAAATGTCCAGAAAGTGGGCCTACCGGGCTGAATTCGGCGTCCTCGTGGTCTTGATGCTTATGTTCGTCGATCTTGCCAAAAGATTTTGTGGCCCGGTGGATTTGCAACGTCGAAAGCTTCGAAAATGCGTGGAGCCCTTGCGACATGCGTCCGCTCTCTTCGATCTTCTTCGTCTTCCCATTCATTGGAATCACACATACAACATACAGAAACGTGGCATCTTGTCGAGTGGTACAAGAAATCACGTGACCTTCTCCATGGCTGATACCCCCGTAAGTAATGGCTCATGCTGCCGAGAGAAAAAGTTATTCACAGAAAGGCAGAGAGGTCGGCATGATCTATAACATGTGTTGGCCTTTATTGGCGCTTCGCGCGGTACTACCCAAGCATGGCGTACATCCTAATCAGTTCTTCTCTAAACAGACCAGGCCCCACTCTCCAGTTCACCTTTTGTTCCACGCCACTCACGATTTCCAACATCTTCTGCCCCAGGTAAATTCACTGGCATATTTTTCGTGGAGATAGAAGTTGTATTAGAGCCAATACTAGATGCAAACAGATGCAGTCCCTGGCATAAGATTATTGGGATAGCCACACGAGTTAATAGGTTTATCCACAATTGTTAAAGGCGCGCCCGTCCTCCATTGGAAGGCTCGTTAAGCAAGCAAGAAATGCAATGGCTCACACCCTCATAAGGCGGAGGCTACAAACGTTCAGCAAAGTGAAGCAAACAGTGCAGAACAGTGAAGCGAACAGTGCATCGGACACAGTGAGGCCTCCGAAATGAACCTGCCTGAACTTCTTCAACCTGTTTTCACAGGCCTTCCTGTGGCATGCTTCAACTTCGCTAAGTCGCTACCAGATACGACAATCATCTTTCGATGCTGTCGGCGTGGAATGCTGCCATTTGAAACAGACCTGCCCATGTGTTCCCGGTGACAGCTACTCTATCAATGATTCGGGAAACGCTTGCTACTTAAGCTCAGTCGCTATCGAACCATCCCGTCGGCACGGCGGAGTTCCCAGAATGAAGCCGCCTGAACTTCTTATGCTGAATTAAAAGAGCAAGCCGGCCGAGTTGGTGACTGGACATGTTCCTAGGAGTCCTTAGGGTATTGTCTAAAGACCCCTAGATACAGGCCATAGGTACAGGCCCTAGATAAAGGCCTAGATACAGGCCCTAGATACAAGCATAGATACACGCCCTAGAGACAGGCCTTAGTGCTTAGTCGAATCACGTATGGCTTACCGTACCAAATCCTGAACAGGGAGGAGGAAAAGCAGGCTAACACAATAATCCGAACCACTTTCAAAACTGCTCTGTGCCTGCCTAAGTGTACTTCAACGGAGCGCATGTTAGCTTTGACAGTGCACAATACTTTCGATGAATTGAGGCAGGCCACCCTGATGCGACAGAGGGAGCGCATCAGCTTGGCAAAAACTGGTAGGGCAATATTGGCTAGACTGAATATCCCAGCATACCCCATTTATCTCAAAGAGCAGGCCGTACCTCTCCCGCCTTCGATGAGATCCAAAATAACAGTAGCCCCAATTCCAAAAAATATGCATCCAGAGTACAACAAAGAAACACGCAAAGCACGCGCACAACACATTCAAACAGCGTACTCTAATAACCATAGGTACAACACGTACTACACGGATGCAGCTGTGCATGCAGAAGCGACCGGGCAGCGCTACCAAAGGAGGTACGCCCTGGCAGTCGTGAACGCGATCAGCCAACAGCAAATTTCCGCGTCGGCCACGGCGGGATCCCCCACCTCGGCTGACATATTAGCAGTGGCGATCGCACTCGCTCACGCGGAGCGTTCGCAAAGGGACTCGGTCATGGTCACGGACTCCCAGGAGACATGTCGCATGTTTCTCAAGCGGCACGTGACTGCGGCGATAATCTACAAATCCTTCAACCACTATCATCGCCTACTCTGGTGCCCGGGCCGCGCGGGGATTCAGGGGAACGAAAAGGCTAACGCGTTAGCTCGAGGGTTCACTAACCGAACGACGGGGTCCTCTTCTAACCCCAACAACCCGCACTATCCCTCACAAAATTCCACAAATTTAAATGCCAAAGACATCCTTGCTCATCAGCGCGGAGTCCACAGAAAATACCCGCCGCCTCACCCGCAACTTAGCGGGGAAGAGGCCACCGATTGGCGTAAAATACAGACCAGGGTGTTCCCCCATTTAAAATTGCTAAACGCCATGTATCGCACTCGTTATAGGGCCAACTGTCCTTGGTGCGGTGGCATGCCTAGCCTAATACATATAGCCTGGGAGTGTACTAAGCACCCTCATAGGCGAAATACCAGCAACACAATGGAGCAGTGAGAGGCACAGCTCGCCCGCTCCGACCTGGCAGGGCAAAATTCCTTAGTTAGCTGGTCAGGCAGGTAGCAGAGGCCAGTGGGGCCCTGGACTGAGAGGCTCCGACCACCCCTCTTTCAAATATTTTCCATTGCAACAAAGTTTGTATTTCTATTTCCTAGGGGTCCTGTTTCCCACGTTAGTAAGCATGGCAAAAGTTTTAGGAGTGATGATAGGTTCATCATTGCTTTTCCGTGGCTCGCTGTGTGCTCATTTAGTGCTGGAGTGCATATTATAGTTGTTAATGCTTGCCAGGAATGTTGAGCCAAACTGTGGACCTGAAACTATTGAGCTCAGTCAAATTATCAGAGGGCAGGAAGCACTAATGGAAGATATCAGGCAAGATAAAGAAAATCATAGTTCTCTTCCTAAAGAGCTGGGAAAAGTCAATGAAAATATGCAAGAAATCGAGAACACTTTAAGGAATATGCACAAAAATGAAGAACGACTGGACACATAGGTGCAGGAAATGGGAGTCACTATCCACTCAAGACCAAAGAAAATTATCGTATTCGAGGATCGGAGCAGCCGGAATAATCTTCTATTCGGAGTACCCGAAACTTCTAGTAAAACAACTGATGATCTCAAGAAAGTGCTGCAGGATGTCTTCCACGAACGCGTCGGTGTCAAAGTTAACACAGTGGAGCGCATACACACACTTGGACACAAGCGCGTGGGCAAGGTGCATCCAGTAATCATTATGTTTTTTGAATACAATAAAAAGATGAGTTTGGGAACTGCAAGACACTAAACGGAAGCGACTATTCGTTATCAAACAACTATTCTCAGGCAACTTTACAAAAGCGTAAAAGACTCTGGGATAGTAAGAAGGGAGAAGAGGAAAGAGGCGCTAAAGTTCGGCTCGAACATGATAGGATTTTCATTGTATAGAGGCATTCGTCTAGGATGACAAAAATCAGTGCAGCACCAAAGCCGAGTGGGCGCTTGCAACTGATGGTAAAACAACATGACAGTATAGAATGGAAGAACGGAATTTTACGTTGATAAGCGTCAATGTGTGCAGTCTCCTAAATAAAACTGCTGAACTTGACCACATCATTATGCTTGACCAGCCAGATGTACTCAACGTTGCAGAGACATGGTTGCGTCCTAAAATTTCTGACAGCGAGACGCACAAAATGATTTGAAATGATCGTGATTCACGTGGTGGAGATGTCGCACTTAGTGTTAAGAAATCGAAATTTAAGAAATAGAATTTGTTCCGATGAAAGAATGTCCTCACACAGAAAGCATACGTTGCCGGAAAAACCTTGGCGTTTCTTCGTGTGTTATTGCAGTGGTTTATAGGCCTTCCCACGGCCCACTAATATTTCCTGAGTTGGTTCAAGACTATCTTTTATCTTCTGTATCCGCGAAAGCAAGAGAAATCAATGCAGGGGATTTCAATTTGTCGAATGTCCTTTGGGAGTCGCTTCATGTAGGCACAATTGATACTTGACACTGTGAAGCTATGATGGACATTACTTTTACCTATAATCTCACATAAATCGTTAATTATGCAACAAGGATAGGAACAACCCCAGAATCAGTATTAGACTTGGTTTTTATAAGCAGTAAAGTAAAAATGTGCCATGTCCGTTAAAGAGCTCTCTGATCATAAGCTTGTCTTAGTTTCCTTAAAACAGCTCAGACCACCTAGACATGAAAAAAAGGCGAACCATTTGTATTAGAGATTTTTCAAAAGTCGACGATGTAGCATCTTAGACTATTTCGAAACGTCTTTAGACTCATTTGATGTCTAGGATGACGTCAACAAATTGTGGACTAAGTTTAAACATATTGTTAACTACTGCCTGCGAAAGTTGGTCCCTCAAAAACAAATGATATAGTCACATAGCGTAATATCTGGAGCAATCGTGAGATTATCCAACTAAAACTCAAGATAAAACGTAGAAACGCCAGCGAGAAAAATTTACAAATGAAATCTCGCGTCTTTCTTAAATGGTTAAACAGAAGTTGGTGGCAGCGAAAGAAGAATACTTTTAAGAAAAGCTCACGCAATTCATTAAAGCTTCTCCAGAGTGCTTTTGGCACACTGCATGATTTTTCTAAAACAATGAATGACAGAGATCAAGTGGGACCCGCCATGGTTGCTCAGTGGCTATGGTGTTGGGCTGCTCATCACGAGGTCGCGGGATCGAATCCCGGCCACGGCGGCCGCATTTCGAAGTGGGCGAAATGCGAAAACCCCCGTGTACTTAGATTGAGGTGCCTTTCATGGAATACCAGGTGGTCGCAATTTCCGGAGTCCTCCACTACGGCGTGCCTCATAATCAGAAAGTGGTTTTGGCACGTAAAACCCCAGAATTAAAAAGAGAAGATCAAGTGGACGCAATATGCTTGGACACGTCCAAAGCATTTGACCGCGTTCGACATCAAGCGCTTGTAATTAAGCTGTTTGACATTGGTGTTAACATAAATACTGCGCTGTGGTTAAAAGCGTATCTCACAAACAGAACTGAGTTCGTGGAGGTAAACGTCTCAAAATCTGGCGTCCTGGAGGTAACCGCAGTTTTCTCTCAGGGGTCTATGGTAGGTCCCATATTTTTATGCTACATCAATGACATTGCAGTTTCCATCCCGCCCCACGTTACAGTCCTGCTATTCGCGGATGATTGCTTTACGCGGTTATCACAAAGCAAGGCCAGTTCACACTAAATTATGCATTAAACACTATCAATCAATGGTGCACGGCATACAAAATGAAAATTAATTATGCAAAAACTTTATATATTGCATACAAACAAAACGAAAAGCATATTTTAATTTGATTATGCAATTAACTGGCCGTTCCCAGCACGAGTCAACATTTCCAAATATTTTGGCGTCACTATATCATCAAATTTAAATTGGCATACACATATCAATAACCTATGCTGAAGAGCAGAAACTAAGTTATGGTTCTTCAGAAGGAAATTGAAGCCTGTTTCCACAAAAGCTAAAGGAACTGCCTATCGCACTGGTGCGTCCAACACTGGAATATGCGAGCGTCGTATGTGCAACCAGTGCTCAGCACTTCATGGGCCAAATACAGCGCAGAAACAGCAGCCTAGCTAGCTGGGGACCCATTTTACAGTAGCTCATTCTGCGATTTTGCATAAGCAAATTCACCGCTCATATTGTAGCACACGTGTCCAGCTTCCGATCTGATTGCGCTGCGACGTGCAAGTACTTAGCAGCGCATGCGTTTATCACAACCCGTATGGCCATGGACAGAACTTGGCCCGGCGCTTCGGCCTAAGCAAACGTTGATACAGGCACGCGTGTGTTACCGTTAACTATGCCGTGCAATCTTCTTGGCCTCCCTACCAGATGATGTCAGCACATTTGAGTTACACACTGAAGCTCCCGTAGCGCCTCCTGGCCAGCGCTGGCACCCGGTGGGATCCACATCAGACAAACCAAGTTGATCAGATTGAAAAAGTTGAGAGAAGGGCGGCTACGTTCATTCTGTCCAGATATAAATTTACAGATTACAGATTTAATTTCCAGGAACTTGGCGCGAGATTCTTTCGTACATCACGTTTGCCTACAATACGGCAATACAGAAAGCAACGTGATTTTCGCCTTTCCGTCTTGTTTAGAGAGGCTACGTGCAAACCTCGCTCGACGCTATGCTTCCGTGCGACAAAAGCGATCAACTTGCTCAGCCGTCGAGCAACACACCCCGTACGCCGAAAAATTCCGCCAACTGGCTCGCGTAAACATCCGTTACCAACAAGATGCCGATGCTCGACATTACAACCTCCGCCAACGAGAGGCAGTCTATCACCCCTGCGACCGAGCCTGTGTATGGACCCCTATTCGACACCCAGGCTTATCTGGAAAACTGTTAAGCCGCTATTTCAGACCTTACAAGGTTCTGAAACGTGTCAGTGCCGTTACTTTCTAGGTATTTCCGGACGGCGAATTGTCTTTGCCTCGACAGCTTCGGCCCGAAACCACACATGTCGTACGGCTCAAGCCGTAGTTCACATACGCTTTTGTACCTCTGTGGCATCGACTCGACGCTTTGCTGAGCGTGGGGCTAATGCCGCCTAGTGTTTGTGGGAAAATCTCGTATGGAAGACGAATACCTAGAGGACCTGTCTAAGTGATTCTGAGTAAGAAGAAACCACTTTGTCATCTTGTTTACCTTGTCGTCCAACCGCGTGACAGTATGAGTAAAGAGCCCCCGATAATGCCCTCTGGCCATGACGGTGGCTGATTGTGTTGGCCTTGTGCACAGCGTTCTGACGGATGTTTTTATATGAAATTTACTAATATTTTAGCAGAAGATGGAACGTCACAAAAAGCGAAACGATACAAAATAAGTAAAATTGGTTCGCACTAAAGTGCCCAAGGATTCGCAGGCAAGATTTCTTGACACGCTGCCAGGCTGACTTATATCGGCATTAGATTGCGAATACAACCTATGCTCGTTTATAGTAATCGCGGAAGCCGCAACATTTTCTATCCGCATCATGCTTCATTCAAGACATGCAACATGTAGGTAAACTGTAATGCACAATATGATTAAAATTGAACACTAAGTGTTGAAAGGTGAAATGACAATAGCAGCCATCTGTATCTTCTACCATGACAAGTTTTTCTATACGAAGAAAGACGTTCGCCCGTGTGAAGTCTTTAGCGCATGTCGAGGATATCTTATCCCAATTACAACTACTCGCAATGTTATTCCAAGAAAAAAAACGCAACCACCACTTCCGCGGCCCTCTGTCGGTGACGCCGGAAAACTGTCCCTAAGCAGTAATGCTACACCCGCATCAGAGTTACATGGCGTGCACAATGAACAGCCCCTTCTTCGGTTCTTTAAGAGCCTTGCTTTAAACGCGTTGAAACGGGTGTAGCGCTTGCACTTAGGTATGCGAGATGCTTTCTTTGATGACTCTCAACAAGAGCAACCTTCTTCTTTCAAAGACCAAAGTGGCATTAACAGACGTGCTATAGAGAGCAACGAAGGCCACCCAAGAGACTGCCTTCCCACATGTTGCAGATGCAATGTTTGCCAGTAAACAGCTACCCACGTTTGGTTCACAAAAAAAGTTCATTTCTGTTCTCGTTGTTTTGGATTTGTGAAAACTTCTTTATGAATATTAGAAAACAGCCATATTTTCGACCTCACGGAATATAATGCGAAACCTTTACCTGACATGGCCGCACCTTTAGCAACAGTTTTTACGGGAAATCATTCGTAGGCAGTGATGAAATGCTGCGCGCTCAACTTCTTGAAGGTCTCATAAACCATTTGCGAAAGCGCGTATTCTTATTGGGCGCAATGGATATACCTAGCCACACAGATGCGTTTTTGGATTCTTCTCCTTCCAGTTGCCTGCATCACACTGGACGGTCTTGACGTGTTCTCAGTTCAGATTGTCGGTGAATAACTCGGCATCTTCGCAGGACTCGTTCACAAGGCTCTACAAAAGGCAGGAGAACATTAGCGTAAGTAAGCCTGTCGTGAAAGTGCTTTACATAAATCAGAAAAAAAATATAGAATGTTCGTACGACTGGCAGACGAGCTTTCGATCTGTGGGATTACTCAGAGCCTGACATATTAGTCTAAGAATACTGCGATTGATATTTGGTAATGACGAAGAGATATTCACATTCATAGAGGGCTCAATATTCCTTTCTGAATGTTACAATACTTTACAAATTACAATACTAGTGTACTTCCATGTTTGGTATGCAACATGAAACTAAACCTTAAATATATGGTAAGTTATGTGATGTGAAATGTGCCTTAAAGCCATTAATGAAATCTTTTAATTTATCAATGGAACGACAAAGTGCCAAGACGTACCAAGATTACAGAAATGACCGCGCGCTTAGTAACAGTCTTCGAGAGTGAACAATGATGGGCGTTGCTGGACTGGAGTGCTCTCAACTTGTTGAAGCTCTGATAAAGCATTCCTGAAGCACACGCGTATATTCTGCTCGGTACCTGCCAAACGAAACATTCGCGTTGCTAGATTATTCTCTTTCCAGTTTACTGCGACAAATTTATCAGTCTCGACGCCTGCTCAGTTCACAGCGGCGGCGATTAGTTCGCTAACTTCATATTGCCGATTCACGCAGCCTTAAAAAAGCGGGATAAAATTAGCGTAAGTAAGCGTGTGTTGAATATGCTTTGCATAAATTTGAACAAATGTAGAACGTTCATGAGATTGGGTGACGAGCCCTCAATATGTGCGATTACTCAGTCTCATATAATAGTCTAAAAGTACCGCCATAAGGATTTGTATATGACGAAAAAATGTTCATCTGTATAAGTGGCACGATAATTCTTTCTTAACGTTGTGAATTGGTCGTGTAACCGTTCAAGGTACCTTAACCAAAAGTGGTAGGTAAATTAAATGTTTCTCATACAACATGAAAGTAAACCTCAAGGATAGGACAAGTGAAATTGTAAGTTCTTTAAAGATAGAGAACAATACTTTTAATTATCAATAAGACGACAAAGCGCCACACGTTTTCGAGATTAGGGACATGACCGTGCGCTTAGCAACAGTGTTTGCTTGTGAACAATGGTGGGTATTGATGGACTGGATTGCGCCCAACTTGTTGAAGGTCTCATAAACCGTTCATGAAGCGCATACGTATATTCTGCACGATAGGTGCCAAACCAAATATTCGCGTGTCTATATTACTCTGCTTCGAACTTACTGCGTCACACTTATCAGTCTCGAAGCCTGCTCAGTAGGCAGCGGCGGCGATTAGTTCGCTACCTTCATATTGCCGCTCCATGCAGCTCTAAAAAAGCGGGATAAAATTAGCGTAAGTGAGCGGGTGTTGAATATGCTTTGCATAAATTTGAACAAATGTAGAACGTTCATGAGATTGGGTGACGAGCCCTCGATATGTGCGATTACTCAGGGTCTCATATAATAGTCTAAAAGTACCGCCATAAAGATTTGTATATGACGAAAAAATGTTCATCTGTATAAGTGGCACGATAATTATTTCTTAACGTTGTAAATTTGTCTTGTAACCGTTCAAGGTACCTTAACCTAAAGTGGTAGTTAAATTAAATGTTTTGCATGCAACGTGAAAGTAAACCTCAACGATAGGCCAAGTGAAATTGTAAGTTCTCGAAAGATAGAAAACAATACCTTTAATTTACCAGCTGTTAAGCTCGTAAATTACACCAGCTTTTAAGTTAACCAGCTTTTAAGTTTCCAGCTGGTTTACCGCGCGGGAAGGACCTGCTGATGCCCTGAGCCGTCTGCCCCTGCCAGAGGTGCCTGATGTTGTTCCAGAACCTGCTGAAGTGTTCATGCCGAAGCACGCGTACCCGAAGTACTCTCTAGATCTGCGGTTTCGCAAGCGACCACCCGAGATCCAGTCCTGTGTCAGGTGATCAAGGCGGTGTCCTGTGGGGAGAAATTGGTTCAGCAGGCCTTTAGCCGCAAAGCCGCCGAGCTTAGCTTGTAGCAGGGTTTCCCACTGTGGGGTTTCACGGTGTGATCCCCCAAGGTCTCCGGTCCAGTGTCCTGCAGTTGCTGCACACAGGTCATCCTGGTGTGGAAAAGACCAAGATGATGGTGTGGTGCCATGTTTGGCGTCCTGGCCTGGACCAGGACATCTCTCACATGGTGCAGAGCAGCCAAGTGTGGCTGGAGCATCAGCGCGCCTCTCGTCATGTGGAAATCATCCCTTGGCCGTTTTCAGACACCCTCGTCCCGCGTGCATGTGTATTTTGGGGGGCCCTTCAAGGACCATTACTTCTTGGTGGTGGTAAACTCCTTGTCGAAGTGGCTGGAGGTTCTACCTGCCACAACTCCATCAGCACACACGACCATTGCAGGGTTGCGACAGGTTTTCGCTGCCCAGAGGTTGCGGGACGTGATCGTGTCCGACAATGATCCTCCTTTCGCCAGCACACAGTACCTGGCCTGGCTGAAGAAGAACGGAATCTGCCGGATGATGGATGAAGCTCAGTGCTCTTCCACTCTGTAACGAAGGATGACCTGCGAAGCTGCGTATGTGGGCCCCTTAATGGCGAACTGCACCTCGGCGACGGGTCGGCCCGGGATTGCACTATCTTCAAGAACGGCCCACGTAGGAGGAGTGCTTCACGTCTGCTTCACCTCCGCCACGGGTCGGTTAGGCATTGCACTGTCTTCGGGATCGGCTCACGTATGGTGAGTTTTGTGCCTGCACACGGGCACGATCCTGGGGGAACTAGCCTTTAGCAGCTTGGACGTGAAATTGGTTACGATGTTGGAACCAATCCTGATGATGACAGTTTTGTGTTATCACACGGACACGGTCCTGGCGAAAGTAGCTCTTAACAGCTTCGCTGTAAAATCCCTGAGCAATGGGAGGCTATACTACTCAGCGAACGCTAAGAAGACCAGCTCTGGGCTGTCCGGCCTGCGGAGGACACCGCTACGGTTCGAGGCCTGGCCTGCATCGGACGGAAAGGGAAGCCTTACGGAGCTAGCCTGCCGGCCTCTCCGTTAGCTTTTCGAACCAAGAATAGGCTTTTCTATAAAGGTGGTTTATCTCTCTCTCTCTCACATAACATGTGGTCTTAGTGGCGTTTTAGTTCACCCCGGAAGGGTTAGGTAGTGTCGAAGGCACATGTATCTTGAATGTTTACTTTCATGTGTCATACAGGAAGGATGGCGAGAGTAAAAGCTGCACTCAAGCAGTTTGACCAGCTACCACTACTTGCAAAGGGTTGTAAATCAGTGAGATTTTATTTTTTGCAGAAAATGAAACACAAAAAACATAAATTGACAGAACATACTAAAAGAGCATTGCAATGGACAGAAATTTGGCACAGTACAATAATTATTGCGTAAACGTGCGCAATAACTACATGTAGAAAAAGCAAACAAACCATTAAAGAATGCAAGGGTTTAGTAAAGAAAACACAGAATTTGACAGCACTACTATGACTTGGCAAATCGCACCTACATTACAGACGCAAACATCAAAATTTTAAAAACATTGTTATGAAATTCGAATTGAGATTTTCTACACTTGCCCCCATGCAGTTATCTACACTCACCCCAATGCAATTAAGATGATTTAATATATCAGGAATAACACTATATATTTCATCAGTGTCATGATACTCACACATTGGACAGCTTAGAAGCCCGTCATCTAGAAGATCAATGTAGACTGCTTAAGATTTGCAGTACCTCATTCACTCGAATATAGGTTGACCCCTATATTGAACTCACACAGGCCTAAGCATAATAGATCAAGCGATATATTTTAGAAGGAAAAACTATGAACAAGACATGGGTTTATTTACCATAAGCTGGGCTACTAATTCTCCCTAGTCGATGCCACAAGCTGCATTCTCGTCGCAAATGCCAGAGAAGTCATCCTCATCACATGATTAGCAGGCGTCCTCTGCACCCCAAACAGCGTAGTCGTTGGTGGCGTCGAATGTACTAGATGCGAAGCATTTCTCAAAGGCAGTCTGGATAATATCCCGACTAAATTTAGGTGTGCGTGATAGATTAACTCCGTTAGTCTTGTACTGGCGACCGAACGCCACACGTTTTATAGTTGTACTTTGAAACGTACTTTTTAAAATTATTTCTTTCGTTGAACAGCTTGGCTATCGTAAGCTGGGATACACGGTAGAAGAAACAGATTTGTAACACAGCATCTAGCACTGCCGCAGAGTTCGCCCATGCTGATTGCAGCTATTCGCTCTACCTCTCAACAAGTGTGGTTCACACTGTACGGTGTGCTGTTTTGCAGCGGAACCGTATATGGTTAGAGTTCCATCACTGGTTCCCTGCTGCAACCACAAAGTTTAAGCGGGAAAGTTCTGTTTGCTGTGCCATTGCGCGGCTTAAAGTTTATAGCATTTTGCCTGCACCTCCTTAACATTTTCTCGCTTCCGTAACGCGTGTATATCTATTTTGTACACTTACCTATGCATGTGACGAATCTGGTCCCTTGACCCTCATCGCTATTTTATTGCCATAAATACTCTGAACATCGCTCAGTTATCTCGACTGCTGACTGGTTAATACTTCAATATCACAGCACAGCTGCAATGTAGACGTCACCTACAGGTCTCAATTGTCTCCGGATTTTTACGGCACCAGACACATGCCTCATCCTGTTGCGAGTATTTGCTCTGGTATGTTTTTGTCTTTAGGCAACCAGCTCGGGCCTCACATAGCAAGGCACTGCCAATCAAACCTGTGATCTTTCAAACTCGGAAAATCCTGCGGACATGACGCAGAGGAAGGGGGGGGGCATGGGGGATGGGGGGAGAAATGCCAGATAGCAAGCATATACATTCTAAAGCTTGCCCTCAGTGCACGACATTGAAGGAATACATACGCATCTTATAAAATATAATTTGCCGTTAGACTGGGCACCATCCTCCATACGTAGCAGAGAAGCACGAAATATGGTTTTTAGATGGCAGTGAGTTCTTGAGCTACATAATTGCTGCCAATTTCATTTATAGGTACTTTAGCACCTTGTATGTGCGAACTTCCTCCAAGCAAGTAGCCCGCTTGCATTATTTATCCATTAAAATACTACCGACAAAAGCAGCAGGAATCAACTAGCGAGACCTTGTCGCGAACGCAATTGCTGTGTGCGTGGGTTGAACTTGCTAGTAACGTCGGCGTCACGCCGTCGTCGCTGCACAATTGTAAGCCCTGCTGCTGGTTTGCACAATTGGCCGATGCCATGCAGAGTGCAAACAAACAATCGGGGCAACGCCAATGCAGACGGCCTGCGGCGGAACGTGACGTCCTTAAGCGCTGACGCGAACTCCAAGACCAACACGCCGTCGCAGGGCCTGAGCTTCCTTATTTTCTCAACGAAAAGGGACGAGTGCTTCATGCGGTGAGTGCTTAGGCGTTCTGCAGGGCTTCGTTTCCTCAGTTGTGCTCGTATGAATTCGAAAGAGGGAAGGTAGCTTGGCGATGCTCCTTCTTATTCCGGCAAGCTGCGTGTTTCACACCGAACTCCACCATTGATCTTGCCCAAAATCTCTTCCAAGCCTTATACGATATAGGTTTTTAGCCTTCTCGCTACGGAATCTCTTCGGCGGACCGATGTGGCTGTGACCTGCTTTCCCTGGCTCTGTCAATGAGAGGTAAAATAAAGTAACAGTTCGTTCACTGAATGGCTTGCTCTATTCCGAAACACAGCTTTACATTTTTAGGCAAAAGCCTTAAGTGGCTCATACGCCTGATAGCCGTGAAAACGAGTCCGACAATTACGTTATTGCCTAATCAGAAATACGAGCACAGCTTTATACGTGTTTTCATTTCACGATATAGTGAGGCAAAGAATTTGCGACCGAAATCAGCACACCGACTGGCAGTGAGTGGAGCCGTCAACACCTTCACATAGGGAGGGGCAGTGTGGCAACGCTAGCATAATGAGCGGCATCGGAGCCAGCTGTCGAAGGAGACGACAAAAGCGTGAGCAGGGGCGCGAGCGCGTTGGCATGGTTACGGTGAGGGGCGCCAACAAGTCAGCTGTGGTAGAAGACGACGACAGCAAGCGCGCGAGCAGTGGCGCGCACATGTTCGCGCGGTTAAGCCGACGCCGACGCTCAAACGTGGAATGGACGCTTAGAAGTTGCGCTCTAAAATGCGGCGTTCGTTCTAACGGCACAAGCATTATCATCATCAGCAATGGCTCATACCACCTTAAGCAAGCAAACATGGTTTATCTCTCTCCTATGCACAGGCTACAAGCACTGAGCAAGTTTAAGCATGCAGTGCATACATTCATTGGAAGGAAGGAAGGAAAAACTTTAATGCTCTATTTACAGCTTTCAATGGCTAACGGAAGTCTTCATGTTTTACTGAAGTCTCCATCGTCTTGAGTGGTCGGCGCCCCTATTTCAGAGCACCGCTGAGCCTGGCCACTTTGAGAGCGTGTTGCACCAATCCTTTTTGGACTGTGAGCACATCGCTGGTGAGCAGGCCCTCCCACTGTTCCGCACTGGTTTTTTTTCTTTTTGGAAAGAGAAGTTTTTTCTGCACTCCCATGTGATGTGATATAGTGTTGGGATGGCCCCACACCATGGGCATGCGTATCTGTATTGACTGGGAAACATTTTATGTAGGATGTGCAGATTGGGGAATGTTCCTGTTTGCAGCCTTCGCCAGCCGACTGCTTCGTGTTGTGTTAAAGATGGGTGTGGTGGTGGACATATTCTTTTGCCTCGGTGATGGTTTAGTATTTCCGCGTACGTTGTTTCCACCATCATAGTGGTATCCGGGTCCATTGACTGTCCCACTCGGTATGTGAGCTCACGAGCTAGACTCACGGCCCTCTGGTTACCCTCTATTCCGGTGTGACCCGGCACCCGGAAAATCGTATGCAGTATTTTTTCGTTCGGAAGCCCTGCCTCGAGGAGGACTCGCAGCGTCCCTTTGTTGATTCTACCTGCCGTGTAATTTCTGCACGCTTCTTTGGAGTTTGTGAGTATTATCAAGGATCTGTTTCTACGGTAACCTTCCGCCGCTGCTAGAGCCACAGCTGCTTCTTCCCCCTCCGTTACCGTGCCGCTCATTAGGGTTGCGCTGCTTAGCAGCTCTCCCATGTGATCCACGGTCACTGCCGCAACTCTATGTTCTTTGGTGTTGTGGCCCCAAGGGCATAGGGCGGCATCCGTGTATACCACATTGTTTTTAGCGGCCAGGTGTTTTTCTACGTATTCTGCTCGCGCCTGTCTTCTGGCCGCATGCAGATTTGGGTACATATCCCTCGATAGGGGGCTAGCTTTCAGTGTCTGGCGAAAAGAGTCTGGTATGTTAGCCATCCTATCCTTCGTTGCTTCTATGTTTTATAGCCTAATCTTTTAAGAAGCGCCCTGCCGGTGGTTGACTGCTGGAGCCTGTTCAGCTGCGCACCCAGTTGTGCCTCCTTGAGCTCTTCAAATGTGTTGTGGATACCTAGCTGGAGTAGCTTGTCGTTCGACGTGTTTCTGGGCAGATGCAACGCCGTCTTGTATGCTTTCCTGATGAGAGTCCTGGCTTGTGATCTCTCTTGTTGCGTCATGTTGTGGTACGGGAGTGATACGTAACCCTGCTGACCACCAGGCCCCTGACCAGCTTGATCGTGTCCCCCTCCTTCATGCCGCTCCGTCTTTGCGACACTCTCGTGATCATCCTGTTGACTTACTCCGCCGATTGCTTGAGCAGGCCTAGCGTGTGTCCACACCGTTTGCTGCTCTAGATCCACATGCCGAGGATGCGTATTATGTCCTTCTCTGGTATGACTTGACCTTCCAGTTACACTTCTATCTTTTCCTTGGTTGTGTTTCTTCCAATCCTCAGAATTTCTGATTTCTCGGTTGAGCACTCGAGGCCTCTCTCCTTGACGAACTGTTCGACGCATGTTGCCGCCTTCTGAAGCTTTTCTTCTTTTTGGCCCAACGATCCCTGATTTACACAGACCGTGATGTCATCCGCATACATGGCGTGCTGGATGCCCTGGATCTCGTTCAGTTTCTGGGCTAGCCCGATCATGGCGATGTTAAAAAGAATTGGCGAAATGACCGAGCCCTGCGGGGTACCCTTGTTAGGCGTGTCAAAGGTATCACTCCGCAGGTCTCCAAGTCCTACTGTCGTCGTGCACTTTGACAAGAATGTCCGCACGTAATCGGGGACTCTCTTGCCGCAGTTGGTCTTGTTTAGGCCTTCCATGATGGCTCCGTGGCTGACATTGTCAAAAGACTGAGGTGTAGGGCCATGATGATGTTGTCGCTTGCTTTGGGGATCTTGTTAAGGATCTCTTCCTTTATTTGTAGCAAGATATCCTGTGTTGACAGGTTCGCCCGGATGCCAAACAAGCTGTGGGGGTACAGTTCTTTGTCTTCTAGGTGTCGCTGTATCCTTCTGGTGACCACCCTTTCGTAAAGCTTGCCAAGACACGAGGTTAGCGAAAAGGGGCGCAAGTTTTCTATCTGTAGCTACTTGCTGGGTTTGGGTATCATGACCAATTCCGCGTGCTTCTAATTTTTTGGTGCCGTGTCCGCTTCCCACTGCGTATTGAGGTAGTCCGTGAGTTGGGCTACTGCTTCATCGCTGAGGTTGCGGATCAAGGAGTTCTTAATTTTATCGGCTCCTGCTGCCGTGTTTTTGGTGACTGCTCTGATGGCGACATACACCTCTTCTCTTGTAATTGGCTTGTCGAGTTCCGGGTTCTCCGTTCCCTGGTAGTCCTCTTCGTATGCTTGCGGCTTGTCCCGGCCATACGATTGGATCCGGACTTCCTCTAATAATTCCTCGTCTTGTCCCTCATATTGGTGGACGAGCTTTTCACGTGCCTTGTTGCTCGCAGATTTGGTTTTGGTTGGGTCCATGAGTGCCTTGAGTATTCGCCACGTTTTGCCTGTGCTGAGCGTGCCGCTTAGTCAGCTGCTAAACTGCTGCCAGCCTTGTCTTGCCAATTGCGCTGCGTATTCCTCTGCCTTTTGGGTGACTTCAGCAATTTTTCTTTTTAGCTTCTTATTTAGCCTCTGTTTTTTCCATCTCTTGGTGAGCCCGCGTCTCGCCTCCCATAGCTTGAGTAGCCGCGGGTCCACTTCCGGTGTTTGCTCCGTTCTGTCTATTTCTTGTGTGTATAGTATTTGTAGTTGCTGTAGCTGTTGGCACCATTCTTCTATTGAAGTTTTCTCCCCGTTCTTGTGTTTACTGTTCTTCCGAAAGACGTCCCAGTCCGTTATGTGGGCTGTGCCAATCTTCTTCTTGATGTTCTCGGCTTCTATAGTTATCTTCAGTACGTAATGATCGCTGCCTAGGTTCTCCAGCATGTTTTCCCATTCGACCAGTTTTGCTCCTCTAACGTACCTTAGGTCGGGGCAAGTATCTGGGCTAACGCTGTTGCCTAGACGCGTTGGCTGATTTTCGTCCGTTATGAGGGTGCAGATTGTAGCCTCCGCGGCCATGCTAACTAGTTGCCCCTTCCTGTCTCCTTTCTTATACCCCCAGCTGGGGTCCCTCGCGTTAAAGTCCCCTGCTATAAAAAGGGTGTTGGATTTTGCTAACCTGCCTGCCCCCGCGAAAAGTTTGCTAAAGTTGCCATCTTTCTGTCGGGGTGGGCTGTATAAGTTTACTATGAACGTGCTTTTTGCATTATGCTTTTTCTTGGGTATCACCTAAGTTATCACGTGTTCTATCCCGATATCTGATATTTCGCAATGCGCTATGGTTACTAGTTTGCTGCTAATTAGTGTCGCTGTGCGGTCCTTCAACTGGCATGTATATCCCCTGAGTGTTGGCGTGACATTTGTCTCTTGCAACATGATGATGTCTGGGGGTGCGGTTTGTGTGTTTATGTACTGCTGCAGGAGTCCCTGCTTGCGCCGGTATCCCCTGCAGTTCCATTGCCTTATGCTTAGTGTGTTTTGTCCGGCCATGTAGTATTGTTATTGTTGTTGTTTGGGCTTTCGGATCCGAATCTTCTATCGTGATAAAGCCTGTCCCTGGCTTCACTCGTGATTTTCTGTGTGTCTTGACTTTTATGTAGCTGCAAAAAGTCTGTTCCTGCAGCGCCATATTTTGTTGCATCTGTGCAATCTGCTCCTGCATGGTGTGCATAAAGCTTTCCATCTTTTCTTCTAGGCTCTTTTCTCCTGACTGTGTTTGTTGTATATGTTGTTCGGGCACGGGGCTGGGTGGCGATATGGGTGGGTTGCCCTTTCTTTGTACCTGTAACTCTCTTATTAAATCATCGATTCTTTTCTTTAGTTGCCTGGTTTCCTCTCGGCTTAGCTCTAGGTCCCTTTTGAGTGCCTTGTTTTCCTCTATTAGTTTCGTGTCATTCCTCGATTGTCCCGAGTGCGGAAACAGTGATTTGGGAGAGCCCGTTCCCCAGCTCACCTTGGCTCCGCCTTTCTTCTGCAGTTGTTTCGGCGACCCTTGGTTGTTTTGCTTACCCAGGGATGGAAAGGGCTCGTCCCTTGGTCTGCGTCCGCCTTGGCTGCGGCCCCGTCCCTGGCTCCGGCTCCGGCTGCGTTACTGGTTCCAGGCCCCGGCCTGGATGCGACCTCGGCTCCGGGACTGACTCTCGTCACCCTCTCAGCTGAACCATCTCGGTCGGCGTCTCTGGCTCCGGCTCCGTCTCTGCTGCTGCTGCTGCTGCTAGCCATGTTTGCCCGGCGGCGGGCGCCCGCGTAGCTCCTCGGCGGGCGCCCGCGTAGCTCCTCAGCGGTCTTGAGCTGCATTGTGCATTCTCTGGTGCCGGTCACATGTTCGCCTCCGCATACCATGCATTTCGGTTGGCATTGGTGTCCGTCGATAGGATTGCTGATTGCGCAGCTTCTGCAGGTTCTAGCCTCGGGCTTTGGGCATACGTCCGATCGGTGTCCCTGCAGGCTGCATACATAACAGCATTGTCTCGTTGGCCTGTATGGGTAGGTCTTGTACTCACCAGCACTGAAAATGACCCACTTCGGAATGCTTGGACCATCGAAGATGATGAGTGCTGTCTCGGTCTTGCCCAGCATTCGTGCTCCTAAGATTAAGACTCCTTGTGTACGTAGTCTTAGCTTCGATTCCAGTAAATCTGATGGCATGCCCGCTGGCAATCCCTGAATTACCGCACGCTTGACGCCGCCTGGCATGGCCACATATGCCTGTACTGGGTAGCTCGTTCCTCTAAAGGGAAAGTGCTTGATCTTGCGCATTTCGTTTGCTGCTGCTTCTTCGGAACTGCTCGCGATCATTATGTTCGAGCCTGGTCGGAGCCTGACCAGAAAATCCTCCTCCTTGATTCTTCCTCCACATGCTTCCACGATGGCACACGTGGCTTGATACGGTTTCATTGCCTGAAATTTGTCCTCCACGGGGTCGGATAATGATCTTGCCGTCGTCCATAGGGTGCGGCGGTAGCATCTGCCTCGGCTTCCGCTGTTCTCCTGCTTTGAATCCTTTAGCCGGCGTGCGCCCTCCGCCGGAATGTGTCATCCCGCCGGCAGCTGCGTCTGCCGGCGCCATCTTGCCATTGTTCTTCATCGCTTGGAGCCCCTCTGGCTTCAAAATGGCGTCGCCCTTAGTAGCGTGCTTGATTTTTTTTTTGTATCGTCTGGCGTTGTATATCTGCCAATTTCTTTCTTCGTCTCGCACCAGGCTCTCGTCGCCGCTGACTTCCTGTTGCATGCTTGCGTCTTCCATGGCTCTTTCGGGGCCGTTCCCCGCTCCCTGCGTGCCGGAACTCGTGGTCGCCGGCGCGGCCTCCATCTCTTGAGTTTCCGCCTGATCCTGGGCTAGGCCAGCTCCACAACTATTCGCGGCAAGGTTGTTTGGTGCCCGAAATGCCATTCCTGTCTTCCGCGAAGACCTTCGGCTTCACAGGGCGCCCACTCGGGGCGGGGTCCGCTAAGCCTCGCGTTAGCCTTAGCTCCCCGGCCACGAGGTCGTGACTTTCAAACCCGATAAATGTCCAGAAAGTGGGCCTACCGGGCTGAATTCGGCGTCCTCGTGGTCTTGATGCTTATGTTCGTCGATCTTGCCAAAAGATTTGGTGGCCCGGTGGATTTGCAACGTCGAAAGCTTCGAAAATGCGTGGAGCCCTTGCGCCATGCGTCCGTTCTCTTCGATCTTCTTCGTGTTCCCATTCATTGGAATCACACATACAACATACAGAAACGTGGCATCTTGTCAAGTGGTACAAGAAATCACGTGACCTTCTCAATGGCTGATACCCCCGTAAGTAATGGCTCATGCTGCCGAGAGAAAAAGTTATTCACAGAAAGGCAGAGAGGTCGGCATGATCTATAACATGTGTTGGCCTTTATTGGCGCTTCGCGCGGTACTACCCAAGCATGGCGTACATCCTAATCAGTTCTTCTCTAAACAGACCAGGCCCCACTCTCCAGTTCACCTTTTGTTCCACGCCACTCACGATTTCCAACATCTTCTGCCCCAGGTAAATTCACTGGCATATTTTTCGTGGAGATAGAAGTTGTATTAGAGCCAATACTAGATGCAAACAGATGCAGTCCCTGGCATAAGATTATTGGGATAGCCGCATGAGTTAATAGGTTTATCCACAATTGTTAAAGGCGCGCCCGTCCTCCATTGGAAGGCTCGTTAAGCAAGCAAAAAATGCAATGGCTCACACCCTCATAAGGCGGAGGCTGCAAACGTTCAGCAAAGTGAAGCAAACAGTGCAGAACAGTGAAGCGAACAGTGCATCGGACACAGTGAGGCCTCCGAAATGAACCTGCCTGAACTTCTTCAACCTGTTTTCACAGGCCTTCCTGTGGCATGCTTCAACTTCGCTAAGTCGCTACCAGATACGACAATCATCTTTCGATGCTGTCGGCGTGGAATGCTGCCATTTGAAACAGACCTGCCCATGTGTTCCCGGTGACAGCTACTCTATCAATGATTCGGGAAACGCTTGCTACTTAAGCTCAGTCGCTATCGAACCATCCCGTCGGCACGGCGGAGTTCCCAGAATGAAGCCGCCTGAACTTCTTATGCTGAATTAAAAGAGCAAGCCGGCCGAGTTGGTGACTGGACATGTTCCTAGGAGTCCTTAGGGTATTGTCTAAAGACCCCTAGATACAGGCCATAGGTACAGGCCCTAGATAAAGGCCTAGATACAGGCCCTAGATACACGCATAGATACAGGCCCTAGAGACAGGCCTTAGTGGTTAGTCGAATCACGTATGGCTTACCGCACCAAATCCTGAACAGGCAGGAGGAAAAGCAGGCTAACACAATAATCCGAACCACTTTCAAAGCTGCTCTGTGCCTGCCTAAGTGTACTTCAACGGAGCGCATGTTAGCTTTGAGAGTGCACAATACTTTCGATGAACTGAGGCAGGCCACCCTGATGCGACAGAGGGAGCGCATCAGCTTGACAAACACTGGTAGGGCAATATTGGCTAGACTCAATATCCCAGCATACCCCATTTATCTCACAGAGCAGGCCGTACCTCTCCCGCCTTCGATGAGATCCAAAATAACAGAAGCCCCAATTCCAAAAAAATATGCATCCAGAGTACAACAAAGAAACACGCAAAGCACGCGCACAACACATTCAAACAGCGTACTCTAATAACCATAATTACAACACGTACTACACGGATGCAGCTGTGCATGCAGAAGCGACCGGGCAGCGCTACCAAAGGAGGTACGCCCTGGCAGTCGTGAACGCGATCAGCCAACAGCAAATTTCCGCGTCGGCCACGGCGGGATCCCCCGCCTCGGCTGAAATATTAGCAGTGGCGATCGCACTCGCTCACGCGGAGCGTTCGCAAAGGGACTCGGTCATGGTCACGGACTCCCAGGAGACATGTCGCATGTTTCTCAAGCGGCACGTGACTGCGGCTAGCCTCGCGATAATCCACAAATCCTTCAACCACTATCATCGCCTACTCTGGTGTCCGGGTCGCGCGGGGATTCAGGAGAACGAAAAGGCTAACGCGTTAGCTCGAGGGTTCACTAACCGAGCGACGGGGTCCTCTTCTAACCCCAACAACCCGCACTATCCCTCACAAAATTCCACAAATTTAAATGCCAAAGACATCCTTGCGCATCAGCGCGGAGTCCACAGAAAATACCCGCCGCCTCACCCGCAACTTAGCGGGGAAGAGGCCGGCGATTGGCGTAAAATACAGACCGGGGTATTCCCCCATTTGAAATTGCTAAACGCCATGTATCCCACTCGTTATAGGGCCAACTGACCTTGGTGCGGTGGCATGCCTAGCCTAATACATATAACCTGGGAGTGTACTAAGCACCCTCATAGGCGAAATAGCAGCAACACAATGGAGCAGTGAGAGGCACAGCTCGCCCGCTCCGACCTGGCAGGGCAAAAGTCCTTAATTAGCCAGGTCAGGCAGGTAGCAGAGGCCAGTGGGGCCCTGGACTGAGAGGCTCCGACCACCCCTCTTTCAAATATTTTTCATTGCAACAAAGTTTCTATCTCTATTTCCTTGGGGTCCTGTTTCCCACGTTAGTAAGCATGGCAAAAGTTTTAGGAGTGATGACAGGTTCATCATTGCTTTTCCGTGACTCGCTGTGTGCTGATATAGTGCTGGAGTGCATATTATAGTTGTTAATTCTTGCCAGGAATATTGAGCCAAACTGTGGACCTGAAACTATTGAGCTCAGTCAAATTATCAGAGGGCAGAAAGCACTAATGGAAGATATCAGGCAAGTTAAAGAAAATCATAGTTCTCTTCCTAAAGAGCTGGAAAAAGTCAATGAAAAGATGCAAGAAATCGAGAACACTTTAAGGATTATGCACAAAAATGAAGAACGACCGGACACATAGGTGCAGAAATGGGTGTCACTATCCACTCAAGACCAAAGAAAATATCGAATTCGAGGATCGGAGCAGCCGGAATAATCTTCTATTCGGAGTACCCGAAACTTCTAGTAAAACAACTGATGATCTCAAGAAAGTGCTGCAGGATGTCTTCCACGAACGCGTCGGTGTCAAAGTTAACACAGTGGAGCGCATACACACACTTGGACACAAGCGCGTGGGCAAGGTGCATCCAGTAATCATTATGTTTTTTGAATACAATAAAAAGATGAGTTTGGGAAGTGCAAGACACTAAAGAGCAGCGACTATTCGTTATCAAACAACTATTCTCAGGCAACTTTACATAAGCGTAAAAGACTTTGGGATAGTACGAAGCGAGAAGAGGAAAGAGGCGCTAAAGTTCGGCTCGAACATGATAGGATTTCCATTGTATAGAGGCATTCGTCTAGGATGACAAAAATCAGTGCAGCACCAAAGCCGAGTGGGCGCTTGCAACTGATGGTAAAACAACATGACAGTATAGAATGGAAGAACGGAATTTTACGTTGATAAGCGTCAATGCGTGCAGTCTCCTAAATAAAACTGCTGAACTTGACCACATCATTATGCTTGACCAGCCAGATGTACTCATCGTTGCAGAGACATGGTTGAGTCCTAAAATTTCTGACAGCGAGACGCACAAAATGATTTGAAATGATCGTGATTCACGTGGTGGAGATGTCGCACTTAGTGTTAAGAAATCGAAATTTAAGAAATAGAATTTGTTCCGATGAAAGAATGTCCTCACACAGAAAGCATACGTTGCCGGAAAAACCTTCGCGTTTCTTCGTGTGTTATTGCAGTGGTTTATAGGCCTTCCCACGGCCCACTAATATTTCCTGAGTTGGTTCAAGACTATCTTTTATCTTCTGTATCTGCGAAAGCAAGAGAAATCAATGCAGGGGATTTCAATTTGTCGAATGTCCTTTGGGAGTCGCTTCATGTAGGCACAATTGATACTTGACACTGTGAAGCTATGATGGACATTACTTTTACCTATAATCTCACATAAATCGTTAATTATGCAACAAGGATAGGAACAACCCCAGAATCAGTATTAGACTTGGTTTTTATAAGCAGTAAAGTAAAAATGTGCCATGTCCGTTAAAGAGCTCTCTGATCATAAGCTTGTCTTAGTTTCCTTAAAACAGCTCAGACCACCTAGACATGAAAAAAAGGCGAACCATTTGTATTAGAGATTTTTCAAAAGTCGACGATGTAGCATCTTAGACTATTTCGAAACGTCTTTAGACTCATTTGATGTCTAGGATGACGTCAACAAATTGTGGACTAAGTTTAAACATATTGTTAACTACTGCCTGCGAAAGTTGGTCCCTCAAAAACAAATGATATAGTCACATAGCGTAATATCTGGAGCAATCGTGAGATTATCCAACTAAAACTCAAGATAAAACGTAGAAACGCCAGCGAGAAAAATTTACAAATAAAATCTCGCGTCTTTCTTAAATGGTTAAACAGAAGTTGGTGGCAGCGAAAGAAGAATACTTTTAAGAAAAGCTCACGCAATTCATTAAAGCTTCTCCAGAGTGCTTTTGGCACACTGCATGATTTTTCTAAAACAATGAATGACAGAGATCAAGTGGGACCCGCCATGGTTGCTCAGTGGCTATGGTGTTGGGCTGCTCATCACGAGGTCGCGGGATCGAATCCCGGCCACGGCGGCCGCATTTCGATGTGGGCGAAATGCGAAAACCCCCGTGTACTTAGATTGAGGTGCCTTTCATGGAATACCAGGTGGTCGCAATTTCCGGAGTCCTTCACTACGGCGTGCCTCATAATCAGAAAGTGGTTTTGGCACGTAAAACCCCAGAATTAAAAAGAGAAGATCAAGTGGACGCAATATGCTTGGACACGTCCAAAGCATTTGACCGCGTTCGACATCAAGCGCTTGTAATTAAGCTGTTTGACATTGGTGTTAACATAAATACTGCGCTGTGGTTAAAAGCGTATCTCACAAACAGAACTGAGTTCGTGGAGGTAAACGTCTCAAAATCTGGCGTCCTGGAGGTAACCGCAGTTTTCTCTCAGGGGTCTATGGTAGGTCCCATATTTTTATGCTACATCAATGACATTGCAGTTTCCATCCCGCCCCACGTTACAGTCCTGCTATTCGCGGATGATTGCTTTACGCGGTTATCACAAAGCAAGGCCAGTTCACACTAAATTATGCATTAAACACTATCAATCAATGGTGCACGGCATACAAAATGAAAATTAATTATGCAAAAACTTTATATATTGCATACAAACAAAACGAAAAGCATATTTTAATTTGATTATGCAATTAACTGGCCGTTCCCAGCACGAGTCAACATTTCCAAATATTTTGGCGTCACTATATCATCAAATTTAAATTGGCATACACATATCAATAACCTATGCTGAAGAGCAGAAACTAAGTTATGGTTCTTCAGAAGGAAATTGAAGCCTGTTTCCACAAAAGCTAAAGGAACTGCCTATCGCACTGGTGCGTCCAACACTGGAATATGCGAGCGTCGTATGTGCAACCAGTGCTCAGCACTTCATGGGCCAAATACAGCGCAGAAACAGCAGCCTAGCTAGCTGGGGACCCATTTTACAGTAGCTCATTCTGCGATTTTGCATAAGCAAATTCACCGCTCATATTGTAGCACACGTGTCCAGCTTCCGATCTCCTTGCGCTGCGACGTGCAACTACTTAGCAGCGCATGCGTTTCTCGCAACCCGTATGGCCATGGACAGAACTTGGCCCGGCGCTTCGGCCTAAGCAAACGTTGATACAGGCGCGCGTCTGTTATCGTTAACTATGCCGTGCAATCTTCTTGGCCTCCCTACCAGATGATGTCAGCGCATTTGAGTTACACACTGAAGCTCCCGTAGCGCCTCCTGGCCAGCGCTGGCACCCGGTGGGATCCACATCAGACAAACCAAGTTGACCAGATTGAAAAAGTTGAGAGAAGGGCGGCTGCGTTCATTCTGTCCAGATATAGATTTACAGATTACAGATTTAATTTCCAGGAACTTGGCGCGAGATTCTTTCGTACATCACGTTTGCCTATAATACGGCAATACAGAAAGCAACGTGATTTTCGCCTTTCCACCTTGTTTAGAGAGGCTACGTGCAAACCTCGCTCGACGCTATGCTTCCGTGCAACAAAAGCGATCAACTTGCTCCAGCTGTCGAGCAACACACCCAGTACGCCGAAGAAGTCCACCAACTGGCTCGCGTAAACATCCCGTACCAATAAGATGCCGATGCTCGACAGTACAACCTCCGCCGACGTGAGGCAGTCTATCACCCCTGCGACCGAGCCTGAGTATGGACCCCTATTCGACACCCAGGCTTATCTGAAAAACTGTTAAGCCGCTATTTCAGACCTTAGAAGGTTCTGAAACGTGTCAGTGCCGTTACTTTCTAGGTATTTCCGGACGGCGAATTGCCTTTGCCTCGACAGCTTCGGCCCGAAACCACACATGTCGTACGGCTCAAGCCGTAGTTCACGTACGCTTTTGTACCTCTGTGGCATCGACTTGATGCTTTGCTGAGCGTGGGGCTAATGCCGCCTTGTGTTTGTGGGAAAATCTGGTATGGAAGACGAATACCTAGAGCACCGGTCTAACTGATTCTGAGTAAGAAGAAACCACTTTGTCATCTTGTTTACCTTGTCGTCTAGCCGCGTGACAGTATGAGTAAAGAGCCCCCGATAATGCCCTCTGGCCATGACGGTGGCTGATTGTGTTAGCCTTGTGCACAACTTTCTGATGGATCTTTTTGTATGAAAATGTACTAATCGTTTAGCAGAAGATGGAACGTCACAAAAGGCGAAACGATACAAAATAAGTAAAATTGGTTCGCGCCAAAGTGCCCAAGGATTCGCAGGCAAGATTTCTTGACACGCTACCAGGCTGACTTATATCGGCATTAGATTGGGCATACAACCTGTGCTCGTTTATAGTAATCGCGGAAGCCGCAACATTTTCCATCCTCATCATGCTTCATTCAACACATGCAACATGTAGGTAAACTGTAATGCACAATATGATTAAAATTGAACACGATGTGTTGAAAGGTGAAATGACAATAGCAGCCATCTGTATCTTCTACCATGACAAGTTTTTCTATACGAAGAAAGACGTTCACCCGTGTGAAGTCTTCAGCGCATGTCGACGATATCTTATCCCAATTACGACTACTCGCTATGTTATTCCAAGAAAAGAAACGCAACCACCACTTCCGCGGCCCTCTGTCGGTGACGCTGGAAAACTGTCCCTAAGCAGTAATGCTACACCCGCATCAGAGTTACATGGCGTGCAGAACGAACAGCCGCTTCGGTTTTTTAAGAGCCTTGCTATAAACGCGTTGAAACGGGGGTAGCGCTTGCACTTAGGTATGCGAGATGCTTTCTTTGATGACTCTCAACAAGAGCAACCTTCTTTTTTCAAAGACCAAAGTGGCATTAACAGACGTGATATAGAGAGCAACGAAGGCCACCCAAGAGACTGCCTTCCCACATGTAGCAGATGCAAGATTTGCCAGTAAACAGCTACGCACGTTTGGTTCACAAAAAAAGTTCATTTCTGTTCTCGTTGTTTTGGAGTTGTGAAGCCTTCTTTATGAATATTAGAAAACAGCCTTATTTTCGACCTCAAGGAATACAATGCGAAACCTTTGCTTGACATGGCCGCACCTTTAGCAACAGTTTTTACGGGAAATCATTCGTAGGCAGTTATGAAATGCTGCGCGCTGAACTTCTAGAAGGTCTCATAAACGATTTGCGAAAGCACGTATTCTTATTGGGCACAATGCATATACCTAGCCACACAGATGCGTTTTTGGATTCTTCTCCTTCCAGTTTCCTGCATCACACTGGACGGTCTTGACGTGTTCTCAGTTCAGATTGTCGGTGAATAACTCGGCATCTTCGCAGGACTCGTTCACAAGGCTCTACAAAAGGCAGGAGAACATTAGCGTAAGTAAGCCTGTCGTGAAAGTGCTTTACATAAATTAGAAAAAAAAAACATTGAATGTTCGTACAACTGGCAGACGAGCTTTCGATCTGTGGGATTACTCAGAGCCTCACATATTAGTCTAAGAATACTGCGATTGATATTTGGTAATGACGAAGAGATATTCACCTTCATAGAGGGCACAATATTCCTTTCTGAATGTTACAATACTTTACAAGTTACAATACTAGTGTACTTCCATGTTTGGTATGCAACATGAAACTAAACCTTAAATATATGGTAAGTTATGTGATGTGAAAAGTGCCTTAAAGCAAATAATGAAATCTTTTAATTTATCAATGAAACGACCAAGTGCCAAGACGTACCAAGATTACAGAAATAACCGCGCGCTTAGTAACAGTCTCCGAGAGTGAACAATGATGGGCGTTGCTGGACTGGAGTGCTCTCAACTTGTTGAAGCTCTGATGAAGCATTCCTGAAGCACACGCGTATATTCTGCTCGGGACCTGCCAAACGAAACATTCGCATTGCTAGATCATTCTCTTGCCAGTTTACTGCGACAAATTTATCAGTCTCGACGCCTGCTCAGTTCACAGCGGCGGCGATTAGTTCGCTAACTTCATATTGCCGTTTCACGCAGCTTTAAAAAAGCGGAATAAAATTAGCGTAAGTAAGCGTGTGTTGAATACGCTTTGCATAAATTTGAACAAATTTAGAACGTTCATGAGATTGGGTGACGAGCCCTCAATATGTGCGATTACTGAGAGTCTCATATAATAGTCTAAAAGTCCCGCCATAAAGATTTGTATATGACGAAAAAATGTTCATCTGTATAAGTGGCACGATAATTCTTTCTTAACGTTGTGAATTGGTCTTGTAACCGTTCAAGGTACCTTAAACAAAAGTGGTAGTTAAATTAAATGTTTCGCATACAACATGAAAGTAAACCTCAAGGATAGGCCAAGTGAAATTGTAAGTCCTTTAAAGATGGAGAACACTACTTTTATTTATCAATAAGACGACAAAGCGCCACACGTTTTCGAGATTAGGGACATGACCGTGCGCTTAGCAACAGTGTTTGCTTGTGAACAATGGTGGGCATTGATGGACTGGATTGCGGCCCAACTTGTTGAAGGTCTCACAAACCATTCATGAAGCGCATACGTATATTCTGCACGATAGGTGCCAAACCAAATATTCGCGTGTCTATATTACTCTGCTTCGAATTTACTGCGTCACATTTATCAGTCTCGACGCCTGCTCAGTACACAGCGGCGGCGATTAGTTCGCTAACTTCATATTGCCGCTCCGTGCAGCTCTAAAAAAGCGGGATAAAATTAGCGTAAGTGAGCGGGTGTTGAATATGCTTTGCATAAATTTGAACAAATCTAGAACGTTCATGAGATTGGGTGACTAGCCCTCGATATGTGCGATTACTCCGAGTCTCATATAATAGTCTAAAAGTACCGCCATAAAGATTTGTATATGACGAAAAAATGTTCATCTGTATAAGTGGAACGATAATTCTTTCTTAACGTTGTAAATTTGTCTTGTAACCGTTCAAGGTACCTTAACATAAAGTGGTAGTTAAATTAAATGTTTTGCATGCAACATGAAAGTAAACCTCAAGGATAGGCCAAGTGAAATTGTAAGTTCTCTAAAGATAGAAAACAATACTTTTAATTTACCAGCTGTTAAGCTCGTAAATTAAACCAGCTTTTAAGTTAACCAGCTTTTAAGTTACCAGCAGGTTTACCTCCCGGGAAGGACCTGCGACCTGCTGATGCCCTGAGCCGTCTGCCCCTGCCAGAGGTGCCTGATGTTGTTCCAGAACCTGCTGAAGTGTTCATGCTGGAGTACGCGTACCCGGAGGTACTCTCTAGATCTGCGATTTCGCAAGCGACCAACCGGGATCTAGTCCTGTGTCAGGTGATCAAGGCGGTGTCCTGTGGGGAGAAATTGGTTCAGCAGGCCTTTAGCCGCAAAGCCGCCGAGCTGAGCTTGTAGCAGGGTTTCCCACTGTGGGGTTTCACGGTGTGATCCCCCAAGGTCTCCGGTCCAGTGTCCTGCAGTTGCTGCACACAGGTCATCCTGGTGTGGAAAAGACCAAGATGATGGTGTGGTGCCATGTTTGGCGTCCTGGCCTCGACCAGGACATCTCTCACATGGTGCAGAGCAGCCAAATGTGGCTGGAGCATCAGCGCGCCTCTCGTCATGTGGAAATCATCCCTTGGCCGTTTTCAGACACCTTGGTCCCGCCTGCATGTGTATTTTGGGGGGCCCTTCAAGGGCCATTACTTCTTGGTGGTGGTAAACGCCTTTTCGAAGTGGCTGGAGGTTCTACCTGCCACAACTCCATCAGCACACACGACCATTGCAGGCTTGCGACAGGTTTTCGCTGCCCAGAGGTTGCGGGACGTGATCGTGTCCGACAATGATCCTCCTTTCGCCAGCACACAGTACCTGGCCTGGCTGAAGAAGAACGGAATCTGCCGGATGATGGTTCTGCCGTAGCACCCTGCTTCAAATGGTGCAGCCGAGCGGGTGATGCAAACCATGAAGGACAAACTCAAGAAGAACCAGACTAGTTATTTCTGGACTCAGGTTTGCCGCATACTATTCCACTAGCGGGCCACGCCCCCTGATGTCACTGGTCGTACCCCTTGTGAGCTCCTGCTGGGTCGGTAGGTCAAGACAATCTTGGACGTCTTGCATCTGACCTCCGATCCACAGCGCTACTGAAGCAGCTTAAGCAGAAGCTGGCTGCTGACCGAGGGTGCTATCCTGGGCCTTTGCCGCAGTCGGGAGCTCTAGTCTTCGCCAGGAACTTCCGTCCTGGCTCATCCTGGTCCGCCGGACAGATGGTGTTTCCTGCCAGGGCGTCATCGCTGCTTGTCTGCATGCTCTTGCACGCCGACCATGCTGGCCTCGCATAGGACCTTAGTTTGCACCCTCGACTGCCACTTAAGAAGTCCACCCTGCAGGAGTACAAGCGGCAACACTAGTCACTTCCAGTGGAACACCGCCCACCTCGGTGGGTGCAGGTATTGCCAGTGGGGCGGCGCCCATTGGGCAGGTGTACAGTCCGGCCCAGCTCGCAAGGCCGACCACTTCGGACCTTCCGGACGGAGCGAGGCTGGCTCAGGCCGCACCCTGCGTTGCCACACCCGGCCTGTCAACACGGGTGCCCAGGTGGAGCACTCGACGGCGGAGGCCGCCGGACCGTTACTTGCCTGGATAGCAGGCACCGTCGACTGGGCTGGGACGGCGGCAGAGCCTTACGCTCTGAACTTGGACTTTTGTTTTTGTAGCTAACAAAGAAACTGGGTGTAATTGGCTGTAACAAGCATGTGATGCCCGCCAGGCTCGGTGGCCTGCCAGGCTCGGTGGGCAACATTGGTCACCGCACCAAATAAACACGTACGAGCACAGCCTCTCGGTGGTGAGTCATTATTCACCAGCCCCACCCTGCTGAACGTCTGTCTAACGGAGGGTGCCTAGAGCCCTCCCTCGTTCACAAACCGGGCGGATTGTGACAACATTGCCCTTCTCTTTTCTCCGTACCATTTTTCGGTAGAGGTGGCGGGCTGAAGAGCACGACGGATTTACGCGGCGCGCACTCGTTGGCTGCATCCGCAATGCCAGCTCACGGCGAGGATGCTTCGGGCACTTCCACATCCGCGCGCACCGTCGCTCTGGCCTAATTGAGTGACCTAGGAACCTTTTATGGTAGTTACAACACTGATGTCGAAGTTTGGCTGTGATGGATGGATGGATGGAAAACTTTATTGGGTCCCGCAAGGCTGAGGGGTTACCCATAGGGGGGCTAATCTCACGTCGGGACCAGAAGACGGAGCTTCGTGGCCGCGTCAAGGGCTTGCTGGACTGCCAAAAGCTGTTCAAACAGATCCGCACTGCGAATGGCAGCCTTGAACTTGGCTGCCATTCGCAGCCAGGTTCGAGGTTCGATGGTTCGGTCGCACGGCCAGAGCATATATTTGCGGCTAAGTGATTCATTACAGTTCGCGCACTGTATGTAAGGGGATTGTTCTGCCATGTAGTAGTGTACGCATTTGAGTATGGGGTATGTATTGGTTTGAAGTAGTCTCAAAGTGAGTGCTTGTGGTCTTTTCAGTGTGGGATGTGGTGCGGCAAATTTTCTTCAGCTGAGGTAGAAGTGCTTAGTGAGCTTGTTATATGTGAGTGGAGTGTCCCTGTTCTCTCGGACATGGTCCAGACCCGTGAGGGCGGCGCAGCGGAGGGTTAGTTCTCGCGCGCTCTTATGGGCCATGTGAAGCAAGCATGGAACTGTGCAAGCGCGTTTTCAATAGAGATGTATTGTGGAAACACTTCCTGTGCGTAGAGGTTGCTATTGAAGATGAAGTTGAAGAGGGCTATATATTTAAGGTCCTAGGCGTACCCTGGGAACATGGCGGCGATCAGATTATCCCCATTGTACGTGAAGCGTCTGAATTCGCAGTGAACATGTTTTCTACCAAGCGCATAGTGCTTCACACATTAGCAAGGGCGTACGATCCTTTGTGCTTTCTAGAACCCTTTGTGCTCAGTGCAAAGCGGCCTTTTCAAGACATGTAGACGAGAAAATTCGCATGGGACGACGCTCTCCAGCAAAAACAAACAAGGTGGAACAGTAGGCGTACTGAATTATCCAGCATGAACCCCTGTGGTGTTTGTCAGGGCCAAGCTCAAATAGAAGTTTATTGCAGATAGAGGTCCTTGGTGGGGAGACTAGTGGGACTGCTTCATCAGGTCAACAAAGAAATTCACCGACAATAACGATATCCATAATGCGAACTGTTAGCGCAGCTGCTCAGTATTTTGAATTCGCGATATTGTGACGGGTATAAACCTATTTACAAGATGTATTTACAAAGCAAATATAAACCGTAGCTGAGAATACCGAGAGGCTGCTGCCATTTCATCATCTTCACCATCGACGACCTTGTCCTCTTTTCCCGCCGTAACAAGACCCCCGGAAGAAAAAGCACCGTCCCGGTCCTTCAGACGGAGCCGTCGGTAAGGGCATAGTAAGGATTAAGCCGAGAGGCGTGTACGACGTCAAGTGATGTGGAACCGGGTGGCATGACGGAGGTCTCGGGGATTATGTCGTAAGTGACATTGGTCACTTGACTTAGAACACGGTAAGGGCCTTTCTAACACGGAAGGAGTTTCTCGGAGAGCCCCACTCGGCGGCAAGGGGACCAAAGTAGCACGAGAGAGCCTGGTGAAAAATATGTGCCACAATGGCGGTGATTGTAAGCGTGTCGTTGAGAGTCCTGCGATGCCAACAGACAAGTATGGGCAAGCTGGCGCTCATAGTCAGCGTGGGCGACCATGTCAGCGTGGGCGTACCTTGTCCTCGAAGTGGACCAGGAAGGGGAGTGAAGCGTCCAATGGTAATACAGGGTCACGACCGAAGTGCAACTAAAAAGGGGAATATCCAGCAGTATCGTGGCGTGATGAATTATAGGCGAACGTGACGTAGGGCAGCGCCACATCCCAGTCCTTGTAGTCGGGTGAAACATATTTCGATAGCATGTCAGTAATGGTCCAGTTAAGTCGCTCAGTAAGGCCGTTGGTACGATCATGATCAGAGGTGGCCAGTTTGTGCTAGCGTAGGATATCGACGACGAATTGCGAGAGGGAAGTGCGGTCGCCGTCAGTAAGAGCTGTCGCGGGGCGCCATGAACTAAAATGATATCCCGGAGTAGGAAATCTCCGGCGTCGGTTGCGCAGCTCATTGGAAGTGCCCGAGTGCTGGCATAGCGCGTTGCGTAATCAGTAGCGACAGCGATCCACCTATTGCCGCAGCTCGACTCATGGAAAGAGCCAAGGAAATCCGAAATCCAAACCTACGCGAAAGAACGGCTCAGGTGGGATGCCGATCGGCTGTATGTACCCGGCAGAAAGCGTTGCTGGAATTTTGCAATGTTGACAGGGTTTGCAAGCAGCTACATAGCGCCGTACGTAGCCTGCGAGGCCTGGCCAGTAGAATCGGCGGCGCACGCGGTCGTAAGTGCGAGCAAACCCAAGGTGTCCGGCAGTTGAGGCGTCATGAAACTCCTGAAGCACGGTTGAGCGGCGGTGTTGAGGAACGACAAGGAGAAGGGGAGGACCATCAGGATGAAAACTGCGTCGGTACAATATCCCGCCGTTGAAAACGAACCATCACAACGATGCATCAGTAGGAGCAGATTCCATTCGGTCAATGAAGGTCCTCAAAGTAGTATCATGGCATTGCTCTTTGGCCATGTGCAAAAGCTGTGAAATGGAAAGAACACTTGCGGAAGCGTCCGTGTCAGCATTGGCGGGCGTGTGTACAGGGTAACGGGACAAACAGTCGGCGTCCTTGTGTAGGCGACCAGACCTATCCACCACCGATTAGGAATACTCTTGTAGCCGCAAAGCCCATCGTCCAAGACTTCCCGGGGGGTTCTTTTAGAGACGAAAGCCAGCAGAGGGCGTGGTGGTCCGTTACAATACAAAAGGGCCTGCCGTATTAATAGAGGCGAAATTTCGCCCCTGCCTACACAACGGCCAAACATTCGCGCTCAGTAATAAAGTAATAAAGCAGTAATAAAGTAATAATAAATGGCGAGACTAGAAATAGACTTTATACTCTGCGCTAACCCTGGCATTATACAAGATGTGGACGTGCTCGGCAAGCTGAGCTGCAGTGACCATAGGATGGTAAGAGCTCGAATTAGCCTAGACTTGAGGAGGGAACGGAAGAACCTCGTCCATAAGAAGCCGATCAATGAGTTAGCGGTAAGACAGAAAATTCCGGATCAAGCTACAGGAGCGGTATTCGGCTGTAACTCAGGAAGAAGAGCTTAGTGTTGAAACAATGAACGACAATCTTATGGGCATCATTAGGGAGTGTGCAATAGAAGTCAGTGGTAACTCCGTTAGACAGGATACCACTAAGCTATCGCAGGAGACCAAAGGTCTGATGAAGAAGCGCCAATGCATGAAAGCCTCTAACCCTACAGCTAGAATAGAACTGGCAGAACTTTCGAAGTTAATCAACAAGCGTAAGACAGCTGACATAAGGAACTCTAATATGGATAGAAGTGAACATGCTCTCAGGAACGGAGGAAGCCTAAAAGCAGTGAAGAAGAAACTAGGAATAGGCAAGAATAAGATGTATGCGTTAAGAGACAAAGCCGGTAATATCATTACTAATATGGCTGAGATCGTTCAAGTGGCTGAGGTGTTCTATAGAGATTTATACAGTACCATTGGCACCCACGACGATAACGGCAGAGAGAATTGTCTACAGGAATTGGAAATCCCACAAGTAACGCCGGAAGAAGTAAAGAAATCCTTAGGAGCTATTATAGACCGATCAGCTTACTGTCCGTTGCCTACAAAGTATTTACTAAGGTAAGTGCAAATAGAATGAGGAACGCCTTAGACTTCCATCAATCTAAGGACCAGGCAGGATTCCGTGAAGGCTACTCAACAATAGACCATATTCACACTATCAATCAGGTGATAGAGAAATGTGCGGAATATGACCAACCCTTATGTATAGTTTTCATTAATTACGGGAAAGCATTTGATTCATTCGAAACCTCAGCAGTCATGGACGCATTGCGAAATCAGGGTGTCGACGAGCCATATGTAAAAATACTGAAAAGTATCTATAGCGGCTCCAGAGCCACCGTAGTCTTCCATAAAGAAAGCCACAAAATCCCAATAAAGAAAGGCGTCAGACAGGGAGATACGATCTCTCCAATGCTATTCACAGCGTGTTTACAGGAGGTATTCAGAGACCTGGATTGGGAAGAATTTGGGATAAGAGTTAATGGAGAGTACCTTAATAACTTGCGATTCGCTGATGATATTGCCTTGCTTAGTAACTCAGGGGACCAATTGAAATGCGTGCTCACTGACGTGGAGAGGCAAAGCAGAAGGATGGGTCTAAAAATTAATCTGCAGGAAACTAAAGTAATGCTTAACAGTCACGCAAGAGAACAGCAGTTTACGATAGGTAGTGAGGCACTGGAAGTGGCAAGGGAATACATCTACTTAGGACAGGTAGTGACTGCGGATCCGGATCATGAGACGGAAACAATCAGAAGAATAAGAATGGGCTGGAGTGCGCTTGTGAGGCATTCTCAGATCATGAACAGCAGGTTGCCCTTATCTCTCAAGAGAAAAGTGTACAACAGCTGTGTCTAACCAGTACTCACTTACAGGGCAGAAACCTGGAGGCTTACGAAAAGGGTTGTACTTAAATTGAGGACGAAGCAGCGAGCTATGGAAAGAAGAGTGATATGTGTAACGTTAAGGGATAAGAAAAGAGAACATTGGGTGCGTGACAAACGCGAGTTAATGACATCTTAGTTGAAATCAAGAAAAAGAAATGGGCATGGGCGGACATGTAATGAGAAGGGAAGATAACCTATGGTCACTGAGCGTTACGGACTGGATTCCAAGGAAAGAGAAGCGTAGCCGGAGCGTTGCATAGCCCAAAAGGCATAACCTTGAAATGGTAATTCAATTAGGCGGTATAAAGGCAGTCTTTTCACGATTTAGATCTGTGACAGCGATTTGCCAATATCCGGACCGTAGGTCGATCGACGAAAAATGCTGTGCACCGTATGGGCAATCGAGGCCGTCATCGATACGAGGTATTGGGTAGACGCCGTTCTTCGTGATGCGGTTGAGGCGGCGGTAGTCGACGCAGAATCTCCATGAGCCATCCTTCTTTTTGACAAGCACGACAGGGGACGCCCAGGGACTTGAAGATGGCTCTATGATGTCTTTCGCTTGCATCTTGTCTACTTCCGTTTTGATGACGTGACGCTCCGAAGCTGAAAATCGGTAGGGTCTCCGATGGATGGGTGGATTATCGCCTGTATGTATGCGATGTCTGACAAGGGACGTCTGGCCTAAGGGTCGGTTGTTCATGTCCAATATATCCTTGTAGGAAAGTAATAGACTGCAAAGCTGTTCAGTCACCGCAGGAGTGAGATTCGGGGCGATAATTTTCCTAATGTTGTCGTCAGTACATTTGGCAGACCGGAAAAGCTCCCAGGAAGCGTCGATGGCAAAAGTCTCAAGGTAACTAACTTCTAAAGCAGTGATTGTAGCCAGATTAATATCTTTAGGCAGAATTTGCTTAGCGAGGCCGAAATTCTCCACAAGGAAATACGTGCGATTGTCTGTGACCCTCAGTATTGTATGCGGGACAGCAACGCTGTGTATGAGAACGATGCAGTTATGGGAGCGGAGATGTAATTACCATCGGGAACTGGCGCAGAAGGCGACATCTCAATGTATGTCAAGAGCTGTCGTGGAACGTGAACAAAATCGGTGGGTCTTAGGCGAATTTTATGTGGTGTTGGAGGAACGTCCAGTAGAGGTAGGTCAAGGCACACAGTACTTGAGGAAGAATTGATGAGCGCTGAGTGGGCGGAGAGGAAGTCTAGGCCTAGGACGAGGTCATGGGGGCATTGGTCAAGCACAGTGAAAAGGGCGACAGTATAGCGGCCAGAAATCACACAGGCAGTTCACACGGGCCGTACACATTCCGGGCAGGTCACACTGGCAGTACACATTCCGACCATGGTCACCGTGCTACCACCGGCGATTCGTAAGAACCGAGTAACGGCAGGCGTAACAATTTTCTTTAAATAGCGGCGTAGGCGGCTGGTCATAAAAGATGTGTGCTCCGGAGTCTATGTGGGTTGTAATGGGTTGTGATTGGTGTGCCATCAACTTGAACGTCAAAGAGGTGATTTCTCGTAAACAGCGTCAAAGGAGGATTTTGCGGCGAATCCGACATTGCAGCACCACCTCGAAGTGGCGCATTGCCCAGTCTTTCTGCTGGGACGGTCCTCGATAGGTCGGCGACGGCGAGCGGTGAAGCTGGGGCGGACGTGGCTGGCGACGTTGAGGCGAGGGCGAGCGAGCATAGCGGCGAGTCGAGGTAGTGGCGTCGGAAGCATCGTAGAAGGGACGGGGTGAGGAACTTCGGGGCGAACTTGAATTCCAGAAGGTGTTTCGAGGAGGGGACGGTGAACGGCTCCGGCAGTGATGGGAAACGTGGCCGGTTCGGCTGCAGCAGGAACAGATCGGCCTGTCGTCAGGTGTACGCCAGTCCGATGGATCCCTGGCAGTGAAGGAATAACGGGCACTATGAGGTGGACTGCGATAGGACCGAGGCATAGGAGCAGAGAGGGTGTCAGGGCGACTCAAGGAGCAGGCGCTGGAAAGACTCATATTTGCGATTGCTTGGCGAACCACGGACTGGATGAGCGATATCGTCTCAGCAGTGTTGCTCCACGAGGTCTGTTGAGGCGAGGCAGGAAATGCTGCTTCGAGTTCGCGGCGTACAATTCGGGTAACCTTTTTGCTTGGTGGCGGAGAGCTAGATTCATCGGTGGGGTCGGTACAGGAAGAGGTCGCTGCAGTATTTGGAGGCTGTGTAAACTTATTGTTGTTGCGTTTCGCCTGCGACACGTGGTTTTGCCGGCGCGACTGCGGCGGGGCGGCAGACATTTTGGCCCGATCGTCGTCGCCACAACACTCATCGCCAGGTGTTTCCAGGCGCGACTGCGGCGATGCGACCGCCTAGGGATCATCCTCGCATTCCAGTCATTGTGCCCGAAACAGGCGATGCCAAAGCAGGGATCTCATTCCAGTCATTGTGCCCGAAACAGGCGATGCCAAAGCAGGGATCTCGTTCCAGTCATTATGCCCGAAACAGGCGATGCCAAAGCAGGGACCATCCTCTCATTACAGTCATTGTGTCCGACCGGCAGCGCCACGACAGGGTGCTACGAGATCGTGCTCGACATGGTGCTACGGCATCGCTACGACAGTGTGCGTCACCATTAGCCCATTGTACATTCACGTGCTCGTCTTTTGAGGGGTTCCTTCTTGCCCTCAACTGCGAGAGTATAAAAACAGCTGCCCCCGGACGCCAAAAGGGAGGGCTCCGATTTCTTCTGTTGAGTGAAGTGCTCTCCCGTCTCTCTACTTCGGTCAAACCTGACCGCCAACTCTTTGCGATGTTAAAATAAACAAGTTGTTTCGTTGTTACCAGTCGACTCATGCTTTGCCGGGACCTTCGGATGCTTCCAGTTGTACCCCAGGCCGCCAGGCCAACGCTACCCTTGGGGCTTGCGACCCAGGTACAACCACGGGCGTCAGCGCCGAGTTCCCAACAGGTCGTACCAGCAGTCCGAGACCCAAACATCTGGTTGCCAGCGGTGAGATCGCCTCCGACTTCAAACAACTGTCTGCCATCGGTGGGATCGCGACAACGGAGGCCAGCAGCGAAGAGATGCAGTTGACTGTATGCTGAGCAGCTCAACGACGATCCGGGAGCAGTGCAACGAGCCCTGTGTGACGACTGGTTGCCTGCAGCGGAACGACTGCGCGGAATTCCTGCCTGCGAGGTTTGGTGAGTGCGGGACTTTCTTCTTCTGAGCTTTGCCAGGCTTTTGTTAGTGTCAGAAACAGAGCTGGTAATTGTGGTTGTCGTTGCTGCCGGGTTAGTTTGCGGCAAGACAATAGTAAGCAGTAGAGAAAGCAGCATTCAGAGCAGCCATGGATTTGAAGTCGTTGCGCAAACCGAAATTGTTGGAGCTTGCAAGAGAGTTGGGTCTGGATGTCTCAGACAAACTAAGAAAACCTGAACTGCTAAAGGCTATTCTTGAGTTAGAGGCTGAGGATGACGAGCTGTCGGAATGCCTTGAGACTATTGAGGAGAGGTCAAAAAGACAGGAGCGCGAACTTAAAGAGCAAAAAGAGAAACAGGAGCGCGAACTTAAAGAACAGAAAGAAAAAGAAGAGCGTGAACGTAAAGAACAGAAAGAGCGAGAGCAACAAGAGAAAAAAGAAGAGCGCGAACACGCTTTGGAAATGAAGCGTCTCGAGGTAGAGATGGAACGCGCTCGTAATGGAAGTCAGGCACACGGTGCAGGAGAACGAGTATTGTTCAAAATGACTGACCTGATGCGGCCGTTTAAGCTTGGAGAGGACATTGGTTTGTTCCTGGTTAACTTTGAGCGAACGTGCGAGAAGCAGGGGTTCTCTCGGGAAACGTGGCCACAGCGCTTGCTCACTTTGTTACCCGGCGAGGCGGCCGACGTAGTCGCTCGCTTGGATAGAGAGGAGGCAGAGGATTTCGACACAGTGAAATCGAGTCTTCTAAAAAAGTACCGGCTGTCTGCGGAGGCGTTCCGTCGGAAGTTTCGGGAAAATGAGAAAGGCAGAAGTGAGTCATATACAGAGTTTGCGTATAGGCTTATGTCGAACATGCAGGAGTGGCTCAAAGAAGAGAAAGCGTTTGGTGACCACGATAAAGTTCTGCAGTGTTTCGGGCTAGAACAGTTTTATAGTCGGTTACCTGAGAACGTGCGATACTGGGTCTTGGATAGGCCAGACGTGAGTACGGTGGCTAGAGCCGCTGAGCTAGCCGAGGAGTTTGTGACGCGTCGGGCTCGCGGAGCTAAGGACGGTCAAAAGGGTGAATTTGGCTCGAAGTTTGAGAGGCCGAAGTTCACACCCATGAGAGCAAAGGGGAACACGCGTAGTGTGGATGCGAGTGGAAGCAGTGCGACCGAACCTAAGGAGACGGCGGCAGCCGAAGCCGAACGCAGAAAGCGGTTCGAGATGAGGCGAGCGGGCGTTTGTTATACGTGCCAGAAGCCGGGTCACTTTTCGGCGCAGTGTCCGGAAACAACACCAAAAGTTGTGTTTTTTTCAATAGGCAGCACTGACGAGAACATGAAGCTTCTCGAGCCTTACATGCGAGACCTCCTCGTGAACGGGAAAGAGTGCCGAGTGCTTCGCGATTCCGCAGCTACGATGGATGTAGTTCACCCGTCTTACGTAGAACCCCATATGTTCACGGGCGAGTGCGCGTGGATCAAGCAAGCCGTGGAAGCTCATAGCGTGTGTCTGCCGGTAGCAAAAGTGCTTATTGAAGGACCTTTCGGAGCGCTTGAGACGGAGGCGGCAGTGTCATCTATGCTGCCACCCCAGTACCCGTACCTATTTTCAAACAGGTCCGATCACCTCCTGCGCGAGAAGGGGCTTTTGTTTGGTGAAGCTAGTGTTCAGGCCTTAACCAGATCGAAGGTTCGGGAGCTCGCTGCAAAGGCGGTAGTTGCGGGGCCGACGTTATCAAACAACGAAAAAGGGTCAGAGGCGCAGCAAGCTGATATTCCGAGCACGCCCGAACTGAATAAACTTGAGTCTGTAACGTTAAAGGCGCCAGATACTGGAGAGGAAACGCCCGACGCGGGAAAGTTAGAAGAGCTATCTACTGATTTGCTCATCGCGCCTACGTCAGACGGACTTGATAGGTTGCTAAAAGTCAGCCGGACGGCTTTGATAGCCGAGCAAAAAAAGGATGGCAGCCTGGAAAACGTGCGCTGCAATGTCAAAGAAGGTATCGCCAGGAAAACTGCGCGTTTTGTGGAAAGAGGTGGAGTCCTGTACCGGAAGTATCTAGACCGCCGAGGAGTGGAGTTCGATCAGCTGGTCGTGCCTCAATGCTATCGTCAGGATCTGTTGCGCTTGTCACACGGGGGTTCGTGGTCCGGACACCTAGGAGTTAAGAAAACTAAGGACCGTCTCTTGCAAGAGTACTATTGGCCAGGGTGTTTTCGGGACGCAGACCATTTCGTGAGGACATGTGACACTTGTCAGCGGGTGGGCAAACCAGGGGACAAATCGAGGGCGCCGTTGAAATTGGTACCTATCATTACGGAGCCTTTTAGACGGCTCGTTATTGATACTGTGGGACCTCTGCCGGTAACAGCCACGGGGTACAGACACATTTTGACTGTGATCTGCCCAGCGACAAAGTTCCCTGAAGCAGTGCCGCTTAAAGAACTCAGCTCAGTTGAGATAGTTAATGCACTACTGTCCATATTTGCGCGAGTTGGTTTTCCTGCAGAAATTCAATCAGATCAGGGCACCGTGTTTACTAGCGCTTTGACGACAACTTTTCTCGAAAGGTGTGGGGTAAAGCTGTTACACAGCTCAGTGTACCACCCACAGTCGAATTCCGTTGAGAAGCTCCACTCCGTCATGAAGCGCGTGTTGAGAGCCTTGTGTTTTGAACATCAAACTGACTGGGAGCTGTGTCTGCCTGGGGTGATGTTTGCTTTAAGGACCGCGCCGCATGCGGCTACGGGGTTTTCGCCAGCTGAACTGGTGTACGGTCGCTCGCTTCGATCTCCGCTTCGCATGCTTCGAGAATCGTGGGAAGGTAGGGGCGACGACCCAGTCGTGGTGGAGTACGTGCTTAAGCTCCTCGAACGCTTAAGAAGGGCACAGGAGTTGTCAGGTGAAGCAATGGCAAAGGCCCAGCAGAGGGCCAAGGTTTATTATGATCGGACAGCCAGGGCCCGTCGTTTTGAGGTTGGCGATGAGGTCATGATATTGCGCACATCGCTAAACAACAAACTAGACGTGCAGTGGGAGGGCCCAGCGCGAATTGTTCAGAAACTGTCGGACGTTAACTACGTGGTAAGTCTGCCAGGAAAGCGGAAAGCACAGCAAGTTTACCACTGTAATCTGCTCAAACCTTATAGACAAAGGGAAGCAGTGGTGTGCATGATGGTAAACGTTCCTGAAGAGCTTCCGGTCGAGCTTCCGGGACTAGGCTCAGTGACGAACAGGGAAGACACCGGTCAAGTCATTAGTGACCTTATCAGTAAAGCACCGCTGTCGCCCGAGCAGAAAACCGAACTACACCAGCTATTACAAGAGTTTCAAGGTCTGTTCTCTGAGAGGCCTGGTAGGACTTCTGTACTTACTCATGATATAGAACTTACCTCCACAGAGCCAGTACGATCCAAGGCGTATCGGGTGTCACCCCGCCAGAGCGATATTATGGAGGCTGAGGTAAAGAAAATGCTACAGCTCGGTGTTATTGAGGCAGGTGAGAGTGACTATACCTCCCCTTTGATTTTAGTTGAGGTACCGGGCAAGGAACCTCGTCCTTGCGTCGACTACCGCAGGCTTAATTCCATCACTAAGGATCAAATTTATCCGATCCCTAACATCGAGGAGCGCCTTGAGAAAGTTAGTAGCGCTCAGTTTATTTCCACCCTAGATCTTGTCAGGGGTTATTGGCAGGTTCCACTTACAGAAGAGGCTAGTAGGTATGCGGCGTTCATTTCACCAATGGGAACATTCCGTCCTAAAGTGTTGAGTTTTGGTTTGAAGAACGCGCCATACTGTTTTTCAGGCCTCATGGATAAAGTGTTGCGGGGACAGCAAGAATTCGCTTTACCGTATCTAGACGACGTAGCGATATTCTCCGCATCCTGGTCTGAGCATATGACACACTTGCGGGCAGTGCTAACCCGCCTGCGCGAAGCAGGCTTGACAGTAAAGGCTCCTAAGTGCCAGTTAGCACAGGCCGAGGTTGTCTACCTCGGTCACGTGATTGGTCAGGGTCGTCGCCGCCCCTCTGAAATAAAAGTGGCCGCTGTGCGAGACTTTCCGCAACCGCGCACCAAGACCGATATTCGGTCGTTCTTGGGTGTCGCCGGCTACTATCAGAGGTACATCCCTAGGTACTCTGATATCGCGGCTCCCCTGACGGATGCTCTAAGAAAGACAGAGCCTCAAACAGTCGTCTGGGACGAGACCAAGGAACGAGCTTTTAGCGCCCTAAAGAGTGCCCTAACAAGCCAGCCTGTGCTACGATCGCCAGACTATACAAAAGGGTTCATTG